>NC_133666.1:76202129-76569421 GCF_037893015.1 Macrotis lagotis
GAGGGGCAGTATTGGGAAGGGACACTTGTAAAGGCAAAATAAAAAGCACCAAGAAAAAGTGCTAAAAATCCAAACAAAATAACATCCAAGTCAACTTTGCAATTAGGAATAGAAAGTGAATTTCCACAAGGGATCCCACTAGAATAAAGAGCTCAGTACTGAGACTGGCACTGCAGTCATTGACCTCCTTCAGCCAGACAGGTAGGGTTGTCTGGCTGATCTGGACTTCCTTCACAATGCCATAATGAATATCAACTTTAAACAAACATTTACAGTTATTCTAGCCCTCCAACAAATGGTTATTATGGTAGCCAATGTCTTACAACCTTGATCCCATTAGTCATTCTGTATCATTTGGACAAAAAAAAATTGCTACCAAATATTTTTTTGCAAGATAATCAGGGTTAAGTGACTTGCCCAGGGTCACCCAGATATTAAGTATTGTCTGAGGCCTCATTTTTAACTCAGGTCCTCCTATTTCCAGGGTCAGTGTGCTATCCACTGTACCACCTAGCTGCCCTGGTTCCCAAATCACTTCAAGCAATCTTCCCCCAACTCCAAAGATAGCCTACAACCTGAAACCATTCCCATGTCTCTGTGAAAAGAAACATGAATGAGAAGTTAGAGTCAGGAAGTCTTGAAATCAATTCCCATCTAAGACATTCATCAACTGTGTCATCTTGGTTGAGTCACCTAATCAGTGGAGCCTCCACTTTCTGATCTGCCAAATAAACAAGTCTGCCTTATGGGCCTGCTATGAGACTCATATAAAAAAAATGTGTATGGCTTAAAACACAATAGAAGTTTGACTTCTTCTTAGCAAAATATTTCCAAGTCACTTGGAAAGAAAGAGCTAGAGGAAAGGGTAGAAGTGAAAATTACCCTAAACTGAGATGGAATAGACATCATTTCAGTGGCAACAAGAGGGGACAAATCTATTGGAAATAGATTATTCAAGAAAAAGATGTTGCCTTTTAGGACACACTCTCTAAAAACTGCTCTTTGTGAGGGAATCTAGGTCTCTGATTTTTTTCAGTGTAGGGACTTCCAAAAGGGACATTCCATTCAATGCAAATGAGTTGGGAATATCTGGTCTTTGAGAATTACCAGGGGTACTGGGAAGGGAAACTGCAAGCCAGGCACGACTTGAACTCAGATCATCTCGACTTGGAGGTTAATCCCCAATGTGCCATGTTGTCTCCATGTGCCATGCTCTCACCTCAGGGAACTGTGCCACACCACCTCAAGATGTGTCTCCTTTTAAGCAAGATGATACCATTTCTCAAAGGATGAAATGACATTTGAACCTTGGTCTTCAGAGTCCAATGGAATACAGTGAAATTCACCACCAAGGGCTGCTTCCCAGGCAAACAGAACTATTCACGAAATATCTCTTTTCCAATGACATCCAGCAAATGGTGACATATGGTCAATCAGTAAAAGAGCATGGAGCCTCAAGTCCAGCTCTATATTGGCATTATGGCAAGGACTGGTGATAAACATCCTGTCAGCTCCAGTGACTGGGAAAGAAAGTGGGGAGGACCCTCTAAATATCAGATAGGCTATGTCACACAGAAGAGCTGTCCTGCTTAGCCCTGCGGGGCAGGACTAGTGAGCCAGCTGCCCTAATTTGGCCTTCATCCCAAAGGCACAGCTTAGACATGGGAGACCTTGGAGGCCTACGTGAGAAAATGCCTTACTGAAGTCAGCAACCTTCTTCCAGCCATAGAACTAACAGACAGGAGAGGAGATCAAAAGGCAAGCCTTCAGCAGTTGAGCCAAGCTATTCAGTGTCATTAGCATTTCTTTGTGAGAAGGGGGGGGGGCGCTAAGTGGGTCAAGTGCTGTGGTGTTATTGCTAGAGGAAGCTCTAGGTGCCAGGTATAGAAACTCTCTCGAAAGATAATGATGTCTAGTCTTCAAAGGTTCTCTAAAGGCAAGGAGAAGGGAAGCCCCTGACCTAGGGTTACACATTCAGTAGGTCTTCCAGGCTCCTACCCTTTCCCTATTATGCTTGCTCACCTCTCACAGACTGGAGCCTTTACATGATTGAGTTGAATTGCTGCAGGATTTGAACCCCGGTTCCCTAATTCTAAGGTCAGTCCTCAAGGTGCTATGCCATATGTCTACTTACATGCAAGAAAGAAATTAAAGGGAGACCTATCTCTTGCTGCAATTCCTGGAAGAAGGAGGTGGTCCTGAGCTCAAATTCTACCTCAGACACTTGGGATCATAATTTGGAAGCCTTTGAGAATCATCTGATACCATTCTTTATTTCCCAGATGAGGAAGCAGAAAGAGAAGGGGCACACACCAATCATTTAGTCTCTTGGAATCTCAGTTTCCTCAGGAAACAGGATATAATATTGTCACTGGTCTCAAAGGGGCTTAGAATTCCATTTCAGGAGTTGTCCAGAACATGTGAGAGACCTGGCTCTCAGCCCCTGGTTGCTAGCATCACCCTCAACTCTACTTCATCCAGTCATCCACCTCATCCATTTTGAGACCATATTTATCCAACAAAAGATGCACTTGATCCAATAAACATGAACCCAATTTAGAGTGCTTGGCTTTTCAATCAGTCAACATCTGGCCTATCATCATCTCATAGAGATGCCACACAGTGATCCAGGCCCAGAAAGTCATTTTTATGCCATTTCAATTCTCCAGAAGGGGAGCGGAAGGGGCTCTGGTGAGATGTGCAGTCACTGATTTCCCCTTTAGGCATGATCAGTTAGTTTGTTGTTCCATTGTTCACCATTCCTGATGGATCAGAGGATCCCAGGCTTAGAGTTCAAGCCAAACATTTCACACTGAAGAGAACTGAGGCACACACAGGCAGCACTTGGTTGAAGATGAAGGGTCAGTGAGAAAGAAGAATCAAGGTTAATTGAGAGGTGAATGGAAGGAAAGACATGGAAGCTAATAAATATTGGAGTTACAATGGCATAGTACTTTACCACAATTATCTCCCTGAAATTTCAAAACACTTGGGGTGGTAAGTGCTACTGTTCCCATTTGTCAGGTCACAAGACTGAGTCATAGAGAGGTTGATTGATCTGACTTGACTCCAAGTCCAATGCTCTATCCACTGAGCAACATTGCCTTTCTAAGACAAAAGAATGAATAAGAGTTGTCAATTATTGGATGTGAAGGATTAAGGGAAGAGTGGAAAAGATCTCGAAGCCCATTTCCCTAAAAAAAAAAAGTAGGGAGCAGCAGAAGGGCCCTGTTCTTGCTGACACAGAGCTCTAGTTCCAGTAAAGGTAAGGTAGAGCTGGCACCCCTCTCCCCCTACTAAATGGCCTCAGGGATTGGGGGTCTCTCCCCATTCCCCCATGGGAAGCTGTCACTTCCTTTCTTCAGAAAGACAGGGCTGACTCAGATAGAAAGACTTGGGGTTTCCTACACAGGCCAGCAGAGGACTTGGGCTACATGGCCTTCCTGACAGCTACTGTTGGGGCTTTTGGTTTGGTTTTGGGGTGGGGTAGGGTTTTTGCTCACTCCCTACTTTTCAGCTGTATTCTGTATAGGTAAGATTGCCACATAGCTAAATTCCCCATAGGTGAAATACCACATAACTCCCTGTTCCCATCCCCACTTCTTCCACACCAAAACAAAAAGCAACTCGAGGATCTGGCACCAAGTCCCTGAGCAGTTTGGCTGAGGTTCAATGAAAATAGAGTGCTTCTTATGGACCTTCTGACTACTTACCCTTTCATGGAAGATTTATGAAGCCTGGGACAGGAACTGCAGAGATTTGGAGTGAGGGGTATAAACAGGAGCCCTGACTCCAATACCTTTCTTGCAAAAACAGCCAATTGGAACTGAATTTTAGCCTAGTCTTCTGGCTTTAGGGGATAGCTGGGCCTTGCTGGGATGGAGCTGAAATCTTAGAGGTTTTCAGATCTGGGCCCAGGGACAGAAAACCCACCCAATCTCTCCCCCCACAAAAGGCTTGATTCAGACAGAAACTGTGGCATAGTAAGCCTGAGATAGGGTGACAATTTGTCCATTTTACAGATGAAGAAACTGAGACCAAGAGAGGGTCCCACAACTGTTAAGCATTCTAGGGAAGAGCTGAAGCCAACTGCTGATCACCTCTTCAAGGTGAATTCAAAGACAATGAAATGGTAATGATATGAATGAGAAAAGGACCTGAGGAAAAGTCCCTTGGTTTCTAGGTCCTGGTGACCTTTGGGTAAGTTCTTTCCCCTTTCTGAGCCCCAAGGAACAATCCTGCTGAGAGGCCACTTCCAGGGATCCCAGACACAAGAGCTTCACCAGGAACTCAGAAACATGCAGCTTTATGGGGGGGGGGAGGTAGAGGACAGCCTCCATGTGGATCCCAGGAAGTGGGGTTGGTCCTAGAGCAAGGTTGGGATGATCTCCCCACACCCTAACAAAGCTTAAAACCAGAGAGCAGATCTCAGAGTAAGGGACTGGTGGCAGGGTTCCAGTGTATCCTGAGAGCAGGGAAGGAGCAGGCAGGCAGCCATCCAGAGGCCAGCACAAGGCAGCACCCAGCCCAGTGGTTGGCTGCATTTCTCCCACATTTTGGAGAGTGCATGAAAATATAGATACACCCTTTACCAAGATTCTGGGGGGCTGAACTCTCAATAGCCAGATGAGAAAGTTGTTCTTATTCCTCCACCTGAGTCAGGTCCTCAAAGTGGGGCTGAACTGCATTCAAAGGCAGAAACCCCCTTCCCCCAGAGAAGCTAATGAAGGCTTGATCCAGAGCCAAGAACTGAGAAGGAAGGCAACAAATCCTTAGTAGACACCTACTGGATACCAGGTACAGGGTCCACACACACTCACATCCCCCTATAATTAACCCAAAGGTCAAACTTTTCATTCAAAGGGCATTTTATGATCATCTGTCCTGAGTTTTGTGGGTTCTACTTCTGTCAACCAGTGTGCATGTGAGCACATGGGCTACAGATGCCAGTCAGACTTTTAGCCACCACTTCCAATCTACCTTCTGATACTGATCAGCTGTGTGACTGTAGGCAAATCCATTTCCCTCTGCCTGCCTCCATTTCCTCAACTGTAAAATGAGACCTTTCACTAGAGACCTTCCTTCTCACTGGCACAGACTCACTTTGGAGCAAGTTTTTCAACTCCCCTTAATTTTGCCATCTTGAGACTGCATCTCACATTCTTTTCCCCACAAAGGATAGTATGAGAAACTTCAGGTCTATTTGTCCAAACCAGTCTCTCAGATCCCACAGTTCCCAAGCTTTACATCCCTCTCATCTATCTGCTGACAATTTATCATTTTGTTCCCGAAACAAAAACAAGTCACCAAAACCAAGGCCAGCATCAGACACAAAGAAAGAGCTAAATAAAAATTTGTTGATTCACACCCCATTGGGTGCAGAAACAGACTCAGCACCATTCCACAAGCTCAGCGTGAGCTGTAGTATACTTTAAAGTCATTAGCAATGACTCAAAATGAAGTCAGGTTAATAGTGAATTCATTTCTCTTGTTTTTAGGACATTGGTGATCCCTTCAACCCATTCTTGGCCACCTAAACCTTGACTAGAAATGCTGCCCTGGAGATCCTGCAATTTAACCTAAGGGGGTAAATTGATATACCTGGGGGTGGGAGGTGGGGAGTGAGGAGATGATAATGCTCAGAGTTATCTGGTATTTTTTAGTTCCCATGACAACCCAAGGTCTCACAGTTTAGCAGAAACCACCTCAGTGCTTTTTACAGGGCTGGCCAGCTAGGAGAGTGAGGAGGAGGCTACCAGCAGGGGTGCTGTGGAAGCCACCTCCAGGCCTATCCTGGACTAGAGCCAACACAAGAACAAAGTTGTGGGTTCAAGGATGCCAATCCTGAAATTGAGGGAGGGCACACTGGTGAGGGAACAGGTCCAGCAAGGAAGACAGCTTGATTTCCAGGTCTCCTCCAGCAAGGCTCAGTGCCTTTGCACCTAGTAAGAGAGTTTTATTACAATGGAAGTCCTCAACACAAAGATTAAGAGTGGCGGCCTGGGGCAGCTAAGTGGCACAGTGGATAAAGCACTGATCCTGGAGTCAGGAGTACCTGGGTTCAAATCCAGTCTCAGACACTTAATAAGTACCTAGCTGTGTGGCCTTGGGCAAGCCACTTAACAATATTTGCCTTGAAAAAAACCTAAAAAAATGGCGGCCTGATCGCTCCACTGCAACAGACAATTCTGCTCACATGAAGATTTTGCTCAGGTTGATGGGTATCTTGTTTCTTGGAAGATAGGTATAGACTGACAAGAGCTCAATGTGTTTCTTGGCGGCTTTCAGAAAAAGTTAATTCTAAAATTATTTCCTGAACTAGTTCCACAGAGCCCAGAGGCGGAAAGTAGGAGCCAAGAATCATGAACTTTTTATACACGGATGTTTTCTATTGGAATTCTAACAGCTTCAGGTCTGCTAACAAAGGCAAAAGACAATTGGGGATGTGCAGAATGCTGGAAGAACACAAATTGGTCATAGCTTCAACGGGCTGAAGGCCTAATAGTCCAGCATGGGCTTCTGTTATTCAGTCCCAATCAACAAGCACTTATGAAGCTTAACCTATTTGCCTAGATATTGGGGATTCAAAAACCTTCAAGAAGCTTCTATTCTATTGCTGACCAGAGGATCTATTGGCCCTTTGATGACATCTCCCACAGAACTGGGATTGGAGAATACCATGATGGAAAATGAAAAAAAAAAAAGATGGTAGATTCAGAGTCAGAAAATCTGGGCTCCAATGCTGGGTCAGCTACCTAAGACCTATGTGAATCTCTGTCAGAACTTCTAACATGAGGCTAAAAATGGGTATTAGTCCCAGATCTCACAAAGAAAGCACCTTTGTGGTTCAGTCATGTCCAACTTTCTATGACCCTGTATGGGTTTTCTTGGCAGAGATATTGGAGTAGTTTGCCATTTTTTTTCCCTTGCTCATTTGACAGCTAAGGAAACAGACAAATACGGTGAAGGGACTTGCCAAGGATCAAAAAAAGAAAGCATTTTGCAAACCTGAAAAAGGTTAGAAAATGCAGATGCATTTCCACTACTCCCATTCTATATATGCCCCCTTCTCAGGTTAGCTTGGAGTTACTAAAATCTCATCACTATTGGTTACAAGTATTCTCAAGATCTAGGTTAGGTATGGACTTCCCCATGAAGCTCTCCTTAATTACTCTTCCCATACCCTCTGGTGCCAAGAGCCTTTTGCAAGAATTTTTTGACCTGGCTCTTAAAAGATGACTTTTAAACACTAACATGCCTTCTGAGAATAGTATATTCAGCCACCCAAGGCTTTCCACAAGCATTTTTCTCCATGTGTACCATATTCTAGTCAAACTGGACTCAGCTCCTTGGACACATCCAGGGATTTCCCACCCCAGTGTCCCTTGGTCTACTTCAGTTCCAACATTTGTATCAGTGGTTTACATGAAAGGCAATGGTGTTTACCAGGACTGCAGATGACACAAAGCTGGAGAGAAGAGCTAATGTGTTAGCTATATTTGGGTACAGGCAGTATCTAAAAACATCTGGACAGACTAGGAGAATGGGCCAGATCTAGTGAAATGTACTATAATAGAGATAAATGGAATCACATACTAGGACTCAACAAAATCAACAGAATACAGGATGGGAGAAGTTAACCATTAGTTTGTGGGAAAGATGACAGAGCTTAATGAGCTGAAAGTTCAGCATGAGTTGATGTGACATTATTTTTAAAAAAGGGGGGAGGGGGGATGTGCTCTTAGGCTGTGTTCCTAGAGGCACTAAGTTGTTCTGCAAGTTGAAAATACAAATACAAGCAAAAAGGAAAACAGTCCCCACCCTCAAGGTGTTTACTTTCTAGGAGAGACAGCAATTAAAAAGGGGTTGAAGGAAGGCAGGAAGAACCAGAAGAAGAGTTCAACTTGAGGGTCATGTTTTAGGAAGGACTCTGCCAATCTGTGCCATACACAGAAGGGAAAGCTAGAGTACAAAAGTCAGCTGATGTGGCCAGGGGTGTTTAGCCTAGAGAAGACTTAGGGAGACATGCTTTGCCAGGTGCTCCTCCCCTTTTCCCCATCTCATATCTCTCAGATACTTTTTGTCACAACTGCCTCCTTCATCTGTCTCCCATGAAGAGATGGCCCTTCTCCTTTCCAAAACCAACCCCTTGACATGTACCAGTGATCCCATTCAATCCCATCTTCTCCAGCAGATTGCCAGCTCCATCAACCCCAATCTCTCACTCATCCCTATCTCTTGGCTGTTTCCCTACTGCTTACAAACATGTCAGAATCTCAACCAGCCTTAAAAACCCTGATCTGATCCCTCCATTCCCCCAAACTGTTGTCCCATTTCTCACCTGCTTTTTGTGCTTAAACTTGAGAAGGCCATCTATTCTAAGTGCCTCCACTTTTTTTCCTCTAGCTCTTTTTATTTGCAATTCAGCTTCCAGTCTGATCATCTTTTTGAAACTACTCTTTCCTAAATTTCCAATAAGCCCAATCCAATGGTCTTTTTTCAATCCTCATTCTCCTTGACCTCCCTGCAGCTCTGGACCCCATCAATTACTTTCTTTTCCTTGATAGTATCTTCTCTCTAGGTTTCCATGACATCCCCCATCTCCCCTGGTTCTGTCTTCCTATCTAACACCTCAGTTTCCTTTGCTAGATATTCCTCCATGTCATGATCACGAGTGATTCCCAGGTTTCTGTCTCCCAAGAATTTGTCCTGCTGCCTATTTTTGTATTGTGAGCTAAGAATGGTTTTTTACATTTTTAAATAAAGTTTTATTGAATTGTAAAATATAAAAACCATTCTTAGCTCACAGTCTACAAAAACATGAGACAGATTGATGGTGATCTCATCAGCTCCCATGGTTTCAATTATCATCTCTACACTGATGATTCGCAGATCTACTTGTCCAGTCTTAGCCTCTCTCCTTACCTCCATTCTCCCATCTCCAATGTTTATTAGACATCTCAAAATGAATGTGTCATAATTAAATCAAACTCAACAGGTCCAAAACTGAAGTCATTCTCTTTGCCCCCTTAAACTCTTTCCCCTTATAAACTTCCCTGTTACTGTCAAGAGCACCACTATTCTCCTGGACTTCCAGACTCAAAATCTAGGTATTATCTTTGACGTTTATCATTTCAATATCCAGAATTTCTATCTTCTTAAATCTCTTAAATATGCCCCTTCCTCTCCTCTGCCACAATCCCTACCTTCATTATTTCACATCTGCACTAATGCAATAGCCTGCTGCTTGGTCTCCCCATTATAATTTTACCCCACTCTAGTACTAGGTTATCCAATAAGTCTGACCATGTCATCACTGTACTCCCAAACCCACCTCCGCCAATTCAAGAAATCCCTGTGGCTCCCCATCACCTCTGGGATTCGCATTTAAAATCTTCTAGTTGTTCAAAACTCTTCACAACTTACCCCCACCCATGTGCTCTGTGATCAGTGCCACTGGCCATCTCCAGCTTCCAGGTATTTTCACTTGCTATGATACCTAAAATGCTCTTGCTATAATACCTGAAATTCTCTCCCTCCAGGCTTCCTAAGGAGTTCACCATATTGATGCCAGACTTAGTGTGAACAACTGATCAGCTTTAGTCCTACTCTAGCTTAGAACTCCCATAATCAAGTTGATCTACCAGGCTCAGACTCCATATAGCAGGGACTGAAAGCCTGTGTTATCTTACCTAATTAGTCATCAGAGTTTTAAGACATGAACTGTCCCTCCCAAAATGAAGTTTGAGATGAACACAAAATTATTTTCTGCTCATAAGGTCTGCTAATAATTATTTTTTTTCTTGATGGCTTTTGTTTTTATATCACATTCATTTCTTTTTACATTTTTTGTATCCTGAACTCAGCAGCAGCAAAAGAACACTTCCATATTCAAAGGAGAATATAAAAAAAAGAGTACATGTGAAACTGCAAAGCTCCATTATGTAGTTTTCTTTTAAAAATGAAACTATACAACAATTTCAACATATTACTTGCAAAGCTGTCGTGTTTCCTTATAAACTTTTCTTCTGTGCTCTCTATAAATTAAAAGCTTCAATTTTTTTCCTCCTCCTTTTTCTCCTCCTCCTCCTCTTCCACCTCTCTACCTTCTTCCTTCCCTTCTTCCTTCTCCTCCTTTTCCTCTTCCTTGTCTCTCTCATTTTTTTGTCAACACTATCATTCATTCCCCCATTCCCCATATACCCCTACTGTAGGTAGAAAAAAAGAAAACCACAATCCTCATCACAAATAGGCATAATTAAGCAAAACAAATCTCCACATTTTTCATGTCCAAAAAATATCATGGATATATATATATATATATATATATATATATATATATATATATATATATATATATATACTCTTTCTTTCTTTAATCCAGTATACTTTCCTTTGTTTAAAAAAAACTTTTAAAAGAGGAAAAAAAATAAGGTCCTGCTTCAAATTATTAAATACTTTTCTCCCTGTATTTTCAAAAATGCATTGTCTCGGGGGCAGAGCCAATATGATGACAGGAGAACAACCTCTCTTAGGTGCTCTCTCCAAAATATTTCAAAAACCTTAAAATTATGACTCTAAATTTTCTTTTCTTTTTCTTTTTTTTTTAGATTTTTCAAGGCAATGGGGTTAAGTGGCTTGCCCAAGGCCACACAGCTAGGTAATTATTAAGTGTCTGAGGTCGGATTTGAACCCAGGTACTCCTCACTCCAAGGCTGGTGCTCTATCCACTGTACCACCTGGCCGCCCCCAACTCTAAATTTTCTAGAGAGATAACCCACAGAAAGATCCAATGAGGCAATTCTACAGCCCAAAGTAACCTGTAAAATAGTGGGAAGGATCTGCTCCATGGGGTCTGAGGAGTGGCACAGCTGGAGCAAAGGAGCTTCAGCCTTCTGAGAACAGCCCCAGGGCTCCAAGGAGCACTGGCTTCTGGCAGCAGAAGCAGTTTCCTGACCTGCACCCCAGGGAGCACCAAGCACAACTTGAAAGATCACCAGGGAAACCTCTGCAAGAGCAAGCAGGAAGCCCAGGCCAGTAATGGCCCTCCTTGGCCCTCAGTGCAGCCCAGATCCCAGGAAATGGAAGCAGGCCCCTGGAGCTGCTGGGCAGTTGCTTCCTGAGTGCTCAGCCCAGTGAAGGTAAGGGAGTAGAGGAAGACTATCGAGGTCTGTCCTCTGTCCCTGGGACAGGACTCTGGAGATTTAACCATATTCAGACCCTGGTCACAGTCTGGGCCCCCCATAGAGTAGGGAACCCCCCCTCACAGCCCCAGGGCAGAGGGGTGTACTTGTGGTCATTCAACAGACCAGGAGAGCAGTCAGAGTCTCACATACTGAGGTCCTTGCAGGGGTGTCCCAACAATACTCAAAAGCTCAGGAAGGACCCAAAAACCAGGCATAGGCTGGGGAAATGAGTAAACAGGAAAAAAAGGAACCTGACCATAGACAATTACTTTGGTCCCACGGAAGACCAAAACACTCAATCTGAAGATGAAAAAGTCCAAGTTTCTGCATCTAAAGACTCCAAGAAATATAGAAGTTGGGCTCAGGCTATGACAGAGCTCAAAAAAGATTTTGAAAATCAAGTAAGGAAGATAGAAGAAAAATTGGGAAAAGAGAGGAGAGAGAGATGCAGGAAGAAACGTGAAAAAGGCAGCAGCTTAGTCAAGAAGATCCAAAAAAAATGCTGAAGAAAATAACAACTAGTTTAGGTCACATGGATAAAACAGTTCAAAAAGTTATTGAGGAGAAGAATGCTTTAAAAAGCAGAACTGGCCAGATGGAAAAAGAGATAAGAAAGCTCTCTGAGAGAAATTTGGAACTACACCCAAAGGGCAACAAAAATGTGTATACACTTTGATCCAGCAATACCACTAATGGGTCTATACTCTGAAGACATGATGGAAAAGGGTAAAACATCACTTGTACAAAAATATTCATAGTGGCCCTGTTTGTGGTGGCAAAGAATTGGAAATCAAGTAAATGCCCTTCAATTGGGGAATAGCTTAGCAAATTGTGGTATATGTATGTCATGGAACACTATAGTTCTATTAGAAACCAGGAGAGATGGGAATTCAGTGAAGCCTGGAAGGATTTGCATGAACTGATGCTGAGTGAGATGAGCAGAACCAGAAAAACACTGTATACCCTAACAGCATTATGGAGGTGATGATTAACCCTAATGGACATGCTTATTTCATCAGTGCAACAATCAGGGATAATTTGGGGCTGTCTGCAGTGGAGAATACCACCTGTATCCAGATAAAGAGCCATGGAGTTTGAACAAAGTTCAAGGACTATTCCCTTTAATTTAGAAAAAACCTGATATCTTATTGTCTGATCTTGCTATCTCGTATACTTTATGTTTCTTCTTTAAGGATATGATTTCTCTCTCATCACACTCAATTTGGATCAATGTACAACATGGAAACAATGTAAAGACGGCTAAATTGCTTTCTGTTGGGGGGTGGGGGGAGGGAAGTAAGATGGGAGAAAATTGTAAAACTCAAAATAAATAAAATCTTTAATAAAAAAATAAATAAATGCTTACTGAATTACAGTTAAAAAAAAGAAAGCTCTCTGAGGAAAACAAATCCTTCATATCTAGAATGGAGCTAAAGGAAGCTGATGACTTTGCAAGAAATCAAGGCACAATAACTCAACACCAAAAGAATAAAAAACTAGAAGAAAATGTGAAATATTTCATTGAAAAAAAAACAACTGGTCTGGAAAGGAGATCCAGGAAAGATAATTTTTAAAATATTGGGCTACCTGAAAGTCATGATCAGGAAAAGAGCCTTGACCTCATTTAAAAAAATGCATTACCTTTTGAAAAAAAAAAACAAAAAAAAATGCATTGCCTCAAAAATACCACACTGACAATTAGGCCATCAAGAGATAGGTTAGCAATACTATGTTGTTGAAAATTTGTCACCAAAAAAAATCATCATCCTGGTGTTCTGCCTGGTGTTGCTGAAACACTGTGGTTCCTAGCTGATATGGAAGGGACCCACATCCAAGTCACCAAGTACTCCCACAAACTCCAGACTATCCCCAGAAGTCCTATTTCCTACTAGATCAGGTCACAGGGTGATGATGATTCTGGAAAAGGAGGCAGAGAGAAGGATGTCTTTGCTCAACATTCCCCTCACTTTAATCAACAGAATGTGCATATCTTGTCATCATTCATTTGACGTCATGACCTTCTTTGATTAGAAAGGACAACAACCACAGCAGCTCTCCTATCTTCCATGAGAAGCCTTTTCAAATTCCCTTAGAGTGTCTGTCTTCTATTATCTCCCATTTCTTGCTTCCATATCTTGTCTGTACATAGTAATTTATGTCTCCCCATTAGAGGCAAGGCTCCCCTTGAGAACCAGGAACCTGTCTTTTAACTTTCTTTGTATCCCTAATGTCTAGAGAAACAGTACCTGACACAGGGGCAGTATTGAATAAGATATTTATTGACTGACTATCAAACATTAAAGGGCTATCACAGGGAAGAAGCTAGGGGTGGATGAGTTGACCATAGAGGTAAGAGATTCCTCATCCCTAAAGGGATTTGGTAGAAGGCATTCCAAGGCAAATGCTCTGAATAGCCTTCCAAATCAGAATCTGATTCAACTCTGTTGAAGGCCAACAACCACAACTGGACAGCTCAACAAGAATCCTGAAGTGACAAAGAGACAGTTAAGAGACTGGGCTTCTAGTTCTATCCCTACTTCTAACAAAGTATGTGACCTTGGACAAATCATTGTAACTGTTTGTTTTTCTTCACAATATATAACCCCTGAGTTCTTGTCCAACTCTCAGATTTTATGAAATAGTTAAGGAACTTTTATGTGAAAATGAGATCGACCCCAGCAGGCAAAAGCAGGGAAGAGGAACAGCCAAGGTGGGCTCATCTGGTCTGAGCCCACATGCTGTATATACCACAGCGAGCTCCCCCACACTGGATGAAGGCCAAAGCTAGACCAGCTGGCCTCTGAGGTCCCTCCAGCTTTAAAAGTTTAGTGCTATATGTTGCCTGGCAAGTCTTAGCCCAAGATCATACAAACCCATATTCAGAAAATTTCAAATCAGTAGAATCTAGCTGCATTGAAGTCAAGTCAATCAAGATTAATCAAGGGCTATGATAGAAAAAGACAACCCGCCAAAAACATACTGAACAAATATCCTCTTACCTAATAGAAAATTGTCTCTGAGGCCTATTAGAGATAGAAAGAGTTTGTATTGTTCTCTTTAAGAGGCCCTCAATGATAGATTAGGGCCAACATTTCAGTTAGAGAAGAAGGCTGTTACAGTCAGCAAGGAATGGTCTTGATTAGAGCAGTTGAATCCTTCCCCACCACCAACCCCGAAACTGCCAAGGGTAAGAGCCCAGCTGCCAAACTTCTCTCAGATTCAAAGAGCACTGGATTGGAAGTCAAAGGATTGGGTTAGAATCTTGCCTCCATTGTGACTTTAGAGCAGTCCTTTCTCTCTCAGTCCCCCCTCTGTAAAATGAAAGCATTGGACTAGACAATTTCAGGTGTTCCCTCTAAATCAATGAGTATTGGATGAAGGGATTCAGTTTGAGAATGTGATCCCCCCCCCCCCAACCCTTTCCATCCTCATTCTTTCTTCCCCACCTGCTCTTCTCTTCTCTCTGGCTCTCTTTCTCTCTCTTCCCTATTTTTCTCTCCCTCCCTCCTTTAGCTCGCTTCCCTGTCTCCCCCTATCTTCTCTTCCTCTCCTCTCCTCCCCCCCCACCCCAGTCTCTGTCTATCTGTCTCTCATGATTTCAGAAGAGAGAAGGATGAGAGGATTACATTCCACAGGTTTCAGAGCAGACAAGAACCTCAGATGTTGAGGTTGACCCTTTGAAAGGGTCCTCTGTGATAACACAGTTGAGGCTTTATTTTAAGCAAGAAGGCAAAGGTCCCTTGACCCAAAGGATCTACAGACTTGGGTAGAGGGGGAAGGGAAGGAGTTTTTATGAAGCCCTTGGCTTATGTGAGGAGCACTGGGCTAATCCCTTTTCAGAGAATATCATTTCATTGAATCTAGCACTTAGAGAACAGAATTCCATTTTGAGCTTCCACGTTCTATTTGTCTTCAGAGGGACAGAGAATTGGAACTGTAAAGAGACAGAAGCTAATGCACAAATTCTCTGAAAGCAGAATGAACCCAGTGGGGGCCCCTCAAATAGCAGTTGCCCCTTCTGGTTCAGAGATTCACTTCGTCATCTCCAAGCAAAGGAAGTCAGGCCACCGTTTCCTTGTCTGGAACCCAAGTTTCAGAGGAAGCTTGCTGTAAGCCTTGGCTTTAGGCCAGTCAGGACTCAGAACACTGTCTATCCTCAAGGCTTCCAGGAAGGATACAGGTAGCCCCTCATTCAGTCTGTCTGAAGCAAGAGCACCCCATCTCAGGACAAATGGAGTTTCAAAGAAGCCTGAGTCTCTGGTCTCTGGAACAGTTACCATAGTCATCTAGAAGTCCACTCTTCTCAAGATGGTGAACTGAGACCCAGAGGGGGAAATGACTTGCCCAAGGTCACATGGGTTCTACCAAAGCTTAAATCTAGGTTATCTATCAGAAACCAGCCCTGAATGTGGGTCATCTGACACCCTGGTTCACTTTAGCAAAAGTTGCTGAAACTGAAAGAGATCAATAACCTGACGGGGGTGGGAGAAGGCAAATAGGGTTTGGGTCTCATATGCCCCCATACCACATTTTACGACATCTGCCATAATCTCCCAGTGCCACAAAAAGGGCAGAGCCAAATTCAAAGGGGACCAGCAGCAGCCATGGTCCTAATCACCTAAGTCAGAAGCCTGTTTTTGCCTGCCTAGTCCTACTATTCCATGAGTTGAGGAAGCTCTGGGGGAAGAACTTTCTATCCCAATGCAGCTGGGGACCTTTCCCAATCATTTCTAGTCTTAGAGGATTAGGAAGAAAAATGAGTTCATCCCAGATGGCAGCAATTCCAACTTGCCCAAGATTCTTGGCCCTTGCCCCCATGTGGTTTAGGAAAGTTGTTGGTAATGACTGTAGGGGATCAACTTTGCCACTAGAATGGCTCTTTCTCCTCAATTCTGTCTGAACTCTAGAGGTTAGACCATCCTGGGTTCTTTCCAAGGATGACCCAGAGCCTCCTGTCCTCTTCTCTCCTGGCAATGGCTTTAGTAGCATTCAATGGGCCAAGTTCACTCCCCAGGCTTTAATCCCTTTCTCTCTCTTAGATAGTGGAACAAGTACAAGAAAGGCCAGTATGATACAAAACAAATATAAGGGAATATTCTGAGGAGCTGTGGAGGACAGGATGCAATAGGGGAAGAACCAAGAACCAAAAGCCCTAGGTTGTTTGTATGACTGATGCCATTTGCTACTCCTCATTTCAAAGCCTCAGTTTCCAACTTGCTAAAATGGGAATACTTGCCTTGCCTAGCCTAAAGGATAGTTAACACCACCTAATGGGAAATCACAATACAGAGAGGGTAAGAAAGATAAAGAGAAAGGGGGTAAGAAAAAGGGAGGAGGATGAAGACAAACAAAATGTCCTGGCTTTGATTTCTGAGGCACTGACAAATCAATCTGTTGTAGAAGATGGGTGAAGCTTATCCTGCTTCTCCCCAGAAAGTAGAAGCTTTAGTCCCACATAAGGGAAGAATTTGATAACTGTTGGTCATTCAAAAATAAAACAGGCTGCCTAACCAGGTAGTGAGGTCCCCATCATTTGGAGGAACTTTTCAAGCAAAGACTGGATGATGGCTCAACAGGAAGGCTGCAGCTGAGGAATTCCTAGTTTCAGAGAGTGAGGAGACTCCATAGCTGTGGCTCCTGGATTGCATGGTTAGGAGGAATAGCAATGAAGGATGGCTACTAAGTACTGAGAGACATTTCCAAGGACCATACCAAGCCTCAGTCCTTTATAGGTATACTTCGTAGTGCATAATGCAGGATGTTATTCATTTTGCAAAGAATTCCCCATGGGCTGCCTGTAAATAGTTAATTATGTTTCTCATCTCCTCACTCCCCAGTGGACTATAATTGATTTGATTTTTCAGAAATGCCTCCATGATGTCTGCTTCATGAAATCTATAAGGATATTCATAACCAGAAAAGGGAGCTGGAGCAGACATGGATCAAGAATGAAGATCCAAAGAAGACTTCTGCCTTGGCAAGATGGGATGCCTAGCTAGCTCCACCCACTCCCAAAAAAGAAACCTGGACTTCACACCAAACCAAATAACGATCAAGAAATAGAAGTGACTTCTCCCATCTCACAACTAAACAATAACAACAAAAAGCAGACAGAGGCTGGTCTGAGACATGTGTAGCCTGTAAGGCTCTGGGTCCAGAGGTAGCAAGAACAGAGGGCTCCCCCAAGCAAACTCCAGAGTAGTCAGAGCCCCAAGGGAATGATGAATAAGGATTAACCAGCACCACACACTGGGACCACTCAGCTCTATAGATATAAAGAGGGCCTTGCTGATATATCACTCTGAACCTCAAAGACTAAGTATTAACAATGACTATAGATCTCCCAAAAGAAGGCCAGAGTTACTCTGTTACAACTACAAACAACTTCAATGAGAAATAGGATTTTTCAAAAGGAATAAATGAACACCTAGAAGAAATGATACAAAAGATGAAAAAAAGAATTGAAAGCAAAAATAAACAACTTAGAAAAATGACCAATTTTATCCAAATTAGCAATTTCCTGAAAACTAAACTAGACCAAACAGAAATCAATGACTCCATCAAACAGCAAGAAGGACCAAAAGATTGGAAAAAATAGAAGAAAATGTGAGCTATCTGGTGTCCAAAAAAAAATCAAAACTGACCTTGAAGGCAGGACAAAGAAAAATAATGGAAGAACTTGCACACATTCAACTTGCACACTCATGATTTAAAACAGAAAAGAAAAGCCTGAATACTTTCTAGAAATCTTAAATGAAAGCTGCTATTAGAATCAGAAGGCAAAGTAAAGATATAAGAGGACTGATCACTTCCAGAAGGGAAAGTGAAAAGGAAACCACTGACTGGCTTGACTGTCCATAGTTGTTACAAAAGGTTTGCTTTTTTTCCTTTTCCTGTGTAGATTAGGGAGGAATGAGAAAAAAGAAATCTTGATAATTGGGGGGGGGGGGGAACTAGCATTTAATTTTTTTAAAGATAAAAATGGGCAACAAGAAGTCTGGCTAGGTCAAAGTCACTGAGGCCTCTCTCTAAGCAGCAAATGGGGACAAAGGAAGGATGACAGACCCAAAGTAAGACACTTTTCCTAGAAGGCAGCAATAGCCTTCAATTTGGTATCTTTTTTCCTAGGTGTAGGTGCCAGTCAGAGGAAGGGCTTACAGGAGTGGAAAGCAGCACGTCTCCTACCATCTTTCCAAGTTCCCAGGTTTCAACCTTAACATTATCCTTGTGATTCCTCTCTCCTGTATCTCACCTAGTCAATCAGTTGCCAAATCCTATGATTTCTACCTTAATCTCTCACATCTGGCACCTCTCTCTAACTCATGAAGCCATCACCTTATTTCAGGTCTGAATCACCATAGTTCTATATTGGATGTGCTGAGTTTGAGATGCCTGAAGAATATCCAGCTCAAGTTGTCCAAGAGGTAGTGATATAGGACTGAAACCTAGGCAAGAGGCTGAGTCTGGATATTCAGATTTGGGAGGTACTTGCATCCAAATGGTCATTGAATCAATGTGAGGCAATTGAGAGAAGGTAAGGAGAGAAGAGAAAGTAGCTCAGGACAAGGTCTTAGGGGAAACATACAGTTAGGAATAACATGAATGACAAAACAGTCAGAGAATGAGAAGAGCAGTGAGACAGGTAGAAAGAGAATCAAGAGAGAGCTGTATCACAAAAACCCAAAGAGCCTCTAGATTTCGAGGAGGAGAGAGTGATCAACAGCATCAAATGCTATAGAGAATAAAGGACCAAGACTGAGAAAGGATCAGTTTACCCATTAAGAGATTATTGGTGACTTGGGAAAAAAGCATTTCTGAGTGATGAGATTGAGTGTTGGATTGTGAAGGGAGGAAGACTAAAAGAAAAACAATGTGTGTGTGGACTGCTTTTTGGTTATGATTCTGGAAATGAATTGAGAAATTGTCAAAGAAAATAATGAAAAATACAAATAAATTAAAAAGTGATTAAAACTTCCCTATTCTTTGACCCAGAGATTCTAATACTAAGCATATACCTCAAGGAGGCCACTGGCAAGTCCCCATATCTACCCAAATATTCATAGCAATATTGGGGGGGGCAGTATAACAGAGAACTGGAAACAAAGAAGCCCATTCATTGGGTAAGAGCTAAACAAATTAGGGTACATGAAGGTAAAATAATCTTACAGTGCTCTAAGAAATAGCTACACAATGAAGACAAGAGAAGCCTGAGAAAATCAGCAAGAACTGATACAGAATGAAGTAAGCAGAGGCAGGCAAACAATCTACATAGACCCCAACCACAAAACAATCGAGTAAATGTTGTGTGTGGTTAATATGGAAATGTGTTTTGCATGACTTCACATGTATAATCAATATCATATTGCTTGCCTTCTCATGGGGTGGGGGAGGGGTGGAAGGAAAGAAGAGAATTTCAAGTTCAACATTTTAGAAAATGAATGTTAAAGTATTTTAAAATGTAATTGGAAAATTTTTAATGAAATATTTTTAAAAATAATGAATGTTGCAAAATTACAAAGAACAAGTATAGCCTCAAAGACTCGAGATGCGAAAAACAGTGTATATGTGTACTCAATGCACTCATCAGTGTTGCTGATTTCTCCCTTTTCTTTCTTTATTTTCCTTTTTTTTAAAGTTCTTTGCTCTGTGAGGTGACTCAGAGTGGGGAGGAATAAGGATAGAGGGAGAAATATAGGAGAGATAAAAACAAAAAAAGTACCAATAAAAATGTATTTTTGAAAAAACAAAAAGCAAAAACAAACTTTGGGAAGAAGAGCAATGTAAGACAAGGGCTTATAGAAGCCTCTTTCCCATTGCACAGACCAAGTGTCTCCTCCCTTACTTGTACCCAGCTTTCTGCCTTGGAAAGATTGCTCTTGGATCCAAAGTTCTAAGGAGAAAAAGAAGGGAGGAGGGAGAGAAGCCTAGGCTAGGGAGCCAGAGTTGTGTCGGCTCTATCACAGAGGAGAGATCACTCCCACACAACAGCTTGAGACAAATAAACAAATCAGCTTGGTTTTCATCCCTAGCCAAGAACTAGAGTGCTTGTTGGGAGCTTCATGGACCTCTGCACACACCTTCCTTGTCTTCACTGATACCCAAGATAAAAGGCCCAGTACTCCTGGAGTCCCCAGATTGAAGCTGTATATCCAGTTAATCACTTGCTGTCCTGGCTCACTCAAATTCCCAAATGGCATGATCTCATGGATATGGACATTCCTTCCAGGGATGCAGATCATAGCCCACCCAGGCCTCTTCAGAGGTCCATCTCTGGTCTGCCTCATGAGATCTCTGCATATCACAGTCTAAGGTCCGGAGACAACATGCAAACAGATATGAGCAAATGAGAATTGCACAGAAGAATTCAGAAATAATTCAAAGGAAAGCACTGGCACTAAGAGGAATTGAGAAAGGTTTCCTGTAGAAGGTCAGGGTTTTGGCTGGAAAATGAAGCAAGTTAAGGAAAGCAGCAGAAGGCAATGAGGAAGGGGAGCCCTCCAGGCAGCTGGTTAGTGTGAATGCCTGGAGGGGGAGATGGAAGTCAAGTGTCACTGGATCACAATGTACATGATGTGCAGTAGGGCTAGATTATCAATGGCTTTGGATGACAATCAAGAATTTTTTACTTAATCCTGAAAGCCTTAAGGGAAATACTAAAGTTTATCAAGTAAGGGGATGATGTTGTCAAATGTGGATTTGAAGAAAATCAATTCTAGAACCTCTGAGGGCAGGAACCTTGACACAGTTGACCGGGCCACTTCTCCCACAGCACCTTGCTCAGAGAAAGACATTCCAACTCTGCCAAAGGAAAAAAAAATGGAGAAAGAATAGGGAACTGAGCCAGAGCTGAGAAGAACCCAGCTCCAAACAATATTTGGTCAGTATTCAGTCAACATAAATACAAGCAGAAAGAGAGCCAGTCATTGCCCAGGTAGCAAGGTGTTCACGAAACAAAGGCCTGGCTCCTGAGCTGCAGAGAAGTACCCGCCAAGGAGGGCTTCAGGGTAAAAGGTCCCTCCCCAATGCCAAGCTGAACTTATTGACAACTTGAGAAAGCAGATTTTGAGGGAGTATCCAAGTTCCAATAATGAGGATAATGATAATGACAAGAGCTAGCAATTATATGGTACTATAAAGTTTTCAAAACACTTATTTTTTATCCTCACAACCACCTTGGGAGGTAGGTGATACTATCCCCATTTCACAGATAGGAAATTGAGGCAGACAGAGGTTAAGTGATTAACTTAAGTGTCTGAGGTTGGTTTTGAACTCAGGTCTCATCTTCAGGTCCAATGCTCTCTGCTTGGTGGTGCACCTTCTACTGCCATAAGATAGGAAAAGATGCATAATTTCATTGGCGTAAGAAACTCCCTCAGAAATTCCCCCTTCTCAGCAATTTCTCACTCTTAGAAAATTGTCTGAGGCACTAAGTATTTGGGTGACTTGCTCAGGGTCACAGAACCAGCTTATATCCCAGGGTGGATCTCGACCCCGAATCCCTCTGACTTCAAGGATGGTTTTTGTTGTCCAGTACACCACACTGCCTCTCAGATAAAGAATACAAGAAAAAAAAACCTGGAAGCTAAGTGGGCTATGTGTCATAGGGGTACTGAAGGGGCAAGATGGCACCAAGTGATCAGAAACCTTAAATGTCTGAGGACTATGGATTTGCTCCTGTTGAAAACCACTTAAGTAGAAGTTCTTAAACAAGGAGCCAGCACCCCCCCAGTCAGTTAATGACCTGGTTCACTACACTAAATTATCTGATTCCTATGAACCTTTGAGATATCTCCAACTGAATATTGGACATCTTAAATTCAACACGTCCAAAGTTGACTTCATTCTCTTTCCCATAACTTCCCCTCAACACTTCCTAACTCCCCTATTACTCCTCTCTCTTATTAATATTAATACTCTCTTATTACTATAGAGGGAGGGCACCTCCACCTTCCTGTGGCTCAGGCTCCCAACTGAGAAGTCATCCTAGACTTCTCATAATCAATCACCATCAACTCTCAGATCTAAACTGCTGCCAAAACCTGTTGATTTCACCTCTGTAACATCTCTCCAATATGCCCCCTTCTCTCCTCTGACAATGGCCCTCATCACTTCACAGCTGGACTACTGCCATAGATGCTGGGAGGGGTCCTACCTGTCTCCAGGCTCTCCCCACCCCAATCCATACTTGACTTGGCTATCAAAATTATCTTCCTAAAGCTCAGATCTGACCTTGTCACTCCCCCACCACATACACAGTCAATAAATTCTAATGGTTTCCTATAGCCTCCAGAATCAAATACAAAATGTTCTGTTAGGCATTCAAAGTCCTACATCATCTACCCCCCCTTCACAGTTTTCTTACATTTTACTCTCTGACATACTCTTTGATCCAGTGACCCTGGCCTCCTGACTGTTCAGCCAGGACCCAAGCTAACAAGTCCCTCCATCTCCCACCTCAGGGCATTTGCACTAGCTATCACCTTCCTCCATGCCTTCTTCCCTCCTGGCTCCCCTGCCCTTCATGCCCCAGTTAAAATCCCTCCTACAGGAAGCTTTTCCTAACCCCTCTTCATTCTAAAGCATTACTGCTGTTATTTCCTTTCTATCTTGCTTACCGCTTGTTTGCATACAACTGAGAGCAGACTGTGGTCAGGGATATCTTTTGCCTTTCTTTGGACCTCCACTGTTTAGCCTCATATACAATATTGCTTAAAAATGTTTATTGATAGAGGGCAGAGTCAAGATGGCAACTAGAGAGGAACATCTCTTAGAAGCTCTCGCATAAAACTTTGAAACTAAGGACTCTAACTAAATTTTTGAGAGACAGAACCCACAGAGGGACCCAATGAGGCAGTTCTCCTACTCAAGGTAACCTGGAAAAGAGTAGAAAGGCTCTACTCCCCGGGGTCAGAGGGGTGGCCCACCAGAAGGGTGGCCCACCAGAGCGAAAGAACTTCAGCCTCCCGGAGGCAGCCCCTGGGTGCTGTGAGCCAGGGAAGTCTCCTGAGATATGCCCCTAGGGAGCACCAGGAACAAAGTGGGGGAACAGCAGGGGGGACCTCTACCAGAACGAGCATGTGAAACCCAGCCCTCAGGGTGCACAGCAAGCAACCTGGTCTTTTGGCAGCCCAGATCCAGGCTGAGCTGGTAAGCAGGAGCCCCCAGGGCATGAGTCCATTGGACCTAGGGCCAGGAGTGAAGAGAGATTGCAGAGCTCTGTCCTCTGCCCCTGGAACAGGACTCTGGGGCTCTGACCACATTCAGATCCTGATCGCAGTCTAGGCCCCTCCCATACAACAGCAGGGCCCCCCCACCTCAGCCCCATGGCAGAGGGGAGCACATATGGTCATTCAAAAAACAGGAGGGAGGACAGAGCCTCACACACTGAGACCCTTGTGGGAGTGTCCCAAAAGCTCAGGAAGCACCCCAAAACCAGGCTCAGGCTGGGAAAATGAGCAAGCAGAGAAACAAGAGGAACACCATTGAGAAATACATTATCTATGATCCCAAGAAGCATCAAAATACTCAGTCTGAAGATGAGGAAGCACAAGCTCCTGCATCTAAAGACTCCAAGGAAAACAGAAATTGGGCTCAGGCTATGACAGAGCTCAAAAAAGACTTTAAAAATCAAATGAAGAAGTTAGAAAAAAACTGGGAAAAGAAATGAGAGAGATGCAGGAAAACATGAAAATGAAGCCAGCAGCCTAGTCAAGGAAATCCAAAAAAATGCTGAAGAAAATAGCATGCTAAAAACCAGCTTAGGTCAAATGGATAAAACAGTTCAAAAAGTTATGGAGGAAAAGAATGCTTTAAAAAGCAAAATTGTCCAGATGGAAAAAGAGATCAGAAAGCTCTCTGAGGAAAACAAATCCTTCAGACAAACTCAGGGAGATTGATGAATTTACGAGAAACCAGAATTCATTACTTCAAAACCAAAAAAATGAAAAAGTAGAAGAAAATGTGAAACATCTCATTGAAAAAAACAACTGATATGGAAAACAGACTTAGGAATGATAATTTAAAAATTATCAGAATACCTGAAAGTCAAGATCAGGAAAAGAGCCTTGACATCATTTTCAAAGAATTACTACAGGAAAATTGCCCTGATATTCTAGAAGCAGAGGGCAAAATAGAAATGGAGAGAATCCACTGATCCCCCCTGAGAAAGAGATCCCAAAAAACCAACCCCTAGGAATATTATAGCAAAATTCCAGAACTCCCAAGTCAAAGAGAAAATATTACAAATATCGTGGCTGCAGTCAGGATCACACAGGACTTAGCAGAAACTACAATGGAAGCTCATAGGGCTTGGAATATAATATACCAGAAGGCAAAAGAGCTTAGAATGCAACTGAGAATCAATTACCCAGCAAGGCTGAATGGCCTCTTCCAGGGAAAAAGATGGCCTTTCAATGAACCAGGGGAATTTCAAATGTTCCTGTTGGAATGGCCAGAGCTGAACAGAAGGTTTGATCTTCAGATACAGGACTCAGGTGAAGCATGGAGATTGAAGGAGAGGGGGAAAATATGAGGGACTTGATGATGAACTGCATGTTTTCCTGTATAGAAAAATGACACTGACAATACTCACATGAACCTTCTCAGTTACTAGAGCAGGTAGAGGGAGCTTTTATAGTTGAAGCACAGGAGAAAGCTGAATTTGAAGATAAAATATAGTGTAAAAATGGAGTCAATAGAAAAAAAGGGAAATGTAATGGGAGAAAGAAAAAGGAGAGGGGGAATAGGCCAAGATATCTCATATAATAAGTTTTTTTCTTTATTATAATGAGCTATTGTAATGATATGGAAGGGGGGAAGGCAAGGGGGAATGAGGGAATCTTTGTTCTCATCAGAGGTGGCTAGGAGAAGAAACAGCATATATACTCAATGGGGTATAGGCATCTGGAGTAAGAAGAAAAGGGGGGGGGACAGGGGGAAGAGAGGGATGTGAGTGATGGAGGAGAGAATGGACCATGGGGAGAGAGTGGTCAGATATAATACATTTTATTTTTTACTTCTTGTAAGGGGCTGGGATTGGATGACCTTTCCAGAACCATAGGGCCAGGTGGATGCTGGGCCTAAGAGGTGGTGTGGGGGCTCAGGGCCTCTAGGCCCCAGGACCAGGGATCTGTCTGTTGTGCTACTCAGATACCCTACAGAAGAGTCAGAGTTAAAGGAGAGAGAAAATATAGTACATAGTAGTGGAGAAATATGAAAGGAGGGAGTTGCGATCAGCAATGGCAGTGGTGGAAAAATATGGAAGTAACTTTTGTGATGGACTTATCATAAAGAATATGATCCACCCGCGACAGAGTTGATGGTGTTGGAACACAGACTGAAGCACATTTTTTATTATTATTATTTTGGGGGGTGCAGGGCAAATGGGTCTGGGTGGCCTGCCTGGGGCCGCATAGCAGGGTGATCGTTGGGTGTCTGAGGCCGGATTTGGACCCGGGTGCTCCTGGCTCAATGGCCAATGCTCTATCCACCACCCAACCACCCCTACTATTATTACTATTTTATTTTATTTTGGGTCTTTTTTTTCTTTTTTTGGTTTTTGCAGGGCAGTGGGATTGGGGTGGTTTGCATGTCACATGGCTGGGTGATTGTTGGGTGTATGGGGCCAGATATGGGCTCAGGTGCTCCTAGCTCCAGGGCTGGGGCTCCCTCCATTGCGCCACCTGGACATACCTACAATTATTATTATTATTTTTTTTAATTTCAATTTTTTCTCTCCCCTTTACTTTATCACTCAAGCGAGTCTATATTTTGTGGGGGAGGGGGTATTCTGTTTACTCTCAAACAAGAATATTTTATTAAGGTATAAAAAACATTATTTGTACAAAAAGAATAAATGAATATTCAAAAAAATGTTTATTGATGGACTGTACTTCCTCAGTCACTCCACCAAACATGGGGTACTATATTGGGTCAGGTCAAAGGGCAATGTAACCCAGGATCTTGTCTTAGCAATTGTACTCAAGAGCCACTTTGTAAGAAGAGGAAGTCACCTAGGCTTTTCAACGACAAAGGTGAGAAATATGGCTCCTGCTGCCTGAAATTCTTTGCCAGGTGGTCAAGTCATCCATTCAATCTTTCTACAAACTTCTCTGTCCCACCTCATTGTATCCTACTTCTTGGAGGAATGAGATGCTAAAGGGAAAATCCCTTGCTACTCAAAGTACCACTTCCATACATTTGACTTACAAGCATCAAGAGGTCTGTCCTAA
Organism: Macrotis lagotis; assembly: GCF_037893015.1. Lineage (NCBI taxonomy): Eukaryota > Metazoa > Chordata > Mammalia > Peramelemorphia > Peramelidae > Macrotis > Macrotis lagotis. The sequence goes on from NC_133666.1 coordinate 76,228,546, forward strand.
TCTGAGTCCCAGCAAGCCACTCATCCTGTGTACACAATGCCAGTCGATGTTAATCCATCCTTCTCAAAGAGGCCTGTGACATTAGGGAGGTGATGCTATGACATACAAGTGAGTTGGATTTAAGTGAGGGGGGTGCTGTGCCAAGTCACTAGTCTCGATTTCTCCTATGGAGGCCTCGGTCCAGTGGCCAGATTTGGATCAGGCCCTCAGAGAGCTGATCACGTTTCCTTTCATTATTCAGAATTCAGGAGGCTTTGGTTTTGTGGTCTCTCTTCAGACTAAAAATTCTCCAATCCCTCCTAGGCCCCAGTACTATAGTCATACTCTTTGGGAAAATCTCCAGCTGTTGTGTCTTACTGGAAGGGCATTAGCCACCAGAAGCACCTGTGGTCCTCTCCCCCTTCCCCCAGTTTTGTACCAGGGAAAGATCATGTTTCCTGCTTTCTCTTCTCTGCCTGTATTCTTGGCCTTTGGGGCCCAGCAGGACACTGGGCCAGGAGCTTCAGACAACATCCTACAATAACTCCTAAAGCCTGGGTTATAGCCAAGAATTCAGAGGCAACACCTTTTGTGGAGCTTGAAAGTATGTTGGGGAAAAGTATTTGAATTTGGAGTCACAGCGTCTGAGTTTGAATCTCAGCTCTGCCCTTAACACCTGAAAGACTTTAGGCAAGTCAATTACCCTCCTTGGGCTTCAGTATTTCCATCTGTAAAATGATGGAGAGGGATCCTCTTCTAGCTCTAAGTCTATGATAACTAAGTGCATGATCATAGGATACCTAGTGGCTGCTTTGGCACTCTTCTATCCACTGGTGTCTTTGAGACTTTCTAGGAGTTCCTCGTTTTTGCTACTTATAGATGGTCTGGTGAAGACCATGGATTATGTCAAACTGGAGTATACATATTTTTCATCTGCCTCCAAGAGCCACTGCTGCTTTGAAAATAAAATATGAAAATCTGATTTATGTGGCCAGATATTGAAAGGATATTTACTTTCCTATTAATGAATCCCTAGTTGTCAGTATATACTATATATAGCCTGGCCCAGCCAGTAGAGGACACCCTAGAGCACCAGAAACTTGACCCAGAACTCCACAGGAGTCATTTGATTGGAAATAGCTCAATTTAGACAATCACTGAAAATTCAAATGTTGCCTTCATGGTATACAGAAGTTTATCTAAGCTAAAGTCACCTTTAAAGCTGTCTGAGTTTTCCTGAAAGCATCAAAGATTTGAGGACAATAGGGAAGATGTAGTTGAAATCAGTCTGGCTAAGAAGAGGTCTCTCTCTGACCCTGACCATGACATTCTAGCTTACTCAGGAGAAAGATAACATAACTAGCATGCTTGTGTCTATAGTCAAGATGCAGTAAGAAAGACAGCATAAAAAGGTAGGGGTTTAAAAGGACAGTATGAAATACTCTAGGAGCATTCTATGGGAAAATAGGTGCCCCAAACCCCATTAGAGGTCAGTGCTAGCCTCCTTCCCCTAAGAATAGAAGCCCTAGAGATCCAGCCATTCTGTTAACCACAGACTGTAAACATGAGACTGTCTATATTTGATGACAAAAAGAATACCGAATTCTTTTACCTTTCCATTATGGTTCAGTTGCAAAGTATTTCTACTGGGGTGGGGGGAGGATTGAAGGAGTGGGGGAAAAGTTATTTAAAGGATCCAAAATCTCAGTTAATTATCATTTTGCTACAGTGTGTAAAGTTTCAAGATTAAGTGGCTCACTTTGCCTTCATCTTCTTTGATCAGCCCTTCTATAAGTTGGAACCTGCTAGCAAAGCAAGAGAAGTCTTAAAGTAATTTTACAATCTCAGAGAAAATTTCAGTCTTGGATTCAGCAATATTCAATTATCCTCAATAGTAATGCCCAACTCCAGTCTTGTGAATGCATGCCCACCTGCACCCTTGACAGTAAGATACTGAGTTCTTCCATTTCAGAGCATGCCATGTTCACCCTTGGCGGCTGAATGACCCCAGTTGCCCTCTTCCTCCCAAAGGAAAAAAAAGTCAGACTTCTATGATCAAGCCAGAAGGTTGACTGCACTTATTATTACTCTTTACAAACAATTCAATTCAGTAGAATGGTTTCTCAATGTGTCCTCCAAAGGGTTAACTATGAGAGGAGCAAAAGAAAGCTGAAAAGTTGACCAAATCACTGGAAAGTTCATATGCACATAATACAATCTCTCACTAGGCTGCCTCTGGCTCCTCTGGGGAGATCTCATTTCTTTAGCATGTGGCTACTGGATATTCCCCCTCCACCTCCCACCCTTGCCCCCAGGGACAGAAGCAATGTGGTGGAAGGGGAGTGTTTCCCCAGACTTTTGAAATAGTTTGGAAGTAATAAGCCCTTCCCAAAGAATGACCCAGCTAGGATGGATCTCAAATTTCAGGTTAAAACATCAAGTCATCTCCCATGGTCTAACATGGAGTTGGTTAAAAAGTTACTTCCCTGGGGCACACAGCACTTGAGTTCTTGGCAGCTGTCTGCTGCTTGGCAGCCTCGTAGCTGCTAAGAGGTAGTCGTCACCCTGAGGCATGAGGCTGACCAGTCCCTCCAATGGGCCTGCCTCCACTCCTTGGTTAGTTCAATGACTGTCTTTTGCTTTCTACTGGTTTAATGAGTTTGCCAGTTACTTTGTGACTGACTTAGGGAGTTCCTTTCATTTTCACTCCTTCCCCAGGTCCTCTGAGACTGACTTAAGTGGGCCGGTTATTTTGTGACTTCTTAGCAAATTATTGGGAGTTACTTTGTCAGTTTGTGCCAACTTGGTCGGTTACTTTGCCAGTTATTTTGTGACCAGTTTGGTAACTGACTTTGCCAGTTACTTGGTGAGTAACTTGGTCGGTTACTTTGTGCCAACTTGGTGGCTTACTTTGGGGTCAGTTTGGTAAGTGACCTTGCCAGTGCCTTGGGGCTTGATTTCGGGGGCAGTTCTTCTGCAGCCCAATGGGGTCCTTTGCCATGACCTTGTGGCCAACCTGGGGGGCTCCTCTGCAACATCCCCAGTTACTCTGGCCCGAAGGGTGACAGGCGAGCAGGGGAGCAGGTGGACCCTCCTTCCCTCCCTCCTCGGGCCGCCCTGCAGGAGGGGTGACTCACCTGCTGCGGGTCCCCAGGGCTGGGGAGAAGCGGGGTGTCCCTGGGCTGGGGATCGGGCGGCGGCGGCGGCGGCGGCGGCGGCGGCTGCTGCTGCTGCTGCTGCTGCTGCTGCTGCTGCTGCTGCAGGGGAGGTGGCAGCTGGCCGCGCTGGCGGCGGCGGCGGGCGGCTGGGGCGTCCCGAGGGGCGTCCCGAGGGGCGTCCGCGGCGGCGGCGGGGGCGGGGGCGCGGCGGGCCTCGGCGGCCAGCTCTCGCCGCAGCTCGGAGCGCAGTTCCAGGTAGCAGCCGAGCGTCAGCAGGTGGAGGGCCAGCGACAGCGCGAAGAACGCCAGGAAGAGGCGGCAGCTGCTGCCGGCGCCCGCCGCCGCCGCCGCCGCCGCCGCCGCCGCCGCCGGGGCCCCGCGACAGCCGCAGCGGCCCGGCCCGCCACCCGGCCCAGCCGCCCCACGCGCCGCCGCCGCCGCCTGCGGGCCCAGGCCCATGGCCTCGGGGGAGGGGGGGAAGGAGGAGGGGGCCTCCCGCGCTCCCCGGCACGCCCGCACGCCCGGCCGCCCCGGAGGCCCGCGGGCCCCCGCGCCGCCGCCGCCGCCGCCGCCGCCGCCGCGTCTGCTGCTGGGAAGGAGCCCTGTCAGGCGCGGCTACTGGGCGGCCATGGGCCGGGGGCGCTCGGGGCACCCGGGGGGGCTCGGGCCTCCCGCGGCCGCTGCGCCTCGGACGCACGCGCGCCCCCGACGGACCGACAGGCGGACGAGGCGGAGGCGGCGGCGGCGGCGGCGGCGGCGGCTGGGCGGGCCGGAGTGGGGAGCGGCCGCGTGTGCGGCCCCACTCCGCGGCCGGGGGGAGGGCGGAGGGAGGTGGGGGAGGCGGGGACGCCTCCCGGCCCCGCCCCGCGGCCCCGGAGCGACGGCGCCACCGCCCAATCGGCGCCGCCGCCCGCCTCCAGCCGCCCCGCCCCTCCGCGGCCCCGCCCCGGCCGCGCGCTCAGGGGGCGGGGCCGGGCCGCCTGCGGCCCCGCCCCGGCCGGCTCGCCCCTCCCCCTGCTTCCCGCTTTGCGCGTTCCAGTTGGCGGGAGCGGCTGCCTTTCTGCTCGGAAGCCCTCCTCCAGTGAACCCTTGGGCGCCCTGGGGGGGGGGGGGGCGGGGACGAGCCCCTCGGTGGCGTCCGGGCAAGACCAGCTCCTGCCCGTGCCTTCCCTGCATACAGCAGACGCCAACTAAGGGCTCGGGGACTAGAACTGAGTGGGAAACCAGCTCTGGGCGGAGGAAAGTCTGCTCATCACCTCGCTGTGTTCCCCCTCCCCGCCCAGCGCCCCCCCCCTCCCGGCGCGGACCCAGAAGGGGCTTCACAGACCAAGTAATTAAAACAGTTATGGCTTTGGAATGAAACCTGCCAGCCAGGGCCGAGGGCCAAGCCGCAAGCAGCTGGCGCACCGACGGGGCCGGGCCAGGAATCCCGGGAGCAGCAAAGGCCTGGGAGCCGGGGGGGGGGGGGGGGGGGGGGGCGGGGAGGGGTGGGAGCACAAGAGAGCCAGTCTTGGGGCCAGCCCGAGGGGACCGAGAAGGGGGGGGGGGGGAAGCCAGAGAAGCTGGGAGCAAGGGCCCCAGTCTTGTGGCCAGCCTGAAGGATCCGGATTAAGCACTCATTCACGCATTCATTCATTCATTCATTCATTCCATCGTCCCTTAGTGAGATCCTGGAAGGAGGCAGGCAGAAGTCCTTGTGCTAGGATGTGAGCAGGCGTGAGGTCTGAGCCACCAGGAAGCCGGGGGTTTTGTGCCATCTCTGGCACTCGCCAGCTGTGGGAGGAAGTCTGACTGAGGGACTCCCCAGCACCCTCCCTCCCCTTTCCTCCTGGTAAAGGGAAGAGTGTGGGCTCAATTGGGTCCCTGGCATCCTCTTCCAGCTCGGACATTTTAAGTGCTGAGGTCCTTCCAGAATTCCACCCTGTTGGTCCACCTTCTAAAGGCCACCGAGCTCTAAGGCTGAAGGACAAATGCTTTTCTCCTGAAAAGAGCTCCCCGTGTCTCTTCTTTGAACAAATGGGGAGACCTGATGGCTGAGATGGAGCAGAGCTTCCCCAAGTAGGGAGTGAGAGAAGAGTGGCCCAGGGACTCTGGCGCCTTTATTTGCAGGCAGCTGTTCTAGCCTTTATACATCTCCCCACTCACTCCCTAGAGAAATCCCTGGGAGGGAGTTCAACAAGTCAGCCAAGAGTTCCAGATGTGCAGCTGGAGAGTCCACAGCTGGCAGAATCTTGAACATTACACCAAACCCAAGAAGGCAACAAACACTGAAGTCAGACTTCCCCTGGAGCCCATGAGGGATGCTAGGAAGGACATACCTAAAGGGAGAATAGAAGTTTTCTGGGCTAGAACTGCCTGAACTGACTAGGAGTGGGAGAGGCAGCTCAGATCATTGAAAGGAAGGGGCATAGAATGAAAAGGCATCTTATTACAGTAAAAAGAACCTGCATCTGCAAACAAGAACCCTGGAGCTCAGGTTTGGGCTATCCTACTTACAAGTGGTGTGACCTTGAACAAGTCACTGCAACTCTGTGCCTTGATTTGTTCCTCTGTAAAATACGTGAGACTTGGACTAGATGATCTTCAAGGTCCCTCCCAGCTCTTAAATTCTATGATCCTCATGTCCCTTCCTGCCCCCAGATTACAATAGGCAGGGTTTATTTAATTATACCCCTGTACCAAGTGAGAAAATTAATTCAGCACACAATGTCCCTTCTCACTCTCATCTGCCATTGGGGAAGCCAATGATCGATGTTAATGCCTGAAAATGTCTGTCGAGTTGGTTCATCCTAACTAGCCCTGTCATAGGTCGTAAAGCTTGGAAGGAGCGTTCAAGCTTAGAGATTTCTGGGACTCATCACTTTTTTTGACTTCTCTGGAGAACATCCATTTACATTTCAGTTCTAGGTAGAGGAGGCTTTGGGCAGTCAGATGAACACTATGGATCTCTTCTCAGGATCTTTTAGCATGTATAGGAATGCAAAGGAAACCAATTCTGTTGAAATACCATAAGTGATGTATTGAAAAAACTAAGTTTCTTGATCCCAGCATAAGAACCCTGAGGTAATCAGATCGAGAAAGGAATCCCCAGGAAGGATACTGACTTGCCAAAGGTCATACAGCTTGTTAGTGATGGGGTGAGGTCTACGATTGGATTCTCCTGACTTGCTAATACAATGAAGAGGGCGGTTAGATCTAGAAGTTGGATATAGTAGGACATCCCATCAAATATGGATGCATTTCAGATTCAGAGAACACTCTAGAGGCTTTTTATGGGAAAGGTCTCTCCAAGAAACTTGCAGTGGTCAAAGGCTACCTCTTAGTCTGAACAGGAATTGAAAGGAAACTGTAGCCATTTCCTAACCATTTAGCCCAGGGACCCTACAGGGCACAACATGTCATACTAGGCCACAGCAGTATCAGGGTACTTCAACTACTGATTTCTAGGGTCCCATCACTTCAAATTCAGACATGCCCAAGAAATTAGGGAAGGGCTCAGAGCTCAACCCCCAAAACTTTCTCTAGAGAGAAACACAGATATACAGGAAACAACATGCAAGGAAAGGAAACTCTTCAGATCTGCCCTCAACTTTTACAAGGTGCCTGTACCCACACCAACGGACAGAGAGATAAAGTAAGACAGACAAACAGGAACCCAGACATAGTGGGGAGAGAAATAGAGGTATCCTTAGGATGACTGGCAACAACAGCCAACTGCCCTATTTCCCTGATTGTTGGAGACTGGTCAAGATGGCAGGGTAGAAGGAAGAAGTATGACCAAGTACAACCATTCCACAAAGATCTAGAAAACTCACCAGACCAAGTCTTAATTAGGAATTTTTTTAAAAAGTATAGTAAGAAGAAACTTTATCAGAACCACACAAGTAGTGACACAATAGGGATATGAACAGGTCAAAATTCAATACTCTTAGACTTCCAGGGTGGAGCCAAGATGGCAGCATGAAGTGAATATGCTCTGGGAGCTTTTCCCTACCAAAGATAAATGAAGCCTCTATTCTGACATTCAAGCTACAGATGCCACCAATAAAAATAAGAGATTCAAAGAAGTTTTCAGTGATAGACATAATGGAGGGTCTTCAGTGAAAGTCTGTCTCTTTAGGGGGAAAGGGGAAGTAAAGTTCAGGAGGCTGGAGAGCAGGGCTTTTAGCCACAGTGCAATCTGGGTCCCAATAGCTTGACAACAACAGAGGTCCCGGCAACTACATAGCAAGCCAGCAGAGAGGATCCCAACCCCAAACAAAGTCTGAACCCTGGGAACACCAGGGCAAAAAGCAGGACTGGGTCAGGAACAAACTGTTGCTAAGTCAAACCTGGACATAAAGAAGAAAACATACCTCTGCAAAGGCAAGGCCTGGACTGCATATGCAACATCTTGGCCAATGACAGACAAGCCAGGGATCAGACCCCAGACCCAGCAAAACAGAAAAAAAAAAGCTTGGTTCTATACTCCCTATTGCTCAGAAGCAGAGCTAAAACATCAAAGATGAGCAAAAAAGCTAAAAGAGTGTTCACTATAGACAACTACTTTACTGACAAAGATGATAACAATGCCATGTCTGAAGAAGAAATCAGTGAAAAATAACTCAGGGGAAATATCAAAATAGACTATATATTGGACTCAAATACAAAAGCTCATTGAAGAGCTTAAAAAAGAAATTTAAAACCAAAGAAGAAAGGAAGAAGAAAAATGGAAAAAAAGAAATCGTAGTCATGCAGGAAAATTATTTAAAAATTGACTAGAGAATTCAACATCCTTAAAAAGGAAACACAAAGGGGCGGCTAGGTGGCGAAGTGGATAAAGCACCGGCCCTGGAGTCAGTAGTACCTGGGTTCAAATCTGGTCTCAGACACTTAATAATTACCTAGCTGTGTGGCCTTGGGCAAGCCACTTAACCCCATTTGCCTTGCAAAAAAAAGGGAACACAAAAGGTAATTGAAGAAAATATCCTAAAAATTAGAAGTGAACAAATACAAAACAATGAATCTATGAGACTATAAAATTCCATCAAACAAAATAGACAGAAAAAAATTGAAGAAAATGTAAAGTACGGTTTAGGGAAAACAAATGACCTGGAAAATAGATCCAGGATCACTGGACTACTAGAAAGCCTAGATAAAAAAAAAAACTGGAAAACATCATGCAGGAAATTATAAGGAAAAACTGTCCAAATCCGCTAGAACAAGAAAACAATATAACCATTGAAAGAATACACAGAGGGGCAGCTAGGTGGTGCAGTGGATAAAGCACCTGGGTTCAAATCCGGTCTCAGACACTTAATAGTTACCTAGCTGTGTGGCCTTGGGCAAGCCACTTAACCCCATTGCCTAGCAAAAACCTAAAAAAAAAGAAAGAATACACAGAACCCCTCCAGAAAAAGACCACAGGGCTGTTGTACTAGTCAAATTCCAGAACCCTCAAATAAAAGAGGGAATACTGTAAACAGCAAAAAGAAAACAATTCAAATACAAAGGAAACACAATCAGACTCACACAGGACCTATCAGCCTCAACATTAAAGGATTGGAAGACCTGGAATACTATATATCAGAGAGCAAAGGATCTGGGATTACAACCCAGAATGTACTGCCCTGCAAAATACAGCATATACTGTCAGGGAAAAAGATGGATGTTCAACAAAATAGGGGACTTCCAGAATTTCCTGACACAAAGATCAGAACTGAATAGAGAATTCAATCACCAAATGCATGAGTTTGATAAAAAGGTAAATGAAAGAGGGGAGGAAAGAAATGAAAGAAAACAAAACTAATGGTGGGCAAGAACATTGTATTGTATACAACCCTAAATGGGAAGTTATGACACTTCTAATTCTTGAGAACTTTACTTCTCATAGAATAATTAAAGGGTCGAATATAATTGAAGAGATTGAACTTAAAGGATATGGGTATAGTTGGGTCTTGTCTCTCCATTGAAAGTGCCATTGAAGAGGTCCAAGGTGGACTCACTGTGTTTGAGACAAAAAGCCCAGATGAAAAGCAGGGGTGTTAACTTTAAATTTAAGTGTCTCATTATCGTTTGACCCACTTTAATTCTGCTATTCTGATGAAGCTTAGCACTTTGTCTAAAGAGGGAATCATAAGCTGAGGGGTCCTGAGTCAATGTCTCCCATAACTTATAATGATTTCTAAAGTTCTCAGGTGAGACCTTCAGAGCCTCCCAGTACTTTGAAACCTTTAAGATTCTTGCAGTTAATTACATCAGGGTTTGAGTTCATCCCTGCTTCACTTAACAAGGTGTTAAATACCCTGGGTGGGGAGGGGGGATAAAATGTGAGAGGAAATAGGTCTTGGGGAAGGGGCACAAATAGTTCAAGACATGATTTGACTTTGGATGATACTGTGGTTCATGAGAAGGATTGTCTGTCCTTGGAGGGTACTTGAGAAGGGGATAAGGTAAAATGATTATAATTATAATTTGAGGTAATTTGAGAGAATGCTGCTTTTCAAGAAATCAATCTGTGATGATACTTTGATAACAATATGAACTTAAGGGGCATCTAGGTGGTGCAGTGAATAGAGCACTGGTCCTGGAGTCAGGAGGATCTGAGTTCAAATCCGAATCAGACACTTGATAATTAAGTAGTGGTGTGACCTTGGGCAAGTCACTTAACCCCATTGCCTTGCAAAAACCTAAAAAATACCAATATGACCTTATCAAGTAATCAAATAAACTGTAATTGATGATATCTGATTAATAGTACTAGAGTGATAACATCACATGAAGAAGCACAAAGATTTATAATTTTAGAGGGAAAGAAGGGAGAGTGTGAATGCTGAGTAAATTCTATTGCATAGATTTGGCCCAGAGAGGGAATAAGACACATTCCCACTTGATGGGGGATGGGAAAAGGGAAAGATAATGGGGAAGAGGGGACTGTTAAAAGGGAAGGCCAAGGTGTAGGCATAAGTGAAAATAAACTGAAAGTTAAATTTTTAAAGAAAAGTCAAAGGGAAAAGGGAGTAAGATTTTTGTGAGGAGGAATAAGAGGAAAGGAAAGAGAAAAATATAAATGGAGAAAGATAGCATGGAGGAAAATACAGAATTAGTAATCAACTGTAAATGTGAATGGGATGAACTGTCCTATAAAACATGAATGGATAGCAGAATGGATTAAAAACCAGAATCCTACAATATGCTGTTTACAAGAAACACATTTGAAGCAGAGAGATATACACAGGGTAAAGGTAAAAGGTTGGAGCAAAATATATTATGCTGAAGTAAAAATAAATCAGAGGTAGAGATCCTGATCTCAGATAAAGTAAAAGCAAAAATTGATCTCATTAAAAGGGATAAGGAAGGAAACTACATCTTCTTAAAAGGTACCATTGATAATGAAGCTATGTCATTACTAAACATGTATTCACCTAGTGGTATAGCATCCAAATTCCTAGAGAAAAAGCTGAGTGAATTGCAAGGAGACATAGACAGTAAAACTATAATAATAGGACCTCACTCTCCCTCTCTCAGAACTAGATAAATCTAACTTCAAAATAAACAAGAAGTTAAGAAAGTGAATGAAATCTTAGAAAATTGGATATGATAGACCTATGGAGAAAACTTAATGGGGAGAGAAAAGAATATATATTTTTCTAAGCAGTACATGGCACGCTATACCAAGACTGACCATGTACTAGAGCACAAAAAAACTTATAATTAAATTCAGAAAGGCAAAAATAATAAATACATACTTCTCAGACCATTATGCAATAAAATCACATGTAATAAAGGGTCATGGAAAGATAAACCAAAAACTAATTGGAAGTTGAATAACTTTATCTTAAATAATGGGTGGATCAAACAGCAAATAATAGGAATAATCAATAATTATATCCTAGAAAATGATCCGAACAAGACATCATACCAAAATTTATGGGATGCAACCAAGACAGTTTTGAGGGGAAACTTTATATCTTTAAATGCCCATATGAATAAAATGAGAAAGAGGAGATCAATGAATTGGTAATGCAACTAAAAAAAAACTAGAAAAAGGACAAATTAAAAACCCCCAATGAAATTCCAAATTAGAAATCCTGAAAATCAAGGGAGAGATTAATAAAATGTAAAGCAAGAAAACCACTGAGCTCATAAATAAAACTCAGAGTTGGTTTTATGAAAAAGTCAATAAAATAGATAAACCTTTGGTTAATCTGATTTTTTAAAAAAGAAAGATGACTAAATTACCAGTATCAAAAATGAAAAGGGTGAACCAACCACCAATGAGGAGGAAATTAAAGAGATAACTCAGAGTTACTTTGCCCCACTGTATGCCAATAAATTGGATAACCTGAATAAAATGGATGAATATTTACAAAAATGCAAATTGCCAGATTAACAGAAGAAGAAATAAATTACTTAAATAACCCCATTTCAGAAAAAGAAATCAAAGAACTCATCAATAAACTCCCTAAACAAACATCTCCAGGTCCAGATGGATTTACAAGTGAATTCTACCAAACATTTAAGGAGCAATTAATTCTTATTCTACATAAACTATTTTAAAAAATAGGAGAGGAAGGAGTTCTCCCAAACTCCTTTTATGGCAGCAACATGGTGCTAATACCTAAACCACGAAGAACCAAAACAAAGAAAATTATAGTCCAATCCCCCTAATGAATATTGATGCAAAAATATTAAATAAAATTTTAGCAATGAGACTACAGCAAGTTATTACTAGGATAATACACCATAATCAGGTAGGATTTATACCAGGTAGGCAGGAATGGTTCAATCATAGGAAAACACTCAACATAATTGAACATATCAATAGCAAAACCAACAGAAATCATGTGATTATCTCAATAGATGCTGAAAAAGCATTTTGATTAAACTACCACACCCATTCCTATTAAAAACACTAGAAAGTTTAGGAATATATTTGGAGTTTTCCTTTCAATAATAAATAGTATCTATCTAAAACCATCAACAAATATATGTAATGGGAATGAACTCAGAGCATTTCCAATAAAATCAGGGATGAAACAAGGTTGCCCATTATCACCATTACTATTCAATATAGTATTAGAAATGTTAGATTAATCAATAGGAAAAGAAAAAGAAATTGAAGGAATTAGAATTGGCAATGAGGAAGCAAAGCTTTCACTCTTTGCAGATGATATGATGGTATAATTAGAGAACCCAAGAAAATCATCTAAAAAACTCCTTGAAACAATTAACAAATTCAGCAAAGTGGCAGGATATAAAATAAATCCACATAAATCATCAGAATTTCTACATTAAAAACAATAAAAGCTAAGAAGAAGAGATAGAAAGAGAAAATCCATTTGAAGTAATTATAGACAACATTGAATACTTGGGAATCTACCTCCCAAGAGAAATCCAGAAACTGTATGAACACAATTATAAAGCACTTCTCACTCAAATAAATCTAAATAATTGGGAAAATGTCAATTGCTCATGGTTAGAGTCAAGCCAATATAATGAAAATGACAATTCTATCCAAATTAAGTTACTTATTCAATGCCATACCAATCAATCTACCAAATAACAATTTTATCAAGCTAGAAAAAAATAGTAACAAAATTCATCTGGAGCAACAAATGATCAAAAACTGGAAGGGAGAGGTGGCTGGGTGGCACAGTGGATAGAGCACTGGCCCTGGAATCAGGAGTACCTGAGTTCAAATCCGAACTCAGACATTTAATAATTACTTAGCTGTGTGGCCTTGGGCAAGTCACTTAACCCCATTGCCTTGCAAAAAAAAAGAACTAAACCTAAAAAGGAAGGTGGCCTAGCTCTACCAGATCTAAAACCATACCACAAAGCAGCAGTCATCAAAACTACCTGGTACCAGTTAAGAAATAGAGTAATGGATCAGTGGATTAGGATGGGTTCCAAAGAAACTGACTAAAGAAATCTACTGTTTGACACACCCAAAGACATCAGCTTCTGGGATAAGAATTCACTATTTGACAAAAATTGTTGGGAAAACTAGAAAACAGTATGGCAAAAACTGGGCATAGACCCACATCTCACAACCTATACCAAAATAAGGTCAAAAATGGGTACAGGGTTTAGACATAAAAGGTGACACCATAAATAAATTAATAGACCAGGAAAAAAATCTATCAGATCTATAGAAAGGGTCTATTTATGATCAAACAAGAATTAGGGTACATTATAAAATATAAAATTAATAATTTTGACCAAATTAAATTAAAAAGGTTTTGCACTAATAAAATCAATGCTGCCAAAATTAGAAGGAAATCAGAAAACTAGGAAACAATCTTCACAGTTAAGAGTTCTGATAAAAGTCTCATTTCTAAAATATATAGAGAATTGCATCAGTCATTTCCCAATTGATAAATGATCAAAAGATATGAATAAACAGTTTTCAAATGAAGAAACTAAAGCTATATATAAGCATATGAAAAAATACTCCAAATCATTATTCTCTAATCATTGATTAGAGAAATGCAGATTAAAACAACTGTAAGATATCACCTCACACCTATCAAATTGTCCAAGATGAGAAAACAGGAAGATGATCAGTATTGGAGAGGTTGTGGGAAGATTGGGATATTAATACATTGCTGATGGAGTTGTGAATGGGATACAACCATTCTGGAGAGCAATATGGAACTATGCCCAAAGAGCAATACAAATGGTCATTCCCTTTCAGTCAGCAATTCCAATTCTAGGCCTATATATCCAGAAAAATAATAAAAAATAGGAAAAGTCCCACATGTTCCAAAACATTCAGAGCAGCTTTTTTTGTAGTGGCAAGGAATTGGAAATTGAGGGGATGCCTATCAGTGGGGAATGGTTAAACAAGTTATGGTACATGAATACTATGGAATATTATTGTTCCATAAGAAGCCATAAATGGTTGTATGCTAGAGAAGCATGGGATGAGTTACAGCATCTAAAGATGAGCAAAGGAAGCAGAAGCAAGAGAACAATGTCCACATCAACAACAACATTGTGAGATGATCAATCTTGATAGAAGCAGCTCCTCCCAGCAGTTCAGAGAGCTAGGACAACCATATTAGACCAGAAGAAAAACAAAAAAAACAACCCTTCAGAATCTGATGAACACTTTGTAAAAATTATCTCTTCTGTATGTATCTCTTTCCTTTAATCCTAATTTCTCATACCAAAAATCACCAATCTGTAAACATGTGTATATATATATATATATATATATATATATATATATACATATATACATACATATATATGTATATATATATGGAAATTTTGTAACTTAAAAATATACATGTGCATATGGATGAAAAAATGAATTAAAAATTAAAAAAATTAAAAGTATAGTAAATTATTTCATCATACCCAAGTCAGCATAGGATAACACATAGAGAAGTCTTCAGGGAAGACCTGGGAAATGAGCTGAGCTTTTCAGTGGGAGGACTGAATAAAAGCCTGTCCACTGATGTGGGAGGACCAGGAATAGAAGTCCTAGATCAATCACAAAGAGCCCAGGAAACCCTAATCTTGTTCAGGGAGCAGAAACAGATGCAGAGTGGCAGCCTTGTTACTTCCCACTGCTGGGTCACAAATCTAGTGCACAGTGTACCTAGGAGTATAGGGCAGCTAGGTTGCACAGTGGTTAGAGCACTGAGCCTGGAATCAGGAAGACGAGTTCAAATATAACCTCAGATATTTGCTAGATATGTGACCCTGGGCAAGTCAATCTCTGTTTGCCTCAGTTTCTTCAACTATAAAATGATGCTAAAAATAGCACCTACCTCATAGAATTGCTGTGAGAATCAGATGAAATAATATTTGGAGAATGATTAGCACAGAATGGGCACTATATAATTGCTTATTACCCTTCCATTCCTGTTCCCTTTCCTAGGTATGGAGGACCAGAGCAAAGAGTAGTTCTGGGCCCTAGGCAAGTACTGAGGAAGAAAAGCAAGAAAAGCTATGTGACTAATGCCAGGAGCAGAGAAGGTTCTCAGATCCAGCCCTACGCCTAATCAAAGCCCACAGAAGAATAACCTGGGAGTTGAAAAGAGAACCTACAGTTCTGCCTCTCCCAACCTGCAACTTTGATGAAGGCCAAGTTCAGAAGCAGCCTACTGGGGTTCCAACCAAAGATAAGCCCAAAGTTGTGTTCTTTTAACTCAAAATTCAGGTCAGAAACTTGTAGGGCTCAGCACATGAAGGCCATTCTTAGGTCTTTCCATGGATCAAAACCCTTTTAGGTGCACTAAAAGCTTGTAGATCCCCCAACTAAGCTGTCACTTAGATGCTGGAATAACACAACTTTTAATTCCCCAAGAAAGCAGCTGAAAGATCCATAAGGACATAAACATGATCAAGCATGGCCTAGCTATTCCCTCTAGAAGTACAAAGAACTTGGCCCTAACACAGTATTCAAAGTCAAGATGGAAGGATGGAAGAATGAGCAAACAAAAAAGAATGCTACCATAAAAGGTTAGTATGGCAATAGGAATACTCAAGAATGGCACAAACTCAGAAGAAAAAGACTCCAAAACATCTACAAAAGAAAAACACAGCGTGGGCACCAACTCAAATAGAATTCCTAGAAGAGAATTTCTCAAAACATATTTTTCTTTTCTTAAAAAGCTAAAAAGGATTTTATAAATTAAATGGGAAGACTAGAAAAGACCATTGAAATGAGAGTGATCAAAGGAAAAAAAGAAAAAATGAGTGCTATGGAAGAAAGAATTGGAAAGTAATTCATACATTGGCCTAAGAATCCTTACTCAAGTCCTTACTCAAGCAACAGACTCCTTGAAAATTAGAATGGACCACATGGAAGGTAATGATGCCATAGGAAAACATGGAATGTTCAAAGGCAAAATACTGCAAAACTAAAAGAAAATGTAACGTATTTCATAGCAAAAACAATTGACCGAGAAAACATAACAAGGAGACATAATTTAAGAGTCTTAGGACTACTTGAAATACATGACCCAAAAAAAGGACCTACACATCATATTTCAAAAAGTTGTAAAATTGCCCAAATCTGTTAGAACCAGAGAAAAAAATGAAAATAGAAAGAATCCCCCAGTCACCTCCTAAGGAAAAAATGTAAACTCCCAAGAACATATAACCAAAATCTCAAACTTGTAGGTCAAATAAAAAAATATATCAAGTGGCTAGAAAGAGAGGAAATAGGGGGGCGGGGCCAATATGGTGATAAGAGTGGATCTTGTCATAGGCACTCTCTCATAAATCTTTGAAACTAAGGATTCTAACTAAATTTTTGAGAGACAGAACCCACAGAGGGACCTAGTGAGGCAATTCTCTTACTAAAGATAACGTGGAAAAGAGCAAAAAGGCTCTGCTCCCCTGGGTTGGAGAGGTGGCCGGCCAGAGGGGTGGCCTGCCAGAGTGAAAGAATTTCAGCCCCATGGAGGCAGCCCCAGGGCGCTGGGAGCCGTGGCTCACAGCGGGGGAGTTTCCTGAGCTACGCCCCGGGGAGCACCAGGCACAAATTGGGGGAACAGTGGGGGGACCCCTGCCAAAGCGAGCATGTGAAGCTCAGCCCTCAGGGCACACAGCAAGCAGTGTGTCCAGATCCAGGAAACAGAAGCAGGCCTGGCAGTAAGCAGGAGCCCCCAGGGCATGAGCCCATTGAACCTAAGGAGGGGAGTGAAGAGAGAGACTGCCAAGCTCTGTCCTCTGTCCCTGGAACAGGACATTGGGGTTCTGACCACATTCAGATCCTGATCACAGTCTAGGCCCCCCATACAACAGCAGGGCCCCCCACCTCAGCCCCACGGCAGAGGGGGGCGCTTATGGTCATTCACAGACCAGGAGGGAGGACAGAGCCTCACACACTGAGACCCTTGTGGGAGTGTCCCAAAGGCTCAGGAAACATCCCCAAAACAGGCTTAGGCTGGGAAAATGAGCAAACAGAGAAACAAGAGGAACACCATTGAGAAATACATTATCTATGATCCCAAGAAGCATCAAAATACTCAGTCTGAAGATGAGGAAGCACAAGCTCCTGCATCTAAAGACTCCAAGGAAAACAGAAATTGGGCTCAGGCTATGACCGAGCTCAAAAAAGACTTTGAAAATCAAATGAGGGAGTTAGAAGAAAAACTGGGGAAAGAAATGAGAGAGATGCAGGAAAAAACATGAAAATGAAGTCAGCAGCTTAGTCAAGGAAATCCAAAAAAATGCTGAAGAAAATAGCATGCTAAAAAACAGCTTAGGTCAAATGGATAAAACAGTTCAAAAAGTCATTGAGGAGAAGAATGCTTTAAAAAGCAAAATTGGCCAGATGGAAAAAGAGATAAGAAAACTCTCTGAGGAAAACAAATCCTTCAGACAAAGAATAGAACTCAGGGAGATTGATGAATTTATGAGAAACCAGGACTCAATACTTCAAAACCAAAAAAATGAAAAAATTAGAAGAAAATGTGAAACATCTCATTGAAAAAACAACTGATATGGAAAATAGACTTAGAAAAGATAACTTTAAAATTATTGGAATACCTGAAAGTCATGATCAGGAAAAGAGCCTTGACATCATTTTCAAAGAATTATTACAGGAAAATTTCCCTGATATTCTAGAAGCAGAGGGCAAAATAGAAATGGAGAGAATCCACCGATCCCCCCGAGGAAGAGATCCCAAAAAACCAACCCCTAGGAATATTATAGCCAAGTTCCAGAACTCCCAAGTCAAAGAGAAAATATTACAAGCAGCCAGTAGGACACAGTTCAAACATCGTGGAGCTGCAGTCAGCATCACTCAGGACTTAGCAGCATCTACACTGGAAGCTCGTAGGGCTTGGAATACAATATACTGGAAGGCAAAAGAGCTTAGAATGCAGCCAAGAATGAACTACCCAGCAAGGCTGAATGTCCTCTTCCAGGGAAAAAGATGGACTTTCAATGAACCAGGGGATTTTCAAAGGTTCCTTTTGGAATGGCCAGAGCTGAACAGAAGGTTTGATCTTCAGATACAGGACTCAGGGAGGTGTCCACGGAGATGATCGTTACCTGTACAGAACTTCCCAGCTTGGAGGGAGTTGAAACTGAGGCTGACGGGGTTTCTGACAATGCAAGTACAGGTGAAATCACTGTCTCCAGGCTTCCAGGAGAGGTGAAGAACAGAGCCCCCATCAGAAACAATTGCTCTTGGTCCCAGGGGAGACCAGCTGAACTCCTCATCTTCTCCTTTCCCATCCATGTGACATTTTAAAGTGACATTCCCCAAGGACTCTTCTGAGATCTCCAAGTGTATGGCAATTTTGGGCTTTGGAAGTTGTCCTGAAAAAGAGTATGAATACCTTGGAATCAAGAATCGATACCTATCTTGGTGCTGTGACAAATACGTTAGATCTAGAGTTAGAGAGCTCTCAAATCTCAATTCCAATCATAGGTCTGCCATTTTACTCTCTGTGTGAACCTGGATAAGTCACTTCTTATGTGCCTCAGTTTCCTTAGCTGTTAGATGACTGTAGATGAGATCAGTAGAGTCAAAGGGAGGTTGCTTAACTGTACATAAAAATCTCTGTAGCTTGTATATTGACCTAGAAAACATTAACTATAGCCTATTATATTTTTGTTTGTTTTGGGGGTTTTTTGCAAGGCAATGGAATTAAGTGACTTGCCTAAGGTCACACAGCTAGGTAATTATCAAGTGTCTGAGGCTGGCTTTGAACTCTGGTCCTCCTGTCTCCTGGGCAGGTGCTCTCTCCACTGCACCACCTAGCTGTCCTATATTTTTATTTTTAAAAGTTTTTCAAAATAAAAAAAATAAAATTTTTCCAATTACATTTTAATCTGATTTCTATAGTACTCTAGACTATTATAGACTCTGTATGTAATACTTTAAGAGGTGTCACTAAGATATGGTCTTACACCTGCATGATCCCACAGAGTCAGGTAAAAGGACATCAGCTCCCCTCTCTGGAAGTTGGTTGTTTCTCCTTAAGAATTCATTTCAAGGGGCAGCTAGATGGGGAAGTAGATAAGGGCATCCAAAAGTGAATTTCTTTTTTTTTTTTTTTTGCAAGGCAAATGGGGTTGGGTGGCTTGCCCAAGGCCACGCAGCTAGGTGGTTGTTGGGTGTCTGAGACCGGATTTGAACCCGGGTACTCCTGACTCTAGGGCCAGTGCTTTATCCACTGCACCACCTAGCCGCCCCAGTGAATTTCTAATAGTGGAATTTTAGTCAGTGAGAATACATTGGGGAAGTGCTGAGGGAAAGACTTTTCAACATTGCCATTTAGCTGAACACCTAACTATTCTTTCTACGTGTACAACTATGTGTTCATGTTAACAGGGTTGTTTCCTTTTTGTTAAGATACTCAAAGAAAGGTAGAGCTGTGAACTCATCCAACCCTTCTGGAGAGCTATTTGGAACTATGCCCAAGGGGCAACAAAAACGTGCATACCCTTTGCCTCAGCAAGACCACTACTGGGTCTATATCCTGAAGAGATGATGAAAAAGGGTAAAAACATTACTTGTACAAAAATATTTATAGCAGCCCTGTTTGTGGTGGCAAAGAATTGGAAATCAAGTAAATGTCCTTCAATTGGGGAATGGCTTAGCAAACTGTGCTATATGTATGTCATGGAACACTATTATTCTATTAGAAACCAGGAGGGACGGGATTTTAGGGAAGCCTGGAGGGATTTGTATGAACTGATGCTGAGCAGAACCAGAAAAACACTGTACACCCTAACATGGAGGTGATGTTCAACCTTGAAGTACTTGCTCATTCAATCAGTGCAACAATCGGGAACAATAGTGGAGTTTGAACAAAGTTCAAGAACTATTCCCTTTAATTTAGAAAAAAACAGATATCTTATTGTCTGATCTTGTTACCTCTTAGACTTCTTGTCTCTTCTTTAAGGATATGATTTCTCTCTCATCACACTCAATTTGGATCAAGGTACAACATGGAAACAAAGTAAATACTGGCAGATTGCTTTCCGTGGGGGGGGGGGTAAGATTGGGGGAAAATTGTAAAACTCAAATAATATCTTTAATAAAAATAAATTTAAAAAAAAGAAAAAGAAAATGAAGTCAGCAGCTTAGTCAAGGAAATCCAAAAAAATGCTGAAGAAAATAGCATGCTAAAAACCAGCTTAGGTCAAATGGATAAAACAGTTCAAAAAGTTATGGAGGAGAAGAATGCTTTAAAAAGCAAAATTGGCCAGATGGAAAAGGAGATAAGAAAGCTCTCTGAGGAAAACAAATCCTTCAGACAAAGAATAGAACTCAGGGAGATTGATGAATTTACCAGAAATCAGGAATCAATATTTCAAAACCAAAAAAAATGAAAAATTAGAAGAAAATGTGAAATATCTCATTGAAAAAACAACTGATATGGAAAACAGATTTAGGAAGGATAATTTAAAAATTACCAGAATACCTGAAAGTCATAATCAGGAAAAGAGCCTTGACATCATTTTCAAAGAATTACTACAGGAAAATTGCCCTGATATCCTAGAAGCAGAGGGCAAAATAGAAATGGAAAGAATCCACCAATCCCCCCCCCCAAGAAAGAGATCCCAAAAAAACAACACCCAGGAATATTATAGCCAAGTTCCAGAACTCCCAAGTCAAAGAGAAAATATTACAAGCAGCCAGAAGGATACAATTCAAATATCGTGGAGCTGCAGTCAGGATCACACAGGACTTAGCAGCAAATACATTAAAAGCTCTTAGAGCTTGGAATATTATATTACTGGAAGGCTAAAGAGCTTAGAATGCAACCTAGAATCGACTATCCAGCAAAACTGAATGTCCTCTTCCAGCGAAAAAGATGGACTTTCAATGAACCAGGGGAATTTCAAATGTTCCTGTTGGAATGGCCAGGGCTGAACAGAAGGTTTGATCTTCAAATACGGGACTCAGGTGAAGCATAGAGTTTGGAGGAGAAGGGGAAAATGTGAGGGACTTAATGATGATGAACTGCATGTATTCCTGTATAGAAAAATGACACTGATAATACTCATATGAACCTTCTCAGCAAATAGAGCAGGTAGAGGGAGGTTTTATAGTTGAAGCACAGGAGAAAGCTGAATTTGAAGATAAAATATGGTGTAAAAATGGAGTCAATAGAAAAAAGGGAAATGTAATGGGAGAAAGAAAAAAGAGAGGGGGAATAGGCCAAGATATTTCATATAATAAGAGTTTTCTTTATTACAATGAGCTATTTCAATGATATGGAAGGGGGGAAGGCAAGGGGGAATGAGGGAATCTTTGCTCTCATCAGAGGTGGCTAGGAGAGGAAACAGCATATATCCTCAATGGGGTATAGGCATCTGGAGTAAGAAGGAGGGGTGGGACAGGGGGGGTGGGACAGGGGGAAGGGGGGGATGTGAGTGATGGAGGAGAGGATGGACCATGGGGGGAGAGTGGTCAGATATAACACATTTTCTTTTTTACTTCTTGCAAGGGGCTGGGATTGGATGGCCTCTCCGTGACCATAGGGCCAGGTGGATGCTGGGCCTAAGGGGTGATAGGGGGGCTCGAGGCCTCTTGGCCCCAGGGCCAGGGATCTGTCTGCTGCACCACTCAGCTACCCTACAGCAGAGTCAGAGTGAAAGGAGAGAGAAAATATAGTACATGGTAGTGGAGAAATACAAAAGGAGGGAGTTGTGATTAGCAGTCGAAACTGTGGAAAAATATGGAAGTAACTTTTGTGATGGACTTATCATAAAGAATGTGATCCACCCACGACAGAGTTGGTGGTGTTGGAACACAGACTGAAGCACATTTTTTATTATTATTTTGGGGGGATGGTGCAGGGCAAATGGGGCTGGGTGGCCTGCTTGGGGCCGCATAGCAGGGTGATCGTTGGGTGTCTGAGGCCGGATTTGGACCCGGGTGCTCCTGGCTGAAGGGCCAATGCTCTGTCTGCCACCCAGCCACCCCTACTATTATTACTATTTTATTTTATTTTGGGTCTTTTCTTTCTTTTTTTTTTTTTTTTTGGTGCAGGGCAGTGGGGTTGGGGTGGCTTGCATGTCACATGGCTGGGTGATTGTTGGCTGTATGGGGCCGGATATGGGCTCAGGTGCTCCTGGCTCCAGGGCTGGGGCTCCCTCCATTGCGCCACCTGAACATACCTACAATTATTACTATTATTATTTTTAATTTTAATTTTTTTCTCTCCCCTTTACTATCACTCAAGCGGGTCTATATTTTTTGGGGGGAGGGGGTATTTTGTTTACTCTTGAACAAGAATATTTTATTAATGTGTAAAAAACATTATTTGTACAAAATGAGAATAAATAAATATTAAATATAGAAATAAAAAATAAAAAATAAAAAAAGGAAAATATATCTAACCATATTGAGAAGTAATGGGGAAGGAACCAGTGGGGTCAGTACAGTGTATTTTCTTTTTAATGTTGATCTGTTCCTCTCAATTCTTTGTTCAAAGCCCTTGCTAGGCTCTCTAGTATGTTCATTCTTCATTCTGGAAGAGGACCAACGACATCAGGAAGGTGATGTCCTGACTTGCAAGTGAATTAAATTTAAGTAAGAAGGGGCTATGCAGAAGAACTTTCACCCTCATTCTTTCCTCCAGTCACTGGAGTCCAGTGGCAAGACAGAGGTCAAGATGACCCTTGATGGCTCTGGATGCCATGGGAGACCTTGGCCTTTTTAAACTAAGATTTTTCCCAGGTCTCAGTATGTCTTAGATAATACCTATTCAGTAGTTCAAAGCTAAATAAGAATTGAGGCAAAAGATGGCCTAGTTTGCCTTCACAGGAGAATCAATCTGGAAAGGGAAGACTCTCAGAGAGTTTCTAGCCAGAACAGTAACAATTTTTATTTTCACTCACTCTGAGTCATCAAAACCTAACCAATGACCAAGTGAGGCTTGGGTTAGAGACCTATTATTGGCCAGTCAATGAGAACCAAAATGATTTGAGTTTAAAAACATAGTTAAATAGCTCCAGATGAATCTCAAATGTTTCTATTAAAGCCTGGTTTTTCAGAGCTTCCAAGAAACCATAATTGAAAACTACATGAAACAAAAGAGTTAATTGTCCCAGTTTAAAAAAAAAACAGTGATAGAATAAATAAGTAGGGAAGCAAAAAATTTAGTGTTCAAACCTCAAGATATCTTGCAAAGTTCACACTCCTTAACCTAATACTCAAGACCTTTCACATTCTACTACCTTGCCTGTCCAGTTGTAGTAAAAAAATGTTTGTGTCTAAGGTAGTCATCTCTAGGGTGGCAGTGAATGGAGGGAGGGAGGGAAGAAAAAAAGAATTTTTTTAAATGTACTCGATAATTTTGTTTTATATTTGAAAGGACTAGCATGATGTGCATGGTAGATTTACAGGTTCATATGCAATCATCCTTTTTATTGTACCATGTTATGGAAATTCCTGTTTTATTCCATAAATTAAAATAAAAAATAAACTGGCAAAAAAAAGAAAAAGAAAAAGAGGAAATAAAGTACCAAAGAGTCGCAGTCAGGATCACATAAAATTTAGCAGCTCTCATTTTAAATAAATTGACAGCATAGAATATATTCCAGAAGGCAGAAGATACAGGTTTACAAACAAGAATAACATACCCAGAAAAACAGTGGAATCTTACAGGAGAGGAATAGCAGAGCTTGAATGAAATAGGTGGCTTTTCAGAAGTCCTAATGAAAAGAGCAGAGTGGAATGCAAACACAAGAATGAAGAGAAACATAGAAAGGTTCTCAGTATGAGCAGGCAGTGATAGGGTGCCAAAAGGATAAAGGATTGATGTTATAACATGGGGAGATGATACCGTGTGTTTCCTCCTCAGAATTCATCATTAGGGGACATAGAAGGAGTCCAGTGAAGACAGAGGATCTGAGAATGCTTGGTTAAGGTTTTGATGAATTTAAAAGAATAAAGACAAAGAAAGGAGATGGACACTGAGGAAGAGAAAAGGAGAGGAAGAACAGGGAAATTATCTCACATAATTGGGATGCACAAATAGCACAGGCATTTTCATTTGAATTAGTCAAAGGAGGGAAGGATACACACACATACACACACACACACACACACACACACACACCATACACCATACTCCATATACTGTATGCTCCCCTGCCCCCCCCCCCCATACACACATGAACAGAAGTCTCAAGTTATAATGAGGAATGGGGGGAGGGCAATTTTTGGTTTTGGATAGGGTGGAAATTTGTTTTGCTTGACTATGCATATTTGTTACAAGTATTTTATTTTCTTTAGTTTTCAATTGGGAGAGGTGAATTTTCATACATTGAAAAATATAATTTTTTTATACAAAGAGATTGAACTACACCTAACTCTCTTAACTCTGCAGTCGTCTCCAAGCTCATCATCTAACTGAAACTTCACCCTCCAAAGTTATCAGTATCAAATCCAATGACTCTTCTGAATCTTCTTTACTTTTTTCTTTACAGCCTTTGGCACTGCCAATCAAACTTCTCCTTGCTACTTTCTTCTCTCTGGTCTGTCATGACCCTGCTCCCTTCTGGTTCTTCTTCTACCTGCCTGAACTGTCCTTCTCAGTCTCCTTGCCTGGATCTTCAACCAAGTCATGCCTACTAAGCATGCATATTAACAGGGCTCTTTCCTGGGCCTCTCTTGTCTTCTCCCTCTATACCAGCTCATTTGATGATCTCATCAACTCCTATAGATTCAACTATTTTCTCTACATAGATGATTCTCAGATCTATTTTTCCAGCAATAACCTCTCTCCTGATCTCCTGTCTTGTGTCTCCAATTGCCTATTGGATGAGTCAAAGTGAATGTCTTATCTTAAACTCAACATGTCCAAAATAAAACTCATTATCAGAAAAACACTGTATACCCTAACAGCAACATGGGGGTGATGATCAACCTTGAAGGACTCAGCTCATTCCATCAGTGCAACAATCAGGAGCAATTTTGGGCTGTCTGCAAAGGAGAATGCCATCTGTATCTAGTTAAGGAGCTGTGGAGTTTGAACAAAGTTCAAGGACTATTCCCTTTAATTTAGAAAAAAAAAACATATCTTATTGTCTGATCTTGTTACCTCTTAGAATACTTGTCTCTTCTCTAAGGATATGATTTCTCTCTCATCACACCCAATTTGGATCAAGGTACAACATGGAAAGAAAATAAAGACTGACAGATTGATTTCTGTAGGGGGGTGAGGGGAGAGAAGTAAGATGGGGGAAAATTGTAAAACTCAAATAATAACTTTAATAAAAAAATTAATAAAAAAACTCATTATCTTTCCCCTCAAATCTCCCTTCTTCCTAACTTCTCTCTTGTTATAAGGGGCACCGCCATTCTCCCAGTTACTCACTCACAATTGAGATGTTATCTTCCAGGCCTTTGTCTCATCCCCCAAATCCAATCAGTTGCCACTGATTTATAGCACTGTAAAATATTTCATAAATACCTTCTTTCCTTTGACACTGCTACTACCCTTGGTGCAGGTTCTCTTCTACTCATGTTTAGAGTATTGCAATACTCTACTGACTGGTGTCCCTGCTTTAAGTCTCTCTCCACTCAGCTAGCAGATTGATCTTCCTAAAGTCTGAACACATTCTTTTACCCCTTCACCCAGCCCCACTCAATAAAGTCCAGTGGCTCCCTATTGCCTTCAGTATCAAATAGAACATCCTCTGTTTGCCTTTTAAAGCCCTTCATAACCTGACTCCTTGCTTTCCTCCCTAGATTCTTAGACCTTATTCTTCTCCATTTACTCTACAATACATTGAAACTGAGCCCCTTGCTGCTGTTCTTCATACACAACATTCCATCTCTCAGCTCTAAGCATTTTCACTAGCTGTCTCCCCTGCCTGCCTGAAATGCTTTCCCTCCTCCTCTATCCTTCCTGGATCTCTTTGCTTTTGTCAACTCCTCGAGAAATTGTTATTTTCTATAGGAAGTATTTCCAGCTCCCCCTTAATAGTAATGCCTTCCTTCTAATTGATATTCTCCTATTCTCTCAGTCTATATCCTTGAACAAAGCTGTTTCTGGAGTTACTTGCATATTGTCTCTCTCTAAAGGGAGATGGATTGGAGAAGGGAAAGACCAATTTGGAGACCATTGCCAAAGTTCACATGAGAGGTGATCAGAACCTAGACTAGTGTAGGGATTGTGTGAAAAAGAAAGATTTGGATGAGCAAGATTAGATGTTAGAGGTGTTAGAATGGATGCCCATTGGAAATGATATGGTTAGAACCTCTCATTCATCTAAGTCCTTCTCTGGTATGATGGGACCATGTAGGGGAGAAGCAAAAGGGAAAGGTCACATAGATGATCCCAAAAGTTGGTAGCAGAAAAGATATGATAGGGCCCTCACAGTGATCTCCATTATCACCATGGCCTCCATCAGCCTCTTTATTGCTTAATCCTTTCCTTTGTATTCAAGGTACCTGATATACATGAGATATACTTAATAAATGTTGTCAAATTGAATATAATTTTGTAGAAAAAAATTGGCTGCAGATGCACAAAACAGTAAAAAATCAGGAAGCATCATTCCATTGTGCCAATCAAAGCACTTATTATATACCAACTGTGTACAGAGCCCTCTTGTAATAGACATCATGGAGAGCTACCAAAAAAATTGTGATCAGTGCTAATGCAGTGGATGGGGATAATTCAAAACACGAGAGAATCTAAAAGGCCTGTATAGCTGCATTTGTAATGAAAATTCCAGTGTTATTTTTTTTAACAAATGTCCCTGCCTAATATAGTTTGCTTACCAAGGCAAAAAGAAGCTCATCTTTTTAATATCAATATTCTCCTAGCTATGCTATATGACTGCAACTCATGGATCACTATATTCTCCAAAGAATCCAAATTGGAGGTTACCCAAAGGGCAATGGAGAGATGCTTGGTGGGCATTAGTTAGCAGCAGCTTATTATAAAGAATGGCTTGTATGAGAGAGGTGGTATAAAAGACCACACTTAGGGAAAGGAACAGTCATTGAGGGATAACAGATGCATTGCTTCAGGATTGGGCTAGAATCCACCAAATACTCAAAGATACAGGAAAAAGTAAAACCTCACTGGGGAGATAAGAGAAAGATGTGTATGAGGAGCTTCCTAGAAGAGAAGACAGAGGGTTGGAATACCCAGATCCAGTCAAGCAGGAAACATAGGAAAGCATCAACTGGCTGAACTGAAAGTCATTCAGAATCATCTAATCTGACATTCATATTAAAGAGAGAAGAAAACTGATAGCCAGAAACTAAAATTGACTTGTCTTTTTTTTTTAGGTTTTGGCAAGGCAAATGGGGTTAAGTGGATTGCCCAAGGCCACACAGCTAGCTAATTATTAAGTATCTGAGGCCGGATTTGAACTTAGTTACTCCTGACTCCAGGGCCAGTGCTCTATCCACTGTACCACCTAGCCACCCCCAAATAGTCAATCTTAAAGGGTTATAGAAACATGAGCAAACTAATATAGTCAGTGGAATTGTGAATTGGTTTAACCATTCTAGAAAGAGATTTGAGCAAAGTAGCTAAATTCTTCATGCTCTCGAACCCAGCAATCCGATTACTGAGCCTGTACTCCAAAGAGGTTCAAGACAGAGGAAAGATTCTACCTATACTGAAATGTTCATAGCAAAGAAAATCAAGAAATCAAGTAGATGACGTAAAAAGCAGTAGTAGCTGAAGGAAGAGAAATACTACTGTATAGTTCAAAGGAGGAATATACTGTTGATGAAGATGTAAATTTGTGGAACCATTCTGGAAAGCAGTTTGGAATGACTTTCCCAGCACCCCCCCCCCCGCCATGATTAAACTGTGCAGACCTTCTGATTCAGTGATACCAGTATTAAATCTAGATGCCCAAAGAGATCAAAGAATTAGAAAAGTCACGGGTGTATTGAGGAATGTTGAACAACCTTCTTTCTAGGAAAACAAATATACACATGACAAATTTTTAAGTTTAATTGTATTATTACCACTTTCTTAAGTCTAAATAATGAACTAAAGGATCATCAAACCATGATTTGTAGTTTCCGACAATTTCCAAGGTTTAATTTAAAATTTAATAATCTATTGGGTTTTCAGAGCTGGTTAGAGCTAGTTCCTTCACTCTCCTGAAAAGGACCTATACATGTAAAAAAAATAGTAGCTCTATTTGGAGTGGCAACTACCTATTATGCCATAGGAAATGACAAAAGAGAAGATTTCAGAAAACCCTGGGAAGACTTGCATTAAGTAGTAGAGACCAAAATAAGTAGAATCTGGAGAACAATTTATACAACAACAACATTGCAAAGACAACACTGAAACATTTAAGAACTCTTAACTAATGCAGTGACCAGACATGATTCCAGAGGATTAGTGATGAAGCTTTCTACTTACTTCTAGGAGCAGAGGCAAGATGATGGAGTAGAGAGAACATGCCACTGAATATTTCCAACATTACCCTCCAAACAACTTTAAAATAATGCCTCAGGTCAAATTTAGGAGGGACAGAGTAAAAAAAAAGATCAGAATGAGACATTCACAGGAGGTTCAAAAGAGAAATCTGTGACACGGGGAGGAGTCTGGTCACTAGTGGTGAAACTAGATAGTAGTGACAGACACAGCAGCAGCTTTGGGAGCTCTCAAGTCAGAGATGGTAAGGGCCCTGGCAACTGGTCAGAGATTACAGGGAACCCCTCTGCTAACAATAAACACAAAAACCAAAGAATGAAAATAACTCCTTAAGAATCAAAATTGGGGGCAGCTAGGTGGCATAGTGGATAAAGCACTGGCCTTGGAGTCAGGAGTACCTGGGTTCAAATCCAGTCTCAGACACTTAATAATTACCTATCTGTGTGGCCTTGGGCAAGCCACTTAACCCCATTTGCCTTGCAAAAACCTAAAAAAAAGAATCAAAATTGGCCAAAGGAGAAAAGGGATACAAAAACTCACTGAAGATAATGATTTCTTATAATTAGAATTCAGCAAGATGAATCTAATAACTCCAGGAGACATCAAGAGATAATCAGTTAAAAGAATGAAAAAAATAGAAGAAAATATGAAATATCTCATAGGAAAGACAACTGACCTAGAAAATAGATCAAGAAGAGATAACTTAAGAATTGTTAGATTATCTGAAAGCCATGATAAAGGTACCCAGAAATCATTTTTCAAGGAATTATCAAGGAAAAATGCCTTGATATCCTAGAACAAGAAGATAAAATTAAAATGGAAAGAATCCACCAACCACCAAAATGAAAACTCCTAGGATATTATAGCCAAATTCCAGAGATCCCAGATCAAGGAGGAAATACTTCAGTCAGAAAGAAATCATTCAAATATGGTGGCATCAGAGTCAGAATCACACAGGATTTAGCAGTTACCACATTAATGGAATGAAAGGCTTGGAATATGTCATTCTAAAAGAGAAAAGAACAACCTCCTCAGGAAAATTGATTATAATCCTTCCAGGAGAATAAGTTGACATTTAATGAAATGGAGAACTTTCAAGCATTGTTGATGAAAACACCAGAGCTGAGTAGAAAATCTGACTTTCAAATAAAAGACTCAAGAGAAGCATGAAAAGGGAAAAGGATAAGATAAATCCTAAGGAACTCATTGAGGATCACTATGGGAAGATAATATATGCATCTTTTTTTTAAAGATTTTTGCAAGGCAATGGGGTTAAGTGGCTTGTCCAAGGCCACACAGCTAGGTCATTATTAAGTGTCTGAGACTGGATTTGAACTCAGGTACTCCTGACTCCAGGGCCGGTGCTCTATCCACTGCGTCACCTAGCCACCCAATATATGCATCTTTTAAGCACTTTATCATTATTAGGGAAGTTAGAAGAATTCTAGATAGAAAGTGGGTGTTGGGAGTGAGTTGATTATGTTGGGATTATATAAAAAATGGGGTAGAAGAGAAAGTGGAATACCCTGGAAGAAGGGGAAAGGGAGAGGAAGAATATGGAAAATTATTTTATGTAAAAAAGCTACACAAAGAGAAATGTTGAGGGGGCAGAGCCAAGATGGTGACAAGAACAGATGGTGTCTTAGGTGCTCTCTCATAAAACATATAAGCTAAAAGACTCTAACCAAATTTTCGAGAGACAGAAACCACAGAGGGACCCAGTGAGGCAGTTCTCCTACTCAAGGTAACCTGGAAAAGAGCAGAAAGGCTCTGCTCCCCCCGGGTTTAGAGGGGCTGCCTGCCAGAGGGGTGGCCCACCAGAGTGAAAGAGGCAGCCCCAGGGCGCTGGGAGCCGCAGCTCAGAGCAGCAGGGGAGTTTCCTGAGCTACACCCTGGGGAACAGCAGGCACAAATTGGGGAAACAGTGGAGGGACCTCTGCCAGAGCGAGCATGTGAAGCCCAGCCCTCAGGGCACACAGCAAGCAGTGTGTCCAGATCCAGGAAACAGAAGGCCAGGCCGGTAAGCAGGAGCCCCCAGGGCATGAGCACATTGAGCTGAGGGAGGGGAGTGAAGAGAGAGACTGCCGAGATCTTTCCTCTGTCCCTGGAACAGGACATTGGGGTTCTGACCACATTCAGATCCTGATCGCAGTCTAGGCCCCCCATACAACAGCAGGGGCCCCCCCACCTCAGCCCCACGGCAGAGGGGGGCGCTTATGGTCATTCACAGACCAGGAGGGAGGACAGAGCCTCACACACTGAGACCCTTGTGGGAGTGTCCCAAAGGCTCAGGAAGCATCCCCAAAACAGGCTTAGGCTGGGAAAATGAGCAAGCAGAGAAACAAGAGGAACACCATTGAGAAATACATTATCTATGATCCCAAGAAGCATCAAAATACTCAGTCTGAAGATGAGGAAGCACAAGCTCCTGCATCTAAAGACTCCAAGAAAAACAGAAATTGGGCTCAGGCTATGACTGAGCTCAAAAAAGACTTTGAAAATCAAATGAGGGAGTTAGAAGAAAAGCTGGGGAAAGAAATGAGAGAGATGCAGGAAAAACATGAAAATGAAGTCAGCAGCTTAGTCAAGGAAATCCAAAAAAATGCTGAAGAAAATAGCATGCTAAAAACCAGTTTAGGTCAAATGGATAAAACAGTTCAAAAAGTTATGGAGGAGAAGAATGCTTTAAAAAGCAAAATTGGCCAGATGGAAAAAGAGATAAGAAAACTCTGAGGAAAACAAATCCTTCAGACAAAGAATAGAACTCAGGGAGATTGATGAATTTACAAGAAACCAGGACTCAATACTTCAAAACCAAAAAAAATGAAAAAATTAGAAGAAAATGTGAAACATCTCATTGAAAAAACAACTGATATGGAAAATAGACTTAGAAAAGATAACTTTAAAATTATTGGAATACCTGAAAGTCATGATCAGGAAAAGAGCCTTGACATCATTTTCAAAGAATTACTACAGGAAAATTTCCCTGATATTCTAGAAGCAGAGAGCAAAATAGAAATGGAGAGAATGCACCAATCTCCCCAAGAAAGAGACACCAAAAAACTAACCCCTAGGAATATTATAGCCAAATTCCAGAACTCCCAAATCAAAGAGAAAATATTACAAGCAGCCAGAATGACATAGTTCAAATATCATGGAGCTGCAGTCAGGATCACACAGGACTTAGCAGCAACTACAATGGAAGCTCATAGGGCTTGGAATATAATATACAAAAGAGCTTAGAATGCAGCCAAGAATCAACTACCCAGAAAGGCTGAATGTCCTCTTCCAGGGAAAAAGATGGCCTTTCAATGAACCAGGGGAATTTCAAATGTTCCTGTTGGAATGACCAGAGCTGAACAGAAGGTTTGATCTTCAGATACAGGACTCAGGTGAAGCATGGAGATTGAAGGAGAGGGGGGAAAATATGAGGGAGTTGATGAACTGCATGTATTCCTGCATAGAAAAATGATACTGATAATACTCATATGAACCTTCTCAGTTAATAGAGATGGCAACAGGAGCTTTTATAGTTGAAGCACAGGAGAAAGCTGAATTTGAAGATAAAATATGGTGTAAAAATGGAGTCAGTAGAAAAAAGGGAAATATAATGGGAGAAAGCAAAAGGAGAGGGGGAATAGGCCAAGATATTTCATATAATAAGAGTTTTCTTTATTACAATGAGCTATTTCAATGATATGGAAGTGGGGAAGGCAAGGGGGAATGAGCGAATCTTCGCTCTCATCAGAGGTGGCTAGGAGTGGAAACAGCAAATATACTCAATGGGGTATAGGCATCTGGAGTAAGAAGAAAAGGGGGGGACAGGGGGAAGGGGGGGATGTGAGTGATGGAGGAGAAGATGGACCATGGGGGGAGAATGGTCAGATATAACACATTTTCTTTTTTACTTTTTGCAAGGAGCTGGGATTGGAAGGCCTGTCCAGAATCATAGGGCCAGGTGGATGCTGGGCTTAAGGGATGGTATGGGGGCTCAGAGCCTCTTGGCCCCAGAGCCAGGGATCTGTCTGCTGTGCCACTCAGCTACCCTACAGCAGAGTCAGAGTGAAAGGAGAGAGAAAATATAGTACATGGTAGTGGAGAAATACGAAAGGAGGGAGTTGCGATCAGCAATGGCAATGGTAGAAAAATATGGAAGTATCTTTTGTTATGGACTTATCATAAAGAATGTGATCCATCTGCAACAGAGCTGTTGGTGTTGGAACAAAGACTCAAGCACATTTTTTATTATTATTATTTGGGGGGTGCAGGGCAAATGGGGCTGAGTGGCCTGCCTGGGGCCACATAGCAGGGTGATCATTGGGTGTCTGAGGCCGGATTTGGACCCGGCTGTTCCTGGCTCAAGGGCCAATGCTCTGTCTGCCATCCAGGCACCCCTACTATTATTACTATTTTAATTTTATTTTGGGTCTTTTTTTTTCTTTTCTTTTCCTTTTTTTTGGGGGGGGGTTTTTGCAGGGCAGTGGGTTTCGCGTGGCTTGCATGTCACACGGGTTAGTGATTATTGGGTGTACGAGGCTGGATGTGGGTTTGGGTGCTTATGGCTCCAGGGCTGGTTCTCTGTCCATTGTGCCACCTGGTCATACCTACAATTATTACTATTTTTTTAATTTTAATTTTTTTTCTCTCCCCTTTACTTTATCACTCAAGTGAGTCTATATTTATGGGGGGAGGGGTATTTCATTTACTCTTAAACAAGAATATTTTATTAATGTATAAAAAACATTATTTGTGCAAAATAAGAATAGATATTAAATTTTAAAAAAGCTACACAAAGAAGAGCTTTTAAAGTAGGGAGAAAATGGAGGCAGCACTTGAACCTCACATCTAAATTGGTTCAAAGAGGTAATATGTACACACACACACACACAAACACACAGCCTTAATTGGTGACAGAAATCTATCTTTCTGAACAGGAAAGTTGGAGGGGAAGGGAATAAGAGAAATGGGGGGGGGTGATAAAAGGGAGGGCAGATAGAAGAAGGCAAGTTGGAAGCAAAACAGACTTTATACGAGGGACAAAATAAAAAGAGAAAGAGAAGAATAAATAAAATAAAACAGGACAAAATGAAATGCAGTTAGTAATAACTGTGAATGTAAATGGGACGAACTCACCAATAAAAAAGAAATGAATAGTCGAATGGTTTAGAAGCTAGAAACCAACAATATACAGCTTACAAGAAACACACCTGAAACAGAGAGAGACACTTGGAGTTAAAATAAGGGGCTGAAGAATAATCTATCATGTTTCAGCTGAAATAAAAAAGGCAGGGGAACTAATCATGTTCTCAGATAAAGTAAAAGCAGAAATAGACTTAATTAAAAGGGATAAACAGGGAAACTACATCTTGCTAAAAGGCACTATAAACAATGAAGCAATAGCCATACTAAACTTATGGAAAAGTTAAATGAGGAGGAAATAGACAGTAAAACTGTATTAGTGGGTAACTTCAACTTTCCCTTCTCAGAACTAGTAAAAGTCCAATTCCTTCATTTTCAAAATGAGGAAACTAAGTCCTAGAAGGCAAATATACATTATGCAATAGTCTCTGTCTGAGCCCTAACCATCCCACACCCATCCTTTTCTCTTCTCTTATTGACTTTCTATCCCAGCCTGCCCTCCTCAATGTCTATTCTAACCCTTCTTTCCTTAAGCAATCTCCACTGTTTCTAACCTCTTCCTTCTAAGTA
The DNA here is from genome assembly GCF_037893015.1 of Macrotis lagotis. Lineage (NCBI taxonomy): Eukaryota > Metazoa > Chordata > Mammalia > Peramelemorphia > Peramelidae > Macrotis > Macrotis lagotis. The sequence continues at coordinate 76,262,726 of NC_133666.1, forward strand.
GAGGAACTTACTAATTATTTTTGAAAGGATGGAGGTGAAACCTCCCTGCCATTAATGTGATCACAGAAAGCCCAACCATCTCTTCTAAATCAATCAATCAAAAGTATAAACTAGGTGAGAACAACTTACAACAAATTTGGGAGAAGTGATGAGCATTGGATAAAGATAGGTGATGCTGTACAACTAGAATCAGATCCATTGTTTACATCGAAGGGGATTCCTGGAAATAGCTTGTGATTGTATGAAAGAATCAGGCAACTTTTGGGTCTATGTATGTATCAAGTCAATTCAGCCCCATTCATTCTAGCAGCAGGCCAAATTAGTGGGAAACAGTTCTTACAAAGCCCTAGAGACAGACAGACAGACAGAGAAGAGGGGACAGAGCTTCTCTTCTAATTCTGAATTTCTAACATCATGATTCTATGAATTTGGGCAGTCTTTCTCCTGGAGAAGACTCAGGGGAAACATGAGAGCTATCTTCAAGATTTTGAAGGTTTTGTCAGCTGAAACAAGGACTATATTGATTCTCCTCAACCCCAGAGGGCAGAATCTGGGGCCATGGGATGAGATGGGAGTTACAGGGAAGCAGATTAATGAAAAATGGGAGTTACAGGGAAGCAGATTAAGGAAAAACTCAATTTGAGAGCCACCCTAAAATGGAATGGAGGTAGTGAGTTCCCTCTCCCTGGAGTCTTCAAGGAGAGCCTGGATGATCTCTTGTTAGGGATGATGTAAAAGGAATTCTTGTTTGAAGCTGTGTGGGGTTCTTTTTAGCTCCGAGAATCTGGAATTTGGTGATTTGAAGTTGTTGGCTGGGTGGACTTAGAGGGTTGTGAATTCCCTTCCTCTTGGATAAGTTTTTTCTGACTCTTAGGAATCCAGCTGGTTTCCTAGAAGCTTAGAGGGTTTGTATCTGAGGGGTAGATTGTCTGGGGCTGCCAGGCCAGGTAATCTGCAAACAGGATGGTTTAGGTTCAGGGAGCAGGGAACCAATCCAAGATAAAATGATTTACTCTCAGGCCTGGCTGCATATTATGACTGAATCCCCCTATTAAGGCCTGTCCCAGGATATGAGATCATAAGATTTAGGTCTACAAGAGAATTCAAAGGTCTTATCATTCAAATTTTCCATTATATAGCAGAAGAAATTGAGGCTCAGAGTGAGGAAGGGAACTTGCCCAAATCATACAGCTAGTGAGTGGCAGAGTAGGATTTGAACCCAAAGTAATTCAATTGTAAATCCAGTGACTTTCCACTGTCACCATTTATGTTTTTGCATAGAAAATACTGAGATGGTCAAACCATTTCATTTAACCATGAGCTAAAAGTAGCTCTTATTGGCCACTGTAGATTGATGCTTCCTTCCTCCTCCCTACTCACTATCACATGTCACTGAATTCCCCCCAAATGATTCGGCTCTTTATTCAACATTTGGGTTCAAAAAAAGCATTTCCCATCCACATTCTCCTCTTGTGGAGTCAACAAGGTAGGAATCAGGCATCTCATGTGAGAGATAACAACTTGAATGAGATTCAAAGCTAGGTGGTACAGAGCTAGGGAAGTGCATTGAACCTGGAGTCCAAAAGATCAAAGTTCAAATCTGACCTCAGACACTTACTAGCTGAGTGATCCTGGGTAAGTCATTTAACCGGCCAGCCTCAATTTTCTCAACTGTAAAATGGAAGGAATAACATTCGCATCCCAGGTTTGTTTGGGGATAAAATGAGATAATATTTGTAAAGCATTTCACAAATCTTTAAGTACTATATATAAATGGAAGCTTATATTAAGCACCTACTATGCAACAAGCTCTGGGGATTCTTCCAGAAGTTTCTGCCGATTTGTGCTCCAGGATATCTCATTTTAGGAGGGAGACAACACTCAGGGAAGTCTCCCAGCTGTAAGTTGGATGGAAGTAAAGGTCAGGTCTCAGGGTCCTTAGCACCAAGGGGCAAAGCAGGTACTTAGGCCTTGGTCATTCCCACTGATAAAATCATCTCAGTTTCTAAAGTTCAGCTATTTGGCAGGTGAAGGACTTTGATGGCAAAAGCTTTTTTTCTGGATCATCAGGATCTATGTCTGGACCTTCAGATGCATTTCCCCAGGGTTTTTTTTTCCCAGGAGGATGATTGGAGGCCTGGTTCTTTCCATGGTTCTTGGTCTCAAGGGCCTGGACTGTCTCCATCAGGGTCTGAAGGGAGCTGGTGGTTTGACTGGCCTGGAACATGCTGCTTCCTTCCCATGCTCTCCTGTCTTTCTCTCAGGATGCTCTGCTTTCCCTGAGTGGTAATTAGTTGGCATTTGGTGGGAATGGCTAGACCCTCCCTCGTAGATGTTGTTTCCCTGGATGATGCCTATAAGAGCTGGGCTGAGAGCAGGGATCATGATCTAGAGAGTACCACCACTCCCAGTTTCCTATATCTAACTTGCCCATTGATTAGTAACTATTGCTGGTGGTGATAAGGAAGGTGGGTTCCCTAGTCCATAATGCTTTCTTCCCTCTCTAATAGGTTGAGTGATTGGAATGGAAGTGGGTCTGGCCATTTTGGGGGCATCATTATTCCTAGAGCTCTTAGGTTCAGGGCCCTGGGCTGTCACCATCAGCTCTGAGAGGGAGATAGTGCTCAAAATGGTATCTATCATGGTTTGACTGGCCTGGCATGTGTTGCCTCCTGTGTCTCTCCCAGGATGCCTTGCTGTTTCAGTAATCCTGAGAATTGATTTGAAGGGGGGATGGCAGCCATCCACCCATGAGACTGTAGTTGTCAAGTTCCTGTGAGAGGTGCTCTTTGTAAGAATAAATTAGTGTGGTTTCCACGAAGATGGTAGAGTGAGCTGTCACAAGGGAGCCTGCCTCTTCAAAATTGCCTTCAAAAAAAGCAAAATTGATAGAAAACCTTGAAAGAAAATTTTAAAGCATCAAAAATAATAAGCAAAACCAGGAAGAGCTCTGATACAATGAGAAAAAAAGGATTGAAAGAAACCAGCAAAACATCACAAAAAGTACCAGCTCTAGTGTCAAAAATAAAACAAGATGGTCCTGGAGACTCAATAAAGTGGATACCAAACCCAGAGAAGGGACAAAGGGAAGAAATGGAATTAGGGGAAATAAAGAAGGAACTTTGTGCCACTGGTAATCTTGGAAAAAATTCAGAGCTGTAATTAGTCATTTTGGCAGCTGGAACAAATCTCTGTGCAATTTATACAGGTCTTTAGGAGAGGTCTAAGAGGGAAGACAGAGATACAGGGATAGCAGGAGGGCCACCAGTGGGGAGGGAGTAGAATTAGGCCAGGCAAGTCCAGAGAGTCACTCATAGAGTGAAAAAGAGTTGGGGAAAGAGAGGAAGTGTGCCATTCAGTAGCTTCCTATTTGTACTAATGTTTTTTGTTCCATTTATTTCCCCCATATGCTGCTGAAGCACATGTTCTTTTAGTTTGGTGCCCTAGAGAAAAGCCCTAGTCATCCATCGTACTTATAACTCTGGAGAAGATGACAATGAAACTCAGCAGTTACGAAATTTGAACTGAACATTAAAACACCCAAGAGAACAAAGAATAGTATGATGGTAATACAGGGGGAAGCAAGAGGAATGTTCTGTGGGTGCAATGGCAAGAGCTTGGAATCAAGAGTCTGAGAATCTGGCTTTAAATGCCAGGTTACCTATTACTATCTGTGTGACTAATAACCTCAATTTCCTTCCTTGTCAAGTGAGGAGTGTGAACTGATCTCCTATATACTGTCCAATATCACTCCTTAAATTCCAGTCTCCTGCCAAAATGAAAGCCCAGAAGACTATTCCAGTGGACAAAGATTGGGAAGTTAAACAAAGGAAAATGATAGATCTAGACTAGACCAAGGAGCAGAAAAATGAGAAGTTAGCTTCTGGAAAACAGTCGATAAGGATGCCATCTCTAGCTTGTTTCAAGAAATTGTACAAGAAAACTTTCCAGAAGTCTTGAAAAATGGGGGTGGTAATAATAGATAATGGAAACTGAATGCACAAGACACCAATAAAGAGGGGGAAACAGGTTGAACTCATCCAGAAATAGAATTCTACTTCAACACTACACAGTGAAAGGGGCACCAGCTCTGGAGTTCAAACTGACCCTGTGCTCATTCAGGATCGGTCACATATGTTAGGCCAGCCACATCACTCCTCTGAACTTCTGGGTCTATCTTCCTCTTTGAGATGAAGGGTTGGAATAGATCACATCGAAAATTCCAATCATCAAACTGAGGGGATGCCCATCAGTTGGGGAATGGCTGAACAAGTGATGGTATATGAAGAAAATGGAATACTATTGTTCTATAAGAAATCTTGAGCAGGCAGATCTCAGAAAAGCCTGAAAAGACTTATATGAACTGATGCTGAATGAAGGGGACAGAACCAGGAGAACATTGTAAACCTCAACAGCAATATGGTGAATAACTAGGATGGACTTAGTTCTTCTCAACAAGAATGAGCAAAGACAATGCCAAAAGACTTGTGATGAAAAATGCCATCTATATCAAGAGAATGAACTATGGAGTCTTAGTGCAGAGCTCCATTCAGAGGTCTCCAAAACAGAAATTATGCACCAAGGATAAAGGAATTTCAGCTGTTTCTGTGGCCAAGGACACCCAGAAGTCAAAGGAAAGTTAAAAAACCCTCAAAGCCAGGAACTGATGCTCACTGACCCTGAGCTCACTAATAGAAGTTTTTACCCTGAAGAAGAGGTCAAGAGAGACATGAGCAGCAAGATGGTGGACTAGACATTTTTACTAGTATCCAAGACCTCTCAAATCTCTCCAAAACAGAAATTATGCACCAAAAATAAAGTAATTTCAGCTGTTTCTGTGGCCAAAGACACCCAGAATCCAAATGAAAGTTAAAAAATGTAGACTGTTTTCATTTTTAATTGTTTTTTCTTTCTCATGGTTTTTCCCTTTTTTGTTCTTTACCCCCCTTTTTTGATTCTGATTCTTCTTCCATGGCATGACTATTAAGGAAATATGTTTAACATGATAGTGCATTTATAACCTATATTTATTGCTTACTGTCTTGAGAAGGGAGGAAGAGATGGAAAGAGAAAAATTTGAAACTCAGAATTTTGCAAAATGAATGTTGAAAACTTTCTTTACATGTAATTGGAAAAAAATTTTAAAATACTAAAAAAAGATAATTCCTTCCATCACTAAATCTGTGATCCTATAATCTGATAAACTGGAACAAAGAGAAACTCCTACAGACACTTGGAATGTGACTGATCCTTTGCTAGCCTCAGGGAGTACAAAAATACAAACATGGACTCAAGAAGCTTCCAAGGGTATGTTTGTGAAGCATATACAGACAAATACAGAAATGAGAATAAGAAGGAGGTTGTTAAGCTGAACCATGTTCAGGGAGGGTAACCTACAGATTGTGCCACTGGAGGATCAGTTGCAAAAATTGGAAGTTTTTACATTGAAGAAGAGAAGGCCAAGAGAGACATGAGCAAGAAGGTGACTAGACATTTTTACTAGTCTCCATGACCTCTCAAATCTCTCCAAAACAGAAATTATGCACCAAAGATAAAATACTTTCAGCTCTTTCTGTGGTTAAGGACACCCAGAATCCAAACAAAAGTTAAAAAACCCTCAGAGTCAGGAACTGATGCTCACTGACCCTGAGCTTACTAAACACCACCTCCCCCACCCACCCATCAGCAATGAGGCCACACTAGCAGACTCAAGGACACAATACAGGCTTACATTAAAACCTACCACTGAACCCTGCTCCCTCCTCCTTCTTGCCAGTACCATAGAAGTCCTGGCTCCAGGCTCTGGAAGTTTGCTATGCTTGACAAACAGATTGGCCACAGCCCTTCAGGAGCAAAAGCCTCCTGGGGCCTGCAACCCAGCCAGCAACAACAAGACAAAGCTCTGAACTACTAATACTAGACCAGAGAACTAAGGAATAGAGGGAGTGGGAAAGCTCAAAAGGATAGGATGCTGTAAGGGGTGGGAGTAAGGAGATGGGTATGAAATAGCACCAAGCCCGAGGGAAAGAGCATCACATCCGTCTGGGGCCATTTCTGACAACCAAAAATCAGTTAAGGTAAAGGCCTAGATTGGTGAACAAGACATTGGGTGGTATGGGAGAGAGCTAAGACTCTTTGAGATCCAGCCCTCAAGAAAAGCACAGGCAAAGGGGAGAGTGATCAGGAAAATAAGAGAGTGGGGGAGACTGAAAGGATCAAAGATTTCAGGAAGAATAAAACTCAAAGACCTTGAATATAATAAGATAAATAAACAGGAAAAGTAGTAACAACTGAAGTATCTAATAAATGAGTTCAAGTATCTATAATCACCAAAATAAAGGAAAATGATCCAACAGTTGATGAGACAAAGGACAGAGGACCATAACACACTGCTCCTGGGTGATTTAAATCTAAGGATCATACCTCTCCCAGAAGTACATGCTAGGACAGAAACAAACAAAACCCCATCATAATGAAGGAAACTATAGCAAAGAACTGCCCAGAACTTCTGAACATAGACAATGAAACCCCAAAAGAAAGAAAATCATCTCCAGAAACCCCCCCCCATTTCAATAGAGTCCAAGGCACATAGCAATAGAATTGAATAATTCAATTCAGAAACAAAAGTTCTGCAAACCATCAGGAGAAAGAGCATCAAACACAGAGGGAAAAATATTCTAATAACAACACAATACTATTCTGCACTCACTAGCAAAAGGAGGAGGGGATAGAATGTGTTCGGAAGAGCATTGCAGCTCAAAATGCAGCAGAGGGTGACCTAGCTTGCAAAACTGATTTTAACCATATAGGACAAAAGATGGATATACAATAATAAAGAAATGTTTGAAACATTTTAGAAAGAAAACTAGAACTGAAAAGATTATTTGCTTCTTGAACACCTCAAATAACAGAACTGCAAGAGTATTGAATCAATACAGATAGCAATAGCAAGAGTGTCAACAGAAAGACCATTAAGAGACTGTTTTCTAAAGGTACGCAAGGAGACAAAGGTGAAGGTGAAAATCTGGTGAAGAGGTAGACAAGAGGGCATTATGGACCAAGTCTGGAGACCTAGAGGTCAGTGCTTCTTTTATGGCACTATAATACAAGATGAGAGGGTATAAGAAAAAGGGGTGGAGAAAGGTTAGAGGATAGAGAGAAGTGATACACTGAGGTCAAATCAAGGGTTAGCAATTAGGAGAAGGTGACTTCTATAGTCTTAGAAGAAGAGCCTACAGAGGAGTAAGGAGGCCTTACTTTGGAGGTGAAAAGGGCTTTCACTGATGAATGCTCCTATGGGTGAGGGAAAATGAGGACCTTATACTAGATGAGATCTAAGAGATTTGGTGTCTGAAAAGTCTACTTGTCTTAGGATGAGGGAGTTGGAACCTCTGAGAGCAACTGGCACATGGAGGAGTGGGAGCACGGAAAAAGGTATATTTCCAAGCAAATGTAGAAAAAAGGACAAGAGTGGATCTAGATTAGCATGGGGGAGGACAGTAGACTATCACGAAGCAGTCTTCTTTGACACCTGCAATAAGTGACATTGTTCTGAGTGAGGCACAATGAAAAGGTGAAATCCATGGGCTAACTAAACCCTACAAAGCAGTAGGAGATAGATCATAGAGGACACTGCCTGGATGTCTTGGAAGTCTGGGTTGTATAAGAACACAGAAAAGAGAGAGACAGGATTATTCTAGGACTCCTGAATCGGAGAACAAGGGATCTAAAGTAAATAGAAAGAAAAGGTGGATAATGAAGACTGAGCGAAATCCTTTTTGGAAAAGGGAACAAAAGCAAAATTTAAAAAATTTGTAAGAAGGAGTAGTTGTAGGGGAAGAGTGGAAGGGGAACCACATAACTGAGGAAAAAAGAGGGGTAAGGAATACATAAACAGATAGAAGCAGGAGAGAGGAACAAATTTTAAAAAACCTCTAAATAGAAAGAGATAACAAATGAAAAGAGGGGATTAAGGGAGAGGGGAAGAGAAGCAGTGGGAACAAGGTCACCTTAAAAAAAGATTAAAGGGGGGTGGTTAGGTGGTGCAGTGGCTAGAGCACTGACCCTGGAGTCAGGAGTCCCTGAGTTCAAATCTGCCCTCAGACACTTAATAATTCCCTAGGTTGTGTGGCCTTGGGCAAGCCACTTAACCCCATTTGCTTTGCAAAACCTAAAAAAAAAAAAAGATTAAAGGAGAATATTGAAAAGATTTAGTATTGTTTTTATAACAAAAGAGGAGAAAAATCATAACTAAAAAACAACTTTATTATATGTATTATTTTTTCTCTCTAATGATTCCCCCCATTTAGATTTGATTCTTCTTTCACATAATTAATATAGATCTATGTTTAGCATAGTTATACATGTATAGCTTATATTAGATTGCTTTCTGCCTGGGGGGGAAGGGAGGGAGAAAAATGTGAAACTCAAAATCTTGCCAAAAAAATTTTTGTTGAAACTACCATTGCATGTAGTTAGAAAAATAAATTTAAAATTATAATACAAAAATATCTTTAGAGACAGATGGAGGAAAATATAAACTTCTTATACCTTTAAATGTGAATGGACTAAACAATCCAATAAAAGGAAAAGAGTGACATATTGGATAAAACAACCAAAATCCTGTAATCTCTTGCTTACAAGAAACACATTTAAAAACAAAGGCATACATAAATTAAAGCTGAATGCATGGGGGGGAATTTTACTTTTTAAAAATTAATGTTTCATTTTTCCCAATTGTTTATAAAAACAATTTTAACATTCTTTGTAAAAAAAGTTTTGAGTTCCACATTCTCTCCCTTACTCTGCCCACCCTCTTGAGAAGACAAGAAATTTGATGTCTATTGTACATATGAAGTAATGCAAAACATATTTCCATTCTGGCTAAACTGTGAAAGAAAATACAGACAAAAAATTTTATTTAAGTTGGGGTGGCTAGGTGGTGCAGTGGATAGAGCACCAGCCCTGGAGTCAGGAGGACCTGAGTTCAAATCCGACCTCAGACACTTAATAATTACCTAGCTGTGTGACCTTGGGCAAGTCACTTAACTCCACTGACTTAAATAACTAAAAAATTATTTAAAGAAAAGTTTAAAATGCATTGATCTGCATTCGGACTACATCAAGTATTTTTTCCTTTTGGAAATGGATAGCATTTTTCATAAGTCCTTCAGAATTGTCTGGAATCATTGTACTGCTGAGAATAGCTAAGTCAGTCACAGTTGATCTGCATACAATATTGCTGTTACTGTGTTCTCCTGGTTCTACTCACTTCACTTCATATAAGTCTTTGTGGGTTTTTCTGAGAGCATTCTGCTTATCATTTCTTATCACACAATAATATTTTATCACAATCATATACCACAACTTGTTCAGCTCTTCTCCAAATGATGGGCATCCCCTTAATTCTCAATTCTTAGCCACCACAAAAAGAGATGTTATAAATATTTTTGTACATATAACTTCTTTTCCATTTTAAAAATCTCTTTTAGAAGGAAAATGATCAATGTTGGAGGGGATATGGGAAAACTGGGACACTGATGCACTGTTGGTGGGATGAAGAAATGATCCAACCATTCTGAAGAGCAATTTGGAACTGCCCAAAGGGCAATAAAATTATGCCTACCCTTTGATCCAGCAATACCACTACTAGGTTGGTATCCCAAAATCAAAGAAAAAGAGGAAAATATCCACATGTACAAAAATATTCATAGCACCTCATTTTGTGATGACAAAGAATTAGAAATGGAGGGAATGCCCATCAATTTGTGAATGACTGAACAAATTATGGTACATGAATGTGATGGAGTACTATTGTTCTGTAAGAAATCATGAGTGACTGGACTTCAGAAAAACCTGGAGAGGAAGCTAGGTGGCACAGTGGATAGAAGCACCGGCCCTGAGTTCAATTCTGACCTCAGACACTTTATAATTACCTAGCTGTGTGGCCTTGGGCAAGTCACTTAACCCCATTGCCTTGCCAAAAATAAATAAAAGAAAAACCTAAAAAAAAGAAAAGAAAAACCTGGAAAAACTTACATAAACTGAAACTGAGTGAAGGGAGCAAAAGAACATTTTACACCTTAACAGCAACACTGTGAGATGATCAACTAAGTTAGATTTAGCTCTTCTCAATAATGCTGGGATCAAAGATAATTCTAAAATACCTGCCAACCAAAATGCCATCCACATCCAGAGAAAGTACTATGAAATCTGAATGGAGATTAAAGCATACTATTTTCACCTTTTTAAATTTTTTTTTTTTGCTTTTTCCTTTTCATGGATTTTCCCTTTTTGTTCTGATTCTTCTTTCACGGTATGAGTAATATGGAATATGTATAACATGATTGTCCATATATATAACCTATATCAAATTAGGTGCTATCCTAGGGTGAAGGGAGAGGAGGGTGGGAGAAAACTTTCCAAAAATAAATGTCAAAAATTATCTTTACATATAATTGGGAAAATACATTTTAAAAATTTCACTTCCATTTTCTGCTTTCTTTCCTATTTTGGTTACATTGGATTTGTTTGTGTAAAACCTTTTTAATTATCCATTTTACCACCCATAATGTCTTCTGTCTCTTGTTTTGTCATAAATTCTTCCTTTATCCATAGATTTGATAGTACTCTGCATTCCCCTAATTTGCCTATGATATCACCCTTTATGCCTAAATCAGGTACCCATTTGAACCTTATCTTGGTATAGGGTATGAGATGTTGGTCTATATCTAGTTTCTGCCAAACTGCTTTCCAATTTTCCCAGTAATTTTTGTCGAATTGTGAGTTCTTGTTCCAAAATCTTGGATCACTGGGTTTATCAAACATTAGATTATTATAGTATTACACAATACACATTTATACAATAGTGCCTAATTATGTACCTAATCTAATCTACTGGTCCACCACTCTATTACTTACCACTAACAGATAGTTCTGATGATTGCTGCTTTGTAATACAGTTTGAAATCTGGAATTTCTAGTCCACCTTTCTTCACATCTTTTTTCATGGATTCCCATGCTATTCTTCACCTTTTGTTCTTCCAGATAAATTGGGTTTGTTCCTAGCCCTATAAAATCATTTTTCGTCATTTAATTGATATGACACTGAATAAGTAAATTAACCTTGGTAGAATTGTAATTTTTCTTATATTGATTCAGTCTGACCATAAGTAATTAATATTTCTTCAATTATTTAGATCTGTCTTTAATTGTGTGAAAAATGTTTTGTGACTGTGTTCATATAGTTCCTGGTTTCATCTTGCCAGGTGGCTCCCAAGTATTTGTATTGACTCCAGTTATTTTGAATGGAATTTCTCTTTCTCTCTTTTCCTGCTGAACTTTGTGAGTAATATATAGAAATGTTTGATAATGACTGAGTTTATTTCGTATTCCACAATTGTTTTAGAAGTCAATTGTTTCAACTAGCTTTTCAGTTGATTCTCTAGTATTCTCTACCATCATAGCATCTGCAAAGAGTGAGTTTTGTTTTTCCTTGGCTATTCTATTTATTTTTTAGTTCCACAGAAATGATTCCCCAACTCCTCCTAAGTCTAGTGTCTTCCCTTTGTTAACAATCTCTTTATTCTGTCAAGAACCTGCTTTTTACATATTTGTTTGCATGTGGACTTCCCTATTAAACTGAAAGCTCCTTGAGGACAGGGATGTACCTAATAGGTGCATAATAAATGTTTATTGATTGATTTAGGAGAGATGATCATTAATTTAAAGCCGAAATGTCCCTTTTTGTACCATTTTTTACTTGGATGAAATGTTTGAAATAGAGAAGAGTTTTCATGTGGCTGTCCATGTGCCCTTACTCCTACACAGTCTGGTGATGGAATGGATTTGTAGAGGTTTTTAAATTATTATTATTATCATTTCATTCTTCTCATATTTTTCAGTGGAGTTCATATAGAGACAGTCCTGGGGACAAATGTCTAGCCTCCTATTGTTCCTTTCCATTTAACGACTTATAGATGATTGACCAGTTGGATACAATAATTCCCTTTCATAGTTTTAGGTTATAGCTTTGTATTCTAATTGTTGACATTATTGTGATTATTAAGGTATAACTTACCTAGGCCTTTTGACTTGGCCTTTGAAGGAGACTGACCTGACTGGCCATGCAGGTTCAGGGAGAGGAATCTGCCTTTTTATGAGCCTGGGTGCTGTCATTGAGAGGGGCAGGGTGGGGAGGGTCAAGTCTAGTCAAGTCAGTTGGGTCAACTCCATTCCAGGGTAAGCTCTAAGTGTATGGGACTGGAGAGATTCTAGGGAAGGTGCAGATCACTGGAAAGAAAGGTTTCTTCATTTTCTAGCAACACTGCAAGTTTTTGAACTGTTAGGGAGTTTTTGCCCCAGGTTAGCCCTTGAATCTGAGTGCTTATACTCTACAACAGACCCAAATTCCTGAGAGCAGCATAGGGTGTCAGCAGCTGGGTCAAGACATGGAAAGATGGCACAGGGCAAGGTGAGAAGGGAAAAGGCAATGGAAAGATATTGGGGGGGGGAAGAGAGGGCCTTGGGGGTCTGAGCCAGCTATTTAACAAGTATTTCTTTCTAATGGACTTTTATTTAAATCTTTTGGTTTTACATAACCCAGATTTCCCCTTGTATTCCTCCCCATCCCATTGCAAGCCGTCCTTTATAACAGGAGTTTTGAATCAATCACCAAGCATAGTGCTGAATGCTGAGGGATACAAAGAGGCAAAACTTGGCCCTTGTCCTCAAGTAGCTCCTATTTTAGTAGTATATTTTTTTTTAGGTTTTTCCAAGGCAAATGGGGTTAAGTGACTTGCCCAAGGCCACACAGCTAGGTAATTATTAAGTGTCTGAGACCGGATTTGAACTCAGTTACTCCTGACTCCAGGACCAGCACTCTATCCACTGCACCACCTAGCAGCCCCATGTAGCTCCTATTTTAATGGGGGCAAACCCCCCCTCAACATGATTCACAGAGTCCAAACAGAAGGTTATCTCAGGGCCGAGGCTTCAGCAGGCCAAAATAGAGTAGGAAAGGTCTGTGCAAATGAGAGGAGTGCAGCTGAGTCTTGAAAGAAGCTGAAGTGACAGTGTGGAGCAGCCAGGCCTGGAGGACAGCAGGAAGGTATGGGGCAGGACTTGACTGTTGTGTCATCTGAAGTTGGAAAACCTGCAGGGAGGAAAGTAGAAGCCAGCTGGGGAGGGGGGCAGGGGACAGTTTGGGAGGGGCTGGAAAATGCCAGATATCCTGGATGTAATAGGGAGCCACTGGAGTTTATGGAGTGTAGAGAAGAGTTGAGGATAACACCTAGATTGTGAGCCTGGGTAACTGGAAAGATGGTGGTTCTCTCAACAGTAAAAGAAAAGTTAAGAATCGGGGAGGATTTGGGGGGAAATTCTGTTTTATGTTTTATGTCATGTTGATTTTTGAGATGCTTAGAGGACATCTAATGATGTCTAATGGCTATGATAGAGCGAGAGGAGATGAAAAGAAGGGACCACATGGCTATATCAGGTGAGGACAATTAAGGATAGGAAAGCCCTGAGCATATTTGTAGGCAGGAGGGAGGTACTCAGTAGGCAAGGAGAGATTTCATCTTAGTGACAGGATGATAGGAGGAAAACTGATGGAGGAGATAGAATGGAATGGAGTCACTTTTGCATAGAAAGGTGATTTCCTTGGCAAAAAAGGACTACCTGTTCATGTGAAATCAGTGTGAATGAAGAGAGATAGTGGCAGAAGGCAGTTGAGTGATATGAGATTAAGAAGAGATGGAGAGTGGGGTGGTTAGGTGGCGTAGTGGATAAAGCACCGGTCTTGCAGTCAGGAGTACCTGGGTTCAAATCCGGTCTCAGACACTTAATAATTACCTAGCTGTGTGGCCTTGGGCAAGCCACTTAACCCCATTTGCTTTGCAAAAACCTAAAAAAAAAGAATAGAGGGAGAGAGCTCTTGGCAAATAGTCTCAATTTTTTTAGTTTCTTAGTTTCAAAGTTCTTCGCCAAAATGGGACGGAGGTGGGGGATGGGGTCATAGGAGTTTTAAAGAAATGTGAAAATGTTTGAAATATCCACAGTGAGGAATGAAATAAAATAATAGATTAGGGTAGGCCATGTAAAAAAATGCCTGTTAAGATTATGTAATGTGTTTATGAAAAAGGGTAAAAACATCACTTGTACAAAAATATTCATAGAAGCCCTGTGTATGGTGGCAAAAGAATTGGAAATCAAGTAAATGTCCTTCAGTTGGGGAATGACTTAGCAAACTGTGGGGTATGTATGTCATGGAACACTCTTGTTCTATTAGAAACCAGGAGGGATGGGAATTCAGGGAAGCCTGGAGGGATTTGCATGAACTGATGCTGAGCGAGATGAGCAGAACCAGAAAAACACTTTCCACCCTAACAGCAACATGGGGGTGAGCATCAACCTTGAAGGACTTGCTCATTCCATCAGTGCAACAACCAGGGACAATTTGGGGCTGTCTGCAATGGAGAATACCATCCATATCCAGAAAAAGAATTGTGGAGTTTGAACAAAGACCAAGGACTATTCCCTTTAATTTAGAAAAAAAAAACTGATATCTTATTATGCAATTTTGCTATCTCTTATACTTTATTTTTCTTCCTTAAGGATATGATTTCTCTCTCATCACATTCAACTTAGATCAATGTATACCATGGAAAAAATGGAAAGACTAACAGACTGCCTTCTGGGGGGGGGACGAAAGCAAGAATGGGGGGGATTATAAAACTCAAAATGAATAAAATCTTTCTAAAGAAAAAAAAAGATTACGTAATGTGAGTTTGGTGTAGACCCAGGCTAGAAAGGTTTTGCAATTATTTTCCAGATTCATTATGCAGTACATGCCGTATGGATGGTGAAAATAATCTAAAGTTGAGGCTTAGCAAGACAATGTGGTAATAATAGGACAAAGAGTAAGGGACTCAAGAGTAAATGATAGCATGGACCTGAACTCATTCTTGAGGAGCTTGAAGTAGAGAAGGGTGGGAAAGGAAGGAAGGATTTCTTAAATGCTTATTATGTTCTAGAAACTGTACTAAGCACTAGAAATTTATATATATATATATATATATATATATATATATATATATGCCAAAATACAAACAATCCCTACCCTCAAGCTACCCTCAAGAAGCCTACATTCTCATGGAGGAAGACATAACACAAGAGAGCCCCAAAACAGGGTATTTGGATATGTATATGTGGATGGAAGCCAGCAACAGGACCTGGAGGGAAATTGAGTGACCCAGTTCCAGGAGGAGCTCATGGGTGGGATAAGAGGGGTGGCCTTCAATGGAGTTTTCTATGTTGAAAAGGCAGGTGATGAAACTGTCCAAGGACTGCCCTCAAGGCCCATCCACATCACAGGTAGTGATGGGGCATCCTTTGAGGGCTAGAAGCTCAGCTTTCCCATAGGTGGAAGTGTCGGTCAGGATGCAGAAGATATTAGATCAAGGTGAAGGTGGCTTCCTGAAGAAGTCCTGGGGGGTCAAGTCGGCCTCTGGAAATTGGAGAAAGGCCAGAGTGAAAATGGAGGCCAGGAGGAGGGTGGAAGAGTGAATAAAAGAAAAGGAAATAAAGGGAAGGGTAAGCAGGAGGAGACAGTGAAGGATAAGAAGGAGAGAGGAGGAAAAAAGAGTGAAGGAAGAGCAGACTGTGAGAGGCAGAGAGGGCCAGGAAGAGGAAAGGAGACAGGGGGGAAAAAGAGAGCATTAATAGGAGGGAGGGCAGAGTCACAGAGGAAGATGTGTTCTGTACCTCCCCTAGACTTCCCCTCATCCATCTGCTGCAAATGTTTGCATATTGGCTATCCTGCCATCACCCTCTGGTTCATCTCTCCCCCCTTTTAATTCCCCTTCATGGCCCTGGATTTTGGCCCCCAAATCTGCTCCTAGAGGAGCAGAGAGAGAAACTTCCTGAAGCTGCCTTCTACATGCACAGATCTGTTCGTGGCCTTCTGTGGACTTCAAAACTCCACTCCCCTCCTCTTAAAAGAGCCTGGCCCAGGCAGCCTTCAGTGGGGAGGAATGCCCCATGCCAGTGGCCATCTGCCCAATGCTGAAGTCAGTGACCCACGGCCCCTGACAGTCCCCTCCCCACTTCTGCACTGCCCTGCCATTGGTTCCCCCGTCCACTGGCCCTGCCAGGAGCTCTTCTCTGCCTGCCTTCCCTCTAGTGAGCCAGCCCCCCTGGGTCTAGCCTGCCCACCACAGGAGGCCTGTGCTTCCCCGCCCTGCTTGGCAGCCCAGGCTTCCCCTCCCTCATAGGCCCCAGGCCCCAGCCCAGGTTCCCCCCTTATGGGCCTCTCCTCCTGCAGCTGCTGTGCTCTGAAGAAGCAGAGCAAGAAAATGACCGCCTGGATTAAAGGAAGCTCCAGTTGAATGAGCACAACTTTCCCTGGGCAGGATTGCAGTTTCGTTTTCTTCTCCAGAGCTGCCCTTGCTCACCTTCATTCCCAGCCTGGCCTGGAGCATTTCACAGGGGAAAGAGGGAACAGGGGTTGGGGGGGGGGGGGAAGTTTTTGCCTATAGCACTGCTTCTCTTGCCAATAAAAGGACCCCAGGAAACTCAGAGGACACAAAAGAGGCAGCCAAATGGGGCAAGGAGCCCATGGCTTGGCTTGGCTCGGCCTGGCTTGGCTTGGTTTGGCCTGGCAGGAGGGAGCAGTTCAGGCAGGGCAGCCTAAGCCTAGAGCTGATAGCCGGAGCTGGAGCAGGGAGCCCAGAGCCAAGCTAAGCCCAGCCTCCAGCCTCCCTCTTGCTGTAGCCTCCAGCCTCCCCCCTCCTCTCTGCTCGGGCCTGGGAAGGGTCAAGGCATCCATTCTGTTTCCAAGAGAAGTCTTCATCCTCAGACTTCTCCCCTCGATGGTGCCTCCTTCTCCTGGGCCATCTCCCCAAATGTCTATTTGCGCCTCTGATCCCTGCCTCACCAGTGCCTTTTCCTGGGTTTGTCTGTTGCGTCCTCTGCTGCCTCACCCTTGCTCCTTTTCTAATGGCCTTCCCCAGCTTGCATCTCTTTCTTTCAGGAGCCCATATTTATTCTCCTCCCTCAATGAAAATCAACATCTTGCTTTGTCCAGCCTCAGTCCCAACTTTCCTGGCTCAGATTCTCAAAGCTTAGAGACTGGGCCTGTCTGAGGTCAGCTAATCTGACTCCTCATTTCCCACTAAAACCTGGACAGAGAAACTGACTTGCCTAGGGTCCTACAGAGGAAGTGGAAGAAGCAGTATTTTGGCTTCTTGACCACCAAGGGGTTCAGAGAGAGATTTCAGAAGGTTTGGGAACTTAGATGGGAAAAAAATCACATCTTTATCTTCACTAACCTCTTAGAGAAATTGAATGCTTCCCTCAGTTATGAATTTTTAAAAACATAAACCTTATTTGAGAGGAAGGATCCATGCCTGCCAAAGGGATCCAGGACCCCCAAGGGGCAAAGAGCCCATGAAAAGACCAGAATGTCCTCCTGGAAAATGGCAGAAATCTTTGGAAACAGCACTAGTTATTGAGGGTGGGGAGGTGGCATCAACTCCACTAGGGCTTTGCTCAGTCAGGTTGGTCACCACCAGTCTGCCTTTGCCAGAAAAGGACAAAGGGGTAGGGGAAGGAGTGCTGGGCTTGGAATATGCCTCTCCCACTTCTGACTGTGTGACTGAGGGAATGGCAGCAGCATTTTAGTCTCAGTTTGTTTCTCTGGAGAAACGGGGATGCTAATAAACGTCTCATGAGGAGAACCCTCCGGAACTCTGAAAGCATTAAAGAACATGAGCTTGGGCACTCTAGGGAGTGATGAGAAGCCATAGTCCATCAGGAAGTCAGAGCATTATTCATCTCTCTCCAAGGCTGGGGAAGAATGTGAAGAATACTCACACTTGGGATGGTTCCCAGCTGTCCTCCTCTGATGGGAAGGAGCTAGAGTGAGGCCCAAAAGTCTGAATCCAATGAAAATGGGTACTGCTGCCTCCCAAGAGGAAAATAGAGGAGCCTGGGGAAGAGAAGGGAGAAGGAGATGGCCAGCTAAGCTTAAATCCTGGCAAAGTCTGTCTGTCAGCCACACATCTAAGCAGAGCCACACAGCATCAGGCCCAGAGGCAACAGGGACCCTCTGGAAGCCCTGGCTGGAGCTAGGGTGGCAGAGGGGGTGGGCAAGTTAGGAGAAACAGACAAAAGGAAGACAAGGCCCTTGGCACCAGTTCCATCCATAAAGCTGGGAATGGAAGGATCTTTCATTCAATGGAGAATCCCCATTAGCCCTTTTGCAGCATGCTAGACTGAAGGCAACCAGCAGAGTGGACTAGAGTCCAAGACAATTCAAGATTTCAGATGAAAAGACAAAAGCTTGAGAGTTGGGACTGTTTGATGCCCTTCCTTACAGAAGGCTTTTGGGTCAGTAGCACAAAAATTTAGCTCACCATGGAAAGAGCTGCACTCCATGCTGGGAAAAATAGAGCAGGAGAGAAGACACTGCCCTTGTTCGCTGGGGGCTTATCCATCACAAGCCTCCCCTCCCCCTTCTTTGTCCTGCCCCACCCCAGTTGTTTAGGTGTCCAGAATTAGATTGGCTGCATATCCCCCACCTAGAGTTCTAGGAGCTTCCCTGAGGAGGGGGTGTTCTTTCTTTGGGTTATTGACTCATTGGTTGCCCACTCCCTAGCAGCCACCAATTCTATTTAACCAATGAATATCAATTAGTTTTAACAAAGGGAGATTTACTTAGAAGATCCAGGAAGTCCAGAAATACAAGCAGTCCTCCTCAGTTTGACCTAAGAATTTGCCGGTTTTTGGATGCTTTGCTCTAAGCTATCTTTTGGTTGCCTTTGACCTCTGCTGAGTCAAAGAAGCTGCTATGGACTTTGTTTCTCACCATCTGGCTTCTGACAAATCTCTGGCTCCCAGACCTTTGAGGGTTAACCATTCTGACCTTTCAAAGCTCAACCGGGTGTAGCCATCTCCAACATTCCTTCACCTAAAAGCAGGGAAAACAAACACAACAGAAAGCAGGGCCAGGTATTCACTGGTCACAGGGCCTTGAGAGGGGGAGAGGGGGGAGAAAGAAAGGCCCGAGGACTCTCTCTGTCAAGGGCTTACTCCTTATCTCCTCATTAGAGCACAACTAGTTAAGAATGAGGACCATTATCAGTCACTTAGTGCTTTTGAATGCCCCCTAGATATACATTGGCTCATAGGACCCATGGACAGCCCATCTCTTCATCTTGTAATTAGCAGACCAGAATCAGTTATAGAATATCTGCCCATGCTTCAATTTGAGGAGTAAGGATTTGGCATTCTATGGCATCATACCTTTCCAAAAGCCAACTCCCAACTTCCACCGTGTGGAGGACAACCACAGCCGAAAAGCCAGAAGGGACCTTTGAAGTCAATTAGTCCAGTGTCTTCATTTTGCAGAAGAGGAAATTGAGGCCAAGAAAGCCTTATTCTGAATTACACAGTTGTTAAGCTATAAACATCACTTTAGATTCTTGATCTCCCTATTTTACAAACTTCCCCCTACTTTGAATCATGCTCCTGGTGGCCCCAGATTGGGAGGACCTTGAAGCCCAGGTGAGGGAGTTTGCATTTCACTCAGCAGATTCTATAAGGATTTCTGAGCATGGGTGGGATCTGAAACGCAGCCTGAAGATGTCCCAGTTCCATAGATTACTCCACTAGCCTCTAACCCTTTCCCTCAGTCCAAAAGAGAAGGAAGGGCTGCAAGTGGGCATTCAGGCACAAACTAAGGAGCAAGGAAAAAATGGGGGAAAGAAGTAGAATACGGCAGTAATAGAGAAAACAGGATAGCAGATATTCCATGGAGCTGACTGGTAGTAGAACTTTGGTCCTTAAGAGCCCCTAGTAATGTTAAAGAAGAGTTGGCAGCAGGAGGGGAGGGAGTGCTGAGGCTCCTGTGTACAGAGCATACTGGAATGGTCAGAGACAGGCCACCATACCTGTAGGCTCCCTGAAGAATTCTCCACCTCTCCAATTATTTAGCGGAGTCAGACTTGGCAGTGCAGGCATGTTGGGAGCAAAATGGAAGTACTCGCATTTCACTAGAGAAGAATGTCAGAAAGGGTCCCTGGAGGAAGCCGACAAAGGAGGAGCAATACCAAATGGCAACTCAGGGGATACAGTTTGGGATCAGCCGTAATCACAGGGATTTTTCCAGTACTTTATTGGTGACAAAAGTCTTTACCCTGTGAACTAGATGAGGCAGCAGGAAACAGGAGTAGAGGGAATATGATTGCAACTTAGGTGGCAATTTCTAAGTGCTTGAGTGAGATCTTCAGACTTCATGTACACCCCTTCCCATTATATATAAAATGGTGAAAGATGTTATGGAGTTTCCTTTTCTAAAAGTCTTTAAAACCTGAATTGGTCTTTTAGACTAAAGAGGCAGTGGCTAGAAATGTTAAACTTGGGGTCAATAAACCTACCTCAGCTATATACCAATGGGTTTCAATTGAGTTAAAATACTTATTAATTGGCTATTCTACCCTGGGCAAGTCATTTAACTTCTGTTTGCCTCTGTTTCCTCATCTGTAAAAATGAGATGATCAAACTAGTAGAGGTGTTACAAGACTCTGGCCAAGTCATTTCTCCTTTCTAGGCCTCAATTTCCTAAACTGTAAAGCCCCTCTGGGGATATTTAGAGCATCTACCCCTCAAGGGTTGTTGCAAAGGTCAGATGAGATACTACATGTAAAGGCCTTTGCAAACCTTTTAGGATTCTAGAGATGCCAGCTCTGATGACTATTGGACTGCTTAGAAGATGAGTGTGGACTATGTGACTTTGGAGGGACTGATTCTTTGAGTCTCTACCTGTTGTCTATGGTCCTGGCAGGGAAGGTCTGGGTCAGCATCTAGGCGATGCCATGAGTAGGGTGGGGGTAGTGCCCTCCATCATCTCCCAGTCCCTGGGAAGACAAATAGCCTAAATTAGAGAGTTAACTCCCAGCCTTCCCCCCCCCCCCCGCTCCAACCCCATGATCCCAAACTGGTCACTGGACTGTGACCCCAAACTGGCAGGGACCTAAAAGGCCATCTTGTCCACACCTTTCATTTTCTCTCCAATCCTATGGGAGGTTGTAATGGACATTCAGCAGCACCCAGGAGGGAAAAGGAATAGCAGGACCCAAGTTTAATATGCATTCTTAACACTCTCCCCTTTCTTAAATCTGGACAACCAGTAAAACAATAAAGCTCTGATTTGGATCTAATCCTAATTCTATTCCTAGCCTGAATTCCACTCCCCCAAAATGACTAGCCAATAGAAACTGGCTCCACCCTGCCTTTCCCAGACCATGCTACCTTGATTTAATCCCTTGCCCACAGGGAAGACACAATTGGGACCATTCCAGTGCTCACCTCTAGCCTGTCTTTACAGTTTACAAATGATTTTCCCCAGGAGACCAAGAAGTAGGCAGAGTTGTTTGAGGTTCCCAAGTGTCTGTGCGGGCTATGGATTTCAGCTCTTCTGACTCCAGTAAAATTCAATTGCCATTATAGAGAGCTTTTGAGGCTTTACAGTTTAGGAAATTGAGGCCTAGAAAGGAGAAATGACTTGGCCAGAGTCTTGTAACACCTCTACTAGTTTGATCATCTCATTTTTACAGATGAGGAAACAGGAGGTCAGAGCAGTCAGCTGATTTGCTCCCAATTCTCCAACTAGTGAGGAGGCAGAACCAGGCTAAGAATTTGCAGTATTTTCTGCACTCCACGAGAGGGTTTCTTGGAGATATATTTTTGGATTGCCCATTTCACAGCTGAGGACACTGATGGACGAAGAAGAGGCAATGTGTACATGTAAGAGATGAGTAGTAGGCAGGAAGAAGCCAGCATCCTCTAGAGGGAGCTGTATCCGATAGAAAATCTCTGCTCCACCTCTAACCAGCCCCAGTCCTAGCTGCAATTTAGCCCGATGCTTCTTGGGAACCTTTGTCTTCTGGGAGCAGGATAAAGCCCAGCATTATGTAGGGTTGCTCTGTTCACTCAGGAGGTGGAGGAAGCTGCCGAGGAGCTCTAGGGGTGATGTGGGGTGGCAACACAAGGCTCCCTGGGGAGATAGCAGCTAGACGGAGTAGTCCAACTGCAGATGAGGCGTGATTAATAGCAAGGAGAGGGACTCACAGATGGTGGGACTCTTGGGATTCTTGCATTCTGACTTCCTTGAACTGTCTCCCAAAGCCCTTGCCCCCCCCCCCCCAGCCTGGCCCCTTCCCAGGCTCTGTCTTGCCTTCCCTCCACTTTCTCTGACCTATCCTGTCTCTCCTTTCTCCTGCCTTGTCCTCCTCTACAGACCCGGTTGCAGTCGTTCACTCAGGACTACACCAGACCTAGAAATTATTGCCCCAGGGGCTCCCTAACTTGATCAAGACAGGCCAATTATCTACAATTTATGGGGCTCAATTGGAGTGAGTTCAGAAAAGAGCAATGTAGACAATTAAGGGACTGGAGGGCTCAGTTTCTGGGGCAAGATGAAAGGCAGGTAGGTCTTCAGTGGCACTGATGGGCAGAGCCAAGGCCAAGGCCAAGGAGGGCTGGAGTCAGCTCACACTAGGGAGAGCCCAGTCAGTGTTCCTTTGTCAGTAAGATCAGTCCTACCTCAGAAGTCAGTGAAGTCAGCCTAGCAGGGTTGACAGAATTGTGTTGGGGGTTGTTTAGGCTTCAGAAAGTGAAGGAGAAAATGAGAAGAGATCAGAGTAAACTTAAAAGTGTTTTGTGTGTATATATATATCCCCTCACCTCCCTCCCCAATCTGGTTGTTAAATATTTCCCAGCTCACTGCTGAAGACAGGGAGAAATTCAGCCACCTAGGGAACAGGGTGATGGTGGGGAACACCTGAAAATTAGAGGGGAAGGCATGGAGGGAGAAAGGAAGGAAGAAAAGGAGGAAAGGAGGAGGGGAGGAAGGAAAGGAGAGAAAGAAGGAAGGAAATAGAGGCATGAAGATAAGAAAGAACACTGGAGAGGAGAGATGGAGGGGAAGGAATGAGAGAAAGGGGAGGAAGAAAGGAAGGCAGGCAGGAAAAAGGCAAGACAGAGCACAGGAAGGGGCCAGACCCTAGAAAAGGATCTGAGCCCCAAGAATGGGCAGGCAGAATTTTTCATTCATTTTTTTTAGGTTTTTGCAAGGCAAATGGGGTAAAGTGGCTTGCCCAAGGCCACACAGCTAGGTAAGTTATTAAGCATCTGAGATCAGATTTGAACCCACGTCCTCCTGACTCCAGGGCCAGTGCTTTATCCATTACGCCACCTAGCCGCCCCTGGCAGAATTTTTCAAATGCAGGTCCAGCCTCCCCCTGCCCCATCTCCCCCCAAGCACACCCCATAACTAGACTCAGCAATTGCTAATTCTGGGGCCTCAGCCCCTGGAGGTAGGACTGCAAATGTCTGGAAGAGCTTGGAAATACAGAATGGTTACAAGTTTGTGTTGGCTGGGTTGGGGGTAGGGCAAGGAGCCTGTAGCCTTCCAGGGCTGCCACTGGGACAAAGCCACCTGCTCCAAGATGGTGGACATATCATTGAGATGGATGGTTCAGACTGGAAGAGACTTGGGGACTACAAACTGGCTGAGTGGGCAGGTGGCCTCAGAACACAGATGATGGAGTAGCAGAGGCCTTAGGCAGTCAAAAGAAAACCAATATTGAACTGGAAGGGAAATCAGAAGTCATTGAATCTAGACTGTTTATTTTATGGAGAAGAAAACTGAGGCCCAGAGAAGGGAAGGGTAGGGAGAATCTGAGGTAAAGAATAAGCACAACTCCTCCTCTTTCAGAGCAAATGGGTCTCCTTACCTAACTAACCCCTTTGTTTCATATACTTCAGCCCCAGTGAATTAATCATGGTGGGCCTAGTGATTGGGTTGAGTAATTCAGGCAATCAAATATCAGCTAGTGGGAATGAGCCCTCAGTCAATCAGAAAGGTTTCTTGAGGCTTTATATAAAAGTAGATAACACTACTGGAGAACTGCCCTGTGAATGGGTGAAGAGAAATCAGTCACAGCCTGTGGACCCTGGATAAAATAGCAGATTGGCACAGGAGCATATTCTCCCTTTACTCTAGGTTTCTGGGGGTTCACGGGCAAACTTCCAGTAGAATTGGAAGGGCAAGTTCCCTTCCCATGAGGTGCCCAGTTTGTCCCGAGCACATCCCTAATGCAGATGCATCTACTGTCAGTCACAGGTGCTTGAGGGGACATTGCCATCTCCCACTTCAGATGTTTCTAGATGTTCAAGATGGCTAACTGGTTAATGTGTACAGAGGAATTTGGTGAGGAGGGAAAGAAACTTCCCTTTTCTCCCCCCCACCCCCACCCCTCCACTGTCTAGTTCCCTCTCTGAAGCACTTTAGCCCAGGATTCACTCCCTCACTATTCAATTCATGGGTGTTTGAAGGGTCTAAATCTCAGATTGGCTTGCTATTTCTCTTCAAAAACACATCACAAGATGTTTCTTGAAGAGTATCATTGGTTTTCATCCACTCACAAAGCCTTTATCAGCCTTTCAAATCAACTAAGGACGTATTCAAACATAATTGGCAGGGTATTTGGGCTTTAATGACTTGCCCAGTGTCACACAACTAGTATGTGTCAAGAGCCTGAGGTCAAATTTGAACTCAGGTTCAGGTTCTCCAGACTCCTGGGCTGGTGCTCTGTCCACTGCAACACCACCTAGCTACCCCCACAGTTGCTTTTTGAAGTTTTTACTGATTCAATGAGCTCTCTGGGCCTTCTGTGATCATTGGAACAGGAGTGGTAGCCCATCACCTTACGACCTTAAACAGAATAGGAAGCTCCAGTTAACTGCTGAGCTAAGACTAGAACCCAGAACTACCCTATCATCTCCTGATTATACTGGTCACTTATCTAGCACTTGTTGTACAGGGTGACAAACCCACCAGTCCAAGGGAACTGCTTTGTAGTTCTGTACAGTGGAGAGAGGCTGTGTGCTGTTGAGGGAAAAGTTTTAGATATGGAGTCAATTCAGCACCCACTATGCATGTGAAAAGCCATAGAGCGAGAGGTTTGATGCAGGCATTCCTGGTTCTCAGGGAGTTTACAATCTGATCGGTAGAAAACAGGTATCCAAACAAGTGATAGCAAAGATCGTGAGATGAATGTTGTAAGGGTGTTGAGCAGGAGGGCCTCTGTTCAATTTGTGGCACTCTCTAATCATCTTCCTGAGATCTCCAGGGATCAAGGTCAGCTTGTACAACCATCCATTGGTGATTTTGTTTGACTGGTGATTATTGGGCTGCCTCCTTTTGATGGATGGGTTGAGGCTTAGGAGGGTGGGTGCTGATCTGTGGATCAGCTAGGAAAGGATTCACCCTCTTTCCCTGTTGTCTTTTCCTACCCTCTCTCTCCCTTGAACTTCTAGCCTGGAGTGCAATAAGGGAAGGGAAGGACAGTTTTCTCCCTTTCCCTTCCCCACAAGGGTCAGGGAAATGACAACGTGGAGGAGAAGTTCAGAGCAAGTGATATGTTCAGTCAGGTGAGTCTTAGAGTACAGTTCTTGGCTCTAAGTTTCCACTTTCTTTTCCTGCCTTCTTGTCTCTTTTTGAGTACAGACCAGAGATTAGCAATCCCCCACATGGATATTTCTAACTTTGGGAATTTATTGAGATTTTTTCACATGCAAGAATTCCTAAATGTGGAACTTAAGCACTGTTCCCCCAGAGAGAAAGGTTCTCCTTGCCAACTCACTTTCCTAGAGGAGAAAAAGGCTTTTCCCCAGAAGGTCAAAGTCATGCAACAGGCAGGCCAGGAGATCTGAGCCTTGCTATTCCTCTTCCATGATACTACTATAAGATGCTTTGACAGTGTAGGTCTGAGGTGAATTTGTTCCATAGATGCACAAAGAATTCTTTCCTTTCCATAGAAATCTAATGAGTATTTTATGTTTTTATGTTTGTTCTTACTTAGACTCCTGGGAATCCTTGGCGGTCTTCTGCATTTTTCAGAGCCAACAAAATAAAGTCTGTCCCATAGCTGATGCCCATGTGGTTCGAAGACTATGGGTGCAAGGATGCTATTACCCATTTGGGGAAACCTAGATGCAAGGCTATGCCTAAGGGAGTAAAACTCCAGGAGGAGGGGGCAGTGGGGATATAGGCAAGGAGTCAAAGAGAGAAGTGAATTGATTCATTGAGTGCCAGGCCTCTCTCAGATCAAACCTGGCTCTTTGAGCCTTGGGTGGGAGACAAATTGGACTGCAAACAAAAGATCCAATCAATACATGGGGGAGGGTGGGTGGTGGTGGTGGTGGTAATAATGGTAGAGATATTGCTTTCACCTGGATGCAAATACTCCCCTATCTCACTTCTGAATTCCAGTCCTGAATAGAGGTTTCTCTCCTCTGTTTGTCAAGCCTCAAGTTCCTTCCTGACCTCCAAGTCTTACATCTCCAACTGCTTATTAGTCATCTTGAAGTGTCTGTCTCTCTCAGCATCTTAAGTTCTGAAAGTAAACTCCAATGCTTTGCCCCCAAAAATTATTGTCACAGGTACCACCAGTTTCCCAGTCACCTGCAATCTCAGGGTCATCCTTGATTCTTCACTCTAGCTCATCTGCTACAGTCAATCATTGGTCAAGGGTTGCCATTTTCACCTTGGCAACATCTCTCATCTATGCCACTTTCTTTCCCCTGACCCTGGCCCAGTCTCCATTGCCCCCTCCCTTCCCCCCCACCCTGTGTCCCCAGCCGGCCTCCACTCAGCTGTCAACAGACTCCTGTGGGCTCCTTATTGCCTCTGCCAGGAGACTTATCCCTTGACTGCCCCCCCTCCTCATGCCCTAACTCTCTCCTTAGTTCCACTTCTTGCCTTTCTTCTAAAATTCCACTTGCAGAAAGCCTTTCCTCTGGTGAGTCTCCAACTTATCCTGGAGATCCTTGTTTGTCCATGTTCTCTTTCACTAGGCTAAGAGTTCCTTGAGGACAGACTCTCTTTTACCTTTCCTTGTATCTCCAGTACTTAGTACTAAGTTTGCCATAGTAGGTGCTTAATAAAATCTTTATTGCTTGATGATGGACTCTCAGCTAAACTGGAATCTTCCCTTGCCTCTCTTCCCATCCCTCACATTCATTCTTTTGCTCAGGCTGTCTCCCTTATTTGTAGAATGCTCTCCCTTTACCTTTGCCTGGAAGAATCTTTGCTCCTTCCAATGCTCACTTAGGTTTGTGTCTTGGTCAAGCCTGCCCCAATTTATCCCAGTTGCAAATGCTCTCTTTTTTCTGAAGTTACTTTGTATTTAATTATCTTTACAGATGTTATATTCCCCTTCCCCAGAAGAACAGAAAACTCTCTCAAGGGCAAGGGCTGTTTTGGTGTCTAACAGAAAGCCAGAACATAGCAAGAGAATTGCTAATATTGATGATTATTGCATGGAAGAATAATGCCCAAGTTAGTGATTAGATGAAAGGAGCTTAGTCTCTATCTCAGCGACTAAGAGCAAAGGCACAGGGATAGGAGAAGGAAGGAACACAAGAGGGATGGACCAGAGTCCAGTTTTGCTTTAATGTTGCATCCACAAAAAGAGGTAGAATGAGATAGATTGGAGCCAGCTGGCGAAGGCTCTGGGATGCCCTGTGCCCAGACATCTCCAACCACGCTGGCTCCAACTGGATATCCACTTCACAGGAACCTCCCTGGGTTCTGGCATGGTAACTCTAGCCTTTTTCTGGCTTGGTTTTCCACAGAACTTTCCGGCTATCTCTCCAGTCACAGCGGTTCTTGACCATGAGCTTCCTAGGGGCAAGGATTCTCCAGCACACTTTGCTTTGTCATCTCGATGCTTACACAGAGACAGAGTATTTCTGAAGGGCCATTGACTCCTAACTGAAAGGGTCTCTGATAGCTGAGGATCAGAGAGGTCTTCGGGAGAACTTAAATGACATCATGTCCAATTCCCTCAGTTTAAAGGAGACGAAAGTGAAGCTCAGAGACACTGAGTGACTTGCTCGACATCACACCGAGGGTCTCAACTGAGTAGAGTAACGTGATCAAAGCAATGCAACAGTCAATCAAGAAACACTCACTAGGTACCCACTGAGTATCAGACCTTGAGGCACTGTGCAGTGGAGTGGTAGGGAGAGTACCTAGGAGCATCTTCCAGTACTCAAGGCAGAATGTGTAGTAGCAGTGGAGAGAAGGGGCTGTTGGAGCAAGCTGAATTGGTAAGCTAAGCAAGGGGCTGCCTGTAGGGGCGAGGAAGAGAGAAGAGCCCCAGATGCTGCTGATGTTATGAGCCCTGGCAGCTGAAAGAACTAGAATGGAGAAGTGAGGGGGATGAGAGGCTTGGGAGGAGAAGCTGAGGCCATTTTGGGAGCAGCTGAGTTCAAGGTGCCCAAGGGCTGCCCAGGTAGAACTATCTAGCAGACAGTTGGCAATTCAGACCCAGAACTCTGAGAGAAAATGGAGGAGTGGGGACTGGAAATATATATTTGGGCTAACTGAAGCCCAAGTGAGGGTGTAGCCCAAAAAGAGAGCATAGAAAATGGGCCTTGGGAATAGGTCACACTGAAAAAGTGGGGAGAAAGGCGGGATGTAGTCAAAGGAATAGAGGAGTGACCAGAGAATCAAGAGGAGAACAAGGGGTAAGCAGAAGAATGAAGGGAGTGACAACTAGCTGAGTTTGCTATGCTCAGTTGCCTGAGAAAGGCACCTGCTAAACCTGGATTTGCTTATACTTGGGACAGCGAAATGACTCTGCAGGGGATAGATTCATATTCCCGAGTTCAAATTCAGCCTCAGACACAAGCTATGTGATCCTGGGCAAGTCACTTCACCCTGTTTGCCTCATCTGTAAAATAATTTGTAGATGAAAAAGGAAAACCAGGCCAGCAGCTTAGCCAAGAAAACTTCAAATGGGCTCAGAAAGAGTTGAGCTCAACTGAAAACCACTGAACAAATGCCTCTATTTTCACTTACTGGCATATTTCCTAGTCTGCTCACCTATAGACTGGCGCACTGGGTCCAAAAAAGCAATCTCAAAAAGTAGGCAGGCGTATAGCCTGGCAATCTTTTCTTGAGGGAATTTTTTTTTAGCTTTTATTCAAGTCTTCTGAGCCAATGCTTTAAGGGAGGGTAAAAGTCCATCCTCAGGAGGCCTTCTGGTCCTGTATCTAGTGAGAGCCACGCTGAGTGCTTGCCATCATTCAGGGAAAAGAGAGAGCTCCGATTCACTCCCTCCTTCTTGGGTAACTGTCAGGTGACTTTGAATATAACAAACTATACCAACTTTCCCCTCCCTTCACTCTTCTACTCACCCCAACTTCAAGAGCTCTGAGGGGAGGCTATTCACAGGCTATTCCACTGGATCCCCAGGCCTCAAATGGAGCTTCTCTCCATCTTCTGTCCCTATCCCCAGCCAGTCCAGTACATCTGCATCTCCAGTCCTGATGTGAGGAGCATCAGGGAGGTCCTGGGCTAGAGGGAGGGAGACAGCCTAGAGAAGCCCCAGACTCAGGGTTCCTTGAGACCCATCAAGGAGCTCCATGGCATTGGAGTACAGGAAGGAGAAAAAGGAGAAATAATAGGGAGCAGAGGATAACAGAACTGGTGACCCCCTTAAGTTACAGAGAAAAAACTGAGTCTGAGAGAAAGGAAGGAAGGGAGAGAGAGCCCAGTGCCTTAGCAAGCAGGGTCTGCAAGCCAGTCACAACCACAGAATTGGAAGGTATCTTAGAAACTGAGTCCAATCCTCATTTTACAGATTAAGAATTTTAGGCTCAGAGTCAAGAAGCATCTTGTGAAAGCAGGTCTTCTTAGTCCAAATGTAGTGCCCTGCTCTGCATTCAGGTCAGGCTCTGGCCTTCTCTCCCACCCCACCTTGTGTCAGAAGGACCCCTTTGTACCTCCCCAGACTGGTCCATCCTGGGAACCCCATCCCTGAAGACTCTGTGAGCAGGAAAGAGCTTCCTCAAACACCTCAGGGGCACCCTTCCAGAATTCCCCCCATTCCCCCAAAAGTTCAAGCCAGTAGGACACAGAGGAGAGCCAAAGCCAGGAGGTTATCATCAAGTCTTACCATTTTATTTCTTTATGGGGTTAACAGGGAGCTGAAGAGCCTCTGTTCCCATCCCCCCCACCCCATCCCCACCCCCAGCACAACAGAAACTGAAAGCAGTACATGGGTATAGACACACACACACATACACACATACACACACATACAGACTGAACACAGAGTCGGAATATAAGAGTGAGTAGACAACTGAATTTTAGGGGGAGGGCAGTGGGCAGGCAGAGGGCAGACAGCAGGTGGGGCAGGGGGAGCTCTTGGTAACTGGCACAGAAAATGAATATCATAGGAACTAGTGCAAAAAAGTCCTACTCATGAAGCACAGTGTAGAAAATGGCATTAGAATCTGGCCAGTTTAGGCTAGAGGGAAGCAGCTGGGGAAGGGGCCAAGGGACAGAGGGCAGCTCACAAAGGAGGGAGAAGTAGAAAGAATGACATCAAGGTTGACTTTGGTGCCTCCTGGATCCCCCTACCCCACATTGGACAATGATCTAGGCATCTCCTGGGCACTTGGGGTGGGGGAGGAGGTGCTATTGGTTTCCACAAGCCTGTTGCTCTGGGCCCTGGTCTGCAGAGGGCAGTTCTGAGGGCCTACTTTATCCTACTTCCCATCCAAATACTTTTAGAAAAGCATCTGTGAAAACTGGGCCACTGAGAGCAAGCTCCCTGTCTGGCTAGACCCCAGGGCTGAGCTACAGGATTTTGGAGCCTCTTGGGGGTGGGGGAGGCTGTGCATGGAGCAGAACTGAAGTTGGGGAAATGAAGAACCTATAGCAGGGACAGGGTTGGGGCTTCACTCCAAGCCTGCTGGGGCCCCAACTCTGTGTCCCAGATCTGCTTCACTCCCATACACTCCATGGCCCTGACCCACAACCCCCTACCAGTGGCTCCTAGTATCAGCTCTCAGGGGGGTCCTGGATGAGAACCTGCAATAACTGAACTTGATCCTAGGTCCTCCTTACTCTGCAAGCTGTGGGAATGTCCTAGGTCATTTAACAGCCAGAGTTCCCAGCCTCCCTCCAGGCTACAGCCCAGCTTCCAGGCTCCAGGGCCTTCCTTTTCCACTGCTGCTGTCCTTGCCAACCTTTACTGTCCCCCTCAAGTGCCCCTTAAATTGGCAGTTGGCACAAAGCCCTGTTGAATCTGGTCTTTGGTAGGTCAGGTGGGAGGCTCCCCCAGGCAGGTTTCAGGTCTCAGTGGCAGTGCCAGGCCCTCCCCTCACTGAATATTGGGATGGGATGCAACAGGAAAAGCCTGGGTGGGGCCCAGGCCTGACCCACTTTCTCCATAATCTGAAGCACTTGACTTTCTATCTCTGAGGTCAAGGGAGAACTCTCTAGAGAAGAGAGAGGCCCTGGAGGGAAAGAGTTTGGGCATCTGGGGCTTGATAGACAACTTTTTATCCCTCTGTCTCTGCTTTAAGCTGGTGGCCTCTTCTTCAGTGCTACTCGGGGAGGAACAGAGACTACCCCATCTGCGAGCAGATCAGCCTCTTCCCTCTTCTCTTCTCTCCAATAACTATGACTAGTCGGGGTTTTGCTTGAGTCCCTGAATCCCAACTGTTCCTGACCTTTGTTCAATATCAAACAGCGCCCCCCCCAAACCTTGAGAGTGTCTCCTTTCGGGGCCTGCCATGGTCCCCAGTCACTGAGTGGCCCCCCTCTCTCTTCAAGCCCCTTCCCTATCCCCCATCCCAAGTGACTCCCTCTAATCCTTCCCTCCCTTCCTGCACACTCTCTCCTCCTTGTTCCTTCTCAGCTAAGGCAGTGGGAGGACATTGCAAGTTAACTCCTAGAAGTTTGGGGCTTGGGGGAGGGGGGGTGCAGGAAATCCAGATCTTCTGGTAGCAAGAAAAATATGGGAGGGGAACGCCTACTCTCCTTGGTCCCCTCACCAACTAGCTGTAGGCCTAGAGTGGGACTAGGGGAGCAGCTTGCTCCTGGGGACAGGTCTCTGGGCTGGGTAACTGTTCCCCCAGGCCTTTCTTGCCCATTTTTTGGCTTGGTCTCAGGGTAGGGTGCTGGCAGCTGCTCTTGGGTTCTAGAGTAGGGTAAGGGGGTGTCCCCTTCCTTCCCCCCTCCACCTGGGCCCGCACCTCCCCTGGGGGGAGGGCCCTTAGCAGGCCAGGTGGCAGCAGTAGCAGTGGCGGCAGCAGCGGTGGTGGTGTGTGGCGGCTGGAGGTGCAGTCTTCTTCCTCCCTCCCTCCCTCCCTCCTCCCTGGGAGCTCATTCTTCTCTGGGCACACCCTCTTCCAGGGCAGGCAGCACCTCTAGGCCCAAGCCCCCTGCACTCTGGCTGCTGGAGAAGGTGGCCACGGTGTGCAGGAGCATGAGCACAAGGAAACACAGGCGGATCCTGCTGGGGCTGAGGCAGGAGCCCCCTGAGGCAGGCAGCAGCAGCGTGGAGGGGGCCAGCAGGTGGTAGTGGGAGGGGGGCAGCTGCTGGTGCTGGGAGGGCTCAGGAAAGGCTTGCTCCCCCCAGGAGGAGCCCTTGCTGCCCCCCAGGGAGCCACAGGGCTTCAAGTCCACCTCACAGCACTCGGCCTCCTCGGGACCCCGCGGGCTCTCCATCACCCCTGCCAACAGACAAGTGGGCAACTTGGGCTTGGCAGCTGAGGCACCCTGGCCTCTGCCCTTAGTTCAGATACTGTGGGAGATTGGGCCCCCCCCCGGGGTTCCCACTCCCAGAATGGCCCTCCCAACCCTGCCCTCCCCGCCCCCACTCTAGCTGGCACCCTCCCTGCCCCTCCCCCCTGACCTGCACAGATGAAGCCAGGGAGGCCTCCATAGATCAGCTCATCATTGTCGGGGAGCACAAAGGGGCACCTGGTCTGCACCTCCAGGCAGTATTGTTTGCATGGCACCCTGGGATGGCAGTTCTGTTGGCTCACATTGAAGTATTCAGAACACAGCCAGGCCTTGTAGACAGCCTGGGGAGAGAGGAAACAATGTGACCCTAGGGGCTGAGCCTGCCCCCCCTCCCAGAGGAGACAGTGTCACCTTGGAGCTGCCCCACCCCCAGTCTGAGTCTACCCCCTCACCCTGGGGCTGCTCCTCCCCAGCCTGAGCCTGCAACCCTCAGGAGACAGTGTCACCCTGGAGCTGCCCCCCCCCAAGCTCCATGGAGCCTCCCAGTTGCAACAGGAAATGGGGGAGGGGAAGGCCAGGGACCACTCTGCTGCACCCTGAGTCCTTCTTTCTCTCATTCAGAAGATAACGCCTTGTAGAAGCATAACATAGCAGGGCTGAGAAGAACCTTGGAACATAGAACAAAGGCTGTTAGAGCTGGAAGCTAGGTGACCTTGGGCAAGCTACTTCACCTCTCATCCTGTTTCCTTATAATGCTTTCCAGCTCCAAATCTCCAACCTTAGAGAATATTTGCTTCCAAGGAGATTCAGGTTCCCCAATTTGCCCAAGGTCACCTGGCTAGTTAGTGGCAGAGATAGCACCTGACAATCCTAGACCCCCCCCCACTTAGGGAGCCAGAAACCCCACTATAATAGCCTGGAAATGCTCCAGGGACATTCCCCAGGAGAGTAGCAGTTCCTTGGGGTCAGCCCTTCTTTTCTGACTTGTTGTCTTTGCAATCCTGGTGTCTAGGCCAGTACCTGGCACCAAGTAGGCACTTAGGTAGAGTGGCTGAGAGTCTGGGGAGGATGCATCTCCAGTGCCATAAACTGAGACCTTGGTATGTCACCCCAAGACCACCTAGCACCCCAAGGAAATAATGCACTCTCCCAGCCAGAAAGGCAGAGTCAGGGAACCCTGGAAAGCAAAGAGGAAAAGAGGTGAGGATGAGGAAAGAAAGCCAGAGAAAGGAGGGGCTCCACCGCCTGGGAAGCAAGGGCTCAGGTCCCACAGCTTCCACCTTGAGGAGCTCAATGCCCCCTGAAGTAGTGGAAATCGAGAAAAGGGAGAATCTTCAGGACACACCAAGGGAGACTATGGAGCTATACCTAGCTGTATCAAATTCACTATCACCCTCCTGCCCAACCCTGTCCCCCCCTCCCGAAGAGGGCCCAGGACCAAGTTCTGAAATATGTCCACAGTTGGGGGTGGGGTGGGGTGGAGGTGTGACTTTTTGCTGGAAACAAAGGAGATTAAGAAGGGTCAGTTAGAAAGGTAAGAAGAGAATCAGGAGAAAGGGAGCACTAATGTGGCCAAGCTGGAGAGGAGAGAGCAGTCTAAGGCTGCAGAGTGGTCAAAGAGGAATATCAACTCCCTGGTACCTTTAGGGAGCAGTTTCAGTAAAATGATAAGGTTGGAAGCTGAAGAATCAATGAAAGGCAAGCAAATGGAGGCCAAAAGTAGAGCCAGTTTTTCTCTAGGACTCAGGATTCTCTGAAACACCATGATGCTAGGAGTATACAACAGAGGCAGTCAGTCAACCTGAAGCCCATAGAGGAAAAGATTCCCCTAAAGCCCAAACAATGTTGGCTTCCAAGCTGAAAAAATGGAAGACCTAGCATTGTGGCTCAGCACCGGGTTGAACTAGTAAAGAGACCTGGACAGATCATTGGACCCAGAGGCAGAAAAGCCCTGCTTCTGTCATTAGCTGTGTCATGCTAAGTAGATCTCTGAACCTTGCTGAGCATTGATTGCCATAGCTGTAAAATGGGAACCATACTATAGAAAGGAATATTATCATACTATCCATTTGTAGGACCCCTAAAGGATAAGAGGGAAAGTGATTTGTGGCTTAGGGGATAACTGACCAATGTTCAGAAGCAGGAAGGAAGTTTAAGATGCACCAAGCTCATTGTGTTAAGTACTTTTTACAAATACTATCTTGTTGGATCCTCACAATAACCCTTCAAGACAGGTGTTCTTACTATTGCCAAACTGATACAAAGAAAGGGCAAGTGAGTTGCTTTGGGGTCACACAGCTGGAAAAGTGTTTGAGGTCTTCCTGACTCCAGGGGTGGGACTGTCTACTGCACCATCTAGTTGTGTCCAGATGGAAGTACAAGATAAGTGGGGGCAGGGTTGGACTGAGGAGGATCTGGAGGTTTTAGTGGACCAAAATATGAATCACCTTTATGATCTGGCAGTCAAGAAATCAGAAGGAATCTTCAAGTGCATGAACAGAGAACTGATGTCTAGATGTAATATGGTCAGATCTAGGCAGATGCCATACCTAAGAAAGGACATTGGAAATTGAGAGAATGGACAGGGAAGTGACTAGACTGGTGAAGGACCTTAAGACAATGGCAGATGAAAACTTTTTGAAGCAGCTGGATGAAGAGAAGGAGAAGTAGTGCCAGGGAAAGGATGGGATTATTGACCAGCTATTTCCAGGATTGTCAAATGACTAAGATTGGCAGAACTGGGAGAAATAGATGAAAGAGGCAGGTTCCTGCTTGACATCAGGACCAACTTCCGGGTTGGTCTTAGTCTAGAGAGCCAACTTTACCCAGATGTTAGCTGTTAATGAAATAAGAGGAAGGTTGGTAAAATGGTTGGTAGGCCCGGGCCCTGGGAAAGCTTGATACTCTAGGAAATTACCATTTTTATCCTCTGCTTGGTTCTTGCCCCCAGCAGCCCTTACCTCTGCATCCCTTTTCCTGGTACTTCTTAACTAAGGGGTTGAACTTGAAAGCAACCCCATGCCTGGGGGGCAGGGATAGAAGGGGAAAGAGAGCCCTCCTGTGGCCTTTTGGGAACTGGAATGAAGTCTTTGGGAACCCAGGAATCGAGGTGGGAAATGATGGGAGGCCCCAGTATGACAGCCCCCGGTTAGTCTCTAGCACACACAAACACCCTACCCCACCCACTACAGCTGCCTAAGAATTATCATCCTCATAGTATTTCTGTAGTATCTACTATGGGCCAGGCGTGGTCCCTGGATTTTCCAGATAATATCTCATGAGATCCTCACCACAACCCTGGAAGTCGGTGATCTCATTAGCTTCATTTTACAGTTGGGGAAACTGATGCAGACAGAGTTTAACTGACTTGCCCAAGGTCACAAGCTAGTCAATGTCTGAGGCTGGATTTGAACTCCAGTATCCTCTACTCCAGGCCCAGAGCTCTAGCCACTGTACCACTTGGCTACTCCATCTTATGATCGCCACCCACTTTCTCCTTAGTAATCTCCGGTGATGGAGAAATCATCCTCTTCCCAAACAGTTCATTCCACTTCGGAATAGCTCAGCTAATTAAGGCTCTGAATCAGTCCATTTACTCCTGGTGCTGGCCTCCAAACACTTGAAATTCTCTAAATGGTGAGGATGCTGGCACTCCCTGCCTCACAGGGAGCAAAGAACTTAGCAATTCATAAACCACCACAAACATTTAAGTCCTTTTTTGTTTTCACTAAAGAAAGACAGCATGTCTTGACCCCCTCCCCCAAGTCTTCTCTTTTCCAGGTTAAACATTCCCAAGTTTCTTGGGCAGAGTCCAGTGGTGCCAGTTCTCCCAATGATTTTGCAAGCATCTCTTTACACTGGGTTTCCCAGCTCAGTTGGTTTTGTCTCAGATTTTTCTCCCAATTTGGTCATCTTTTCTCTGATTCCAACATTCCTTGTTGTTCTATTTCTTCTCCATTCCTCCTTTCAGGGAATATATTGCGTTAACTATGGTATATGTACATTATGGAACACTATTGTTCTATTAGAAACCAGGAGGGACAGAAATTCAGGGAAACTCAGAGGGATTTGCATGAACTGATGCTGAGCGAGATGAGCAGAACCAGAAAACACTGTACACCCTACCAGCAACATGGGGGTGAGGATCAACTCTGATGGACTTGCTCATTCCATCAGTGCAAAAATCCGGGACAATTTGGGGCTGTCTGCAATGGAGAATACCATCTGTATCCAGGGAAGGAACTGTGGAGTTTGAACAAAGACAATTTAGGGGAAAAAAACCTGCTATCTTATTGTCTGATCTCGCTATCTCTTGTACTTTATGTTTCTTCCTTAAGGATATGATTTCTCTCTCATCACATTCAATTTGGATCAATATATACCATGGAAACCATGTCAAGACTATCAGACTGCCTTCTGTGGGGAGTGGAGGGAGGGAAGTAAGATTAGGGGGAAAATTGCAAGACTCAGGGTATATATTGCTTTACTAAACTTTTCCAGCCACTATTCATTCCAAGTTAGCTATTTCCTTTCCAATTTTTCCTTAAGAATTTGAAGTGCTCACTCCTCTCTTCCTTTGGCTCATTTGTAAACCTTCTAAGCCCCAATTTAGAGAGTAGCTGCTAGGTATTTGGGGTACAATGACCAAAATGCAACCATCCCAGTCCTCAGGGAATTACCAATTCTATTAGGAAGACCCAGATGCTAGCTGAACAGGGCAAAGGACAGTTGACCTATCATTTCCCTCATGCCACTAGACCAGAGGAGCCTGGCATTTAACCAGGCTGAAGAATCCAGCCCACCTTCCCTCTTGCCCAATGCCAAGGGAGCTGGCAGAGATACAGACTGGGGTATCAAGCTCAGCAAGAAGGCAGAGGGAAGAAGAGATTTTCCACCACTTAGGTACCTGCATCTTGAGGGAGCTGAAGTCGTTGGAGGCTAAGTAGGAGCCATAGTGCCTCATCTAGACTTAGACTGGTGTGATGTTGGCTGTGATGGTGGGGGGCAGTGGGTGGGTGGGGGATGTGAGGAGGGGGGAAAGGAACGGCTGCTAAGAGAAGCTTGTGATACAGAATTTCAAATGTTCATTCTACCTATTTTTCTTTTCTGTTGGCCTTATCCTTTAGAAGGGGGAGGGGAAAGTAGTCAGGTACTATAAGAATCTGAATCGAAGCTTTGGAATTGGCTGACAGTTAACCTAGGACAGGGAAAATGGAGAACTTACTGGGGATTCAATGATCTCCAGGCTTTAGGGAGTCACACACTCTGATCCATAAAACAAAGTTTGAACACATCCCTATATATATATTTTTCTTTATCGATTATATCCATGTCCTGTTGTCCCAGCATATTGTGTATATAATCAAACTTGGGTGAGGTAAAGAAATAACATTTTAAAGTCCACTTTTATTCCTCACTAAAAAGAGTAATGATTTGTCATGAGGTCAGTGTGAATACCCTTCATTATTTTTCAAACTCTTGCTTGGGATTAGCTTTTGGATTTGGATTCCTCTTTCCCTAGGCTTGGCATTCGTTGGAATTTTGGAAGGGTTGATTTGAAGTGAGAAAAACTTCCTTTTGCCAAGGTCTTGCTAACTATGAAGGTACAAAACCCACCCAAAGCAAGGTTCCTTCCTCCCCTTAGTGGATAGAAATCACTGCTTCATATCATTTTTGTTGTGGATGGGTTGACCTTGTTAGAGAGTTTGGGCCCATATCCTTGTTTTTAGTTTGAAAGTGACTGATCAAGAGCCAAAACTCTTATCCCTTGCATCATCTTCCATCCACAGGTTGTTTATTGGCTCATTTTAGGAACATAAGTCTAGGTCAAACTAGATAAAGGCCACACTGTCTCCTTGTTCCAAGGTTAAATGAACTGGGAATAGACTGGAAAAGAGAAGACATCAGGGCTGGAGAACTGGCTTCAAGTCTTTCCTTGAGGGGATGTTACAGAGCAGAATTAGGGTTAGTCTCCCCCCCCCCCCCCCCCCCGCCACCCGCCCAAGGCAGAATTGTTTCTCTCTGGTCAATACCCCCTAACTCTGGGAACTCCTCAAGGTGGAGTCTCCTCCCAGTGATGCCCATCCTGGCCACCTCTTGCCTATGTCCCCACAGAAATTTTCCAGAAGGGAACCCAACAAGTTCAAGATGAACTTCCTTCCCTCCTTACATTGAGAAGATCCAGCATCTCTGTAATCTGTTTTTGGAACTCTGGCTTTCTGAATTCTTTGACCCTAGGGCTCATTTTATCCCCTGTCTTTGGACTGTGCACCAGACCCCTGTCCCTTGAAGCTCTCCCTTTGGAGTTGTGATGAGGGAATAACTTCCTCAGGAGGTGATGAGCCCTCTGTCACTGGAGCTCTCCAAGGCTGCATGCCCACTTGTGGAGAATGTCCAGTTGAATCCTGCATAGTTAGGACCTCTCTGGGTGCCCTTCTGATTTTCCAGAGGCCCCTTGGCCCCAAAATAGAGCTCCAGACTCATTCCTGGGGCTTAGGGACTCTTCTGGTCTCCCCCCACCCAGTTTCCTGGAGTTCAGGCCTGTCCTTGCCAGATCTCCAGCTGAGATGCCCCTGCAGAGGGACTCAGTTCCCCTTCCCTCCCCTGGCAGCTGCAATTAAGTCTAATTACTTGTTCATCTGCTAATGGGCAAGGGCAGGGGGTGGGGGTGGGGGTTAGTGGTGGCCTGCAGAAGAATACAGTCTTTCTCCTTAATTAGTCGACCCTCCCTCCTCTCTCCCAGAATCTTTCCCCCACCCTGTCCTTGGTTTCCATGGCAATGGGCTGGGTGAGCAGATTGCCTGGGGAGGACACCAGGCCTGTGGGTGGAGAAGCAGGAACAGGCAAGGAGCTAATGAGGGGATTGAAAGAAGTAGGCTGCCTCTGAGCTGGGAGCTGCTCCAGTTCCCCAGCCTGCTGCCACCACCAGTGCCCCCCATGTCTGCTGCCCTCATCATCATTGCTGTCCCTAACATCACTGTTGCCCCTGCCATCACCACCGCTTCTAACACCATCACCGCTGCCTCTTACACCACCACAGCTGCCAACTCTTCTTGACCCTTCTCTCCTGCTACGAGTCCTGCTGGCAGTTGTGAGCCTAGGGCTGAGTCCTTACTAGAATGAGCCAGGTGGGCTTACCTCCCCCAAGAGGAGAAAAGAGATTGGGGCATCCAAGGACTTGGCCCAGTCCCTCCTCCATCAGCCTCAGTTTTCTTAGCTGTAAAATGAATGGGCTGGACCCAAGAGAACTGGCTTCAAGTCTTTCCTTGAGGGGATGTTACAGAGTAGAATTAGGGTTAGCTCTCCCCCAAGGCAGAATTGTTTCTCTCTGGTCAATACCCCCTAACTCTGGGAACTCCTCAAGGTGGAGTCTCCTCCCAGTGATGCCCATCCTGACCACCTCTTGCCTATGTCCCCCCAGAAATTTTCCAGAAGGGAACCCAACAAGTTCAAGATGAACTTCCTTCCCTCCTTACATTGAGAAGATCCAGCATCTCTGTAATCTGTTTTTGGAACTCTGGCTTTCTGAATTCTTCGACCCTAGGGCTCATTTTATCCCCCATCTTTGGACTGTGCACCAGACCCCTGTCCCTTGAAGCTCTCCCTTTGGAGTTGTGATGAGGGATGACCTCCAAGGTTCCTTTTGGCCTTAAGTCTGTGATCCTATAAGAAGACTCAGCAATCACAAGGAAAGTTCTCAGTTGCCAGCACTGAGGCAACCCCAACCTTGGTCCTCTATTGGGTATAGGCTGCCTGAGGGCCTCTTTTTTTCTAACACACGGGGTGCTGAGTGCTCTAGACAACCATAGGGGATCTTTCACTGTGAGTTGGTACCAAACGGTAAACAGAGGCTAGGTTGTGGGAGGTACTGGCAGGTGGGCCCAGTACAGGAAGAACATGGTCAGTCAGTCTGCTCTCCTGAAATTCTCTAATGACAGATGTCATCATAGGACTTAGATATTATCCAGTCCAGACCCCTCATTTTATGGGGGGGGGGGGGACTGAGGCTCCAAGAGAGAAAGGGACTTGCCCAAAGTTACACACCTGTAAGTGACAGACCTGAGATTTGAATCCATCTCTGTTTGGCTTTCTAATCCCAGCCTGTGATTTCTATGTCCCCCCTGAGAGCAAGAGTTTGGCTGCTTATGAATACTGACAGCTAAGGGCAGGTGGTCTGAGGATGAGGTAGGGGAGCTGATCCTCTCTGTGGAGTCCCAGAATCTGTCATTGCCTTAGTGAGAGAGAAAGATAGGAAGAGGTTCTCTGGGACCTTGCCACCCAGAGGTGAGCCCTGACCCCAATTCGGGTACAGTGGAGGTGGTAATTGGGGAAGGGGGTTGTCTAAGCTGTCCATTCTCTGCAGAGCTCCTTCCCCAGTCCAGCCTAGGCCCTGGCTCCTACAGCCCTGTTGCTATGGGAACCAGGAAGTGGGAAAGCAGGGAGTAACTGGAAAAAACATCAATTAGCCCCAAAAGAAAGCTGAGAAGGCAGCCTGGCCCTACCCCCACTCCTCCCTGCTGTGCCGCTCCACCTCAGTCCCTATGTTCTGAGACAAGCACGGATGGAAGGAGAATCCCTCCTTTCTACCCCCCAAAACTTCTTCCCAGCTATCTTTGGTTAAAGCCACCAGAAGGGGACTTTTCCCCAGGACTTTAGATCCAACAGGAACTTCAGTCACCATTGAATACAACCTATTCCTCCTACCACATACCTGCCAAGGGCTCATCCACCTTCTTCCGCAGACCTCTAGTGAAG
Source organism: Macrotis lagotis (assembly GCF_037893015.1). Lineage (NCBI taxonomy): Eukaryota > Metazoa > Chordata > Mammalia > Peramelemorphia > Peramelidae > Macrotis > Macrotis lagotis. Next base: position 76,304,094 of record NC_133666.1, read on the forward strand.
GGCAACTCAGAGGTGGCCCCCATGCCTAGGAGGTGCTCCCTTTTCATCTCTAACCCTCCAGTGAAGGATCAGCTCAGGTCCACTGGAGACTTCAAGGTTCTTGGGGATGCCTCACCCTCCCTCCCTTCCTCCCAAAGTACTTGAGGTCTGCCTTGGCCTCTATTTTCTATCTTCTGATTAATGTTGTTTCCCCCCAGGAGAATGGAAGCTCCTTGAGGAAAAGGACCATTGAGAGTCTTTTCATGTCCAGAGTCTAGTCTGATCCTGACCCATAATTGGAGTTTGAGCTCACTTCCTCTCAAGGCAATCCATTCTATTTTGGGACAGCTTTCCCTCCAAACAAGAACGTTGGATTTCTTCATTGCTCCAGGTTCTGCACTCTGGGGCAAAACAAAAGCAATCAAATTCTTCTTTCATATGACCATCCTTCCCAAATTGGAAGACAGTGATCCCCTTGAGTTTCTCTTGTTCAGTTAGTCAATCAACATTGATTAAGGATCTGTCCACTACTTGCCAGGTACAGTGCTACCAAAAGAGACAAAAGACAGTCCCTGCTCTCAAGCAGTTCAGAGCCTAAAATAAATGGACTCTAAGCAAATAAATAATGTACAAATAAGCTTTATACAGGAGAACTAGGCTGTAAATAAGGATAGGAAGACACTAGAATTTCCAAGGACTGGGAAAGGCTTCCTGTAGGAGGGGGGAATTTAAGGTGGAAATTAAAGGAAGCCAGGAGGCTGGTATGAAGAGAGAGTACACTCCAGGCAGGGGGGACAGCCAGAGAAAAGGCCTGGGGTCAATGGGATAAAATCTCCGATTTGTAGAACAGATAGGAGACTAGAATTACTTGATGGAAGAGAATGTGATGAGGAGTAAGGTGTAAAAAGACTGGAAAGGGAGGAGGGAGCTAGGTTTCTCAATGCCAAACAAAGGATTCTGGATTATTACATGCTCTATATTATTTGTTCAAGCAGAGCATTCCTGTTCTTTCAACTGTTCTCCTACAGCATGACTTCCTGTGTCCTCCCTGTGCCTGTCTACCTCCTGTGGACACATCCTAGCTCATCAGCCTCCTACCTACAATGTGATACATGGAGCAAGCTGGCTGTCAGTACCTGCCACTACTTCCAATACAAAAGATTTGTTTCTGGGCTATGGGCATCACCCACCATGGGCTGCCAGAACCCAAACTATTTCTTTGTGGATACTCCTTTAGGGTACAGGAACTTGCAGGGCCTAATTTAATCAGCTTATTCTCCAGAACCCATAATTCTTCCATCAAGACCTAACAATGACCTTGTTAGCCTTGAGACTCATAGGCAGAACTTGGGGCAAAAGTTATTCATGACTGTGACAGGAGGTTAGAAGAAAGAGTACTATTTCTGGGAAAGGCTAAGTCCTATCCAGTCAAGGAGCCTGTAGTTTCCTTGCTACTTTGCTGCCTACTTCTTGAAACCTTACTCTTTTTTCACTGCAAGATCTGCTTCCTCACAATCTGAACTTCTGGTGGGCAGTGGGGGTCAACTGAACAATATGACTACACAGCCCTGCTACCAGTCCTTCTTTATTTCATCCTCCACACAGTTGTGAAGTGGGCTATGCCTGAAGTGTTGGGTGGGCCATGTCATTGCCCTGCCCCAAAAGCTTTTATAGCTGGCCATGGAAAGGCCCTCCCAATCTACCTGTCCAAAGTTCACCTTTCCAGGCTGATTACACCCTTTCAGTTCTCTAACCAAACTGACCTGTTAACTCATCCCTGTCCTTGCCATGCCACATCCCCCCTTCCCTCCCCTAGGCCTTCCTCACCTGTTTCCTAGAACTCTGAGCTCAATTTCAAGGCAATTTCCAACTCTTCTCTTTGTCCTCACCCTCACTGCCAGTCCTGGTGGCAACTGATCATTTCCAAGGTGACTTCAAATTCCATAATTCCATAATGGGTGTTTCCTTCCATGTTGTCTGAAGTGTTCAAACAGCCAGCCAGTCTAACCCAGTCCAGCCTTCAAATCCCTCAAAGTAATACCCAGAAACACTCCAGGGTCATCTTTGAGGAGTCCCTTCTTGTAGCTGCCTCTGCAGCAGTCCCAGAAGGTGAGCACAAAAGACAGTACCTGAACCTTCCTTCCCCTCTCAGTGTGATTCTCCTACTCCCCCATCCCTCAGTGTTTTTGACTTTTCCATCTTTCCTTTAAAAAGCTAAGAAAGCCCTTTAGAGGAAAAACCCAACCCCTGTCCTGGAGTAAGAAATGGGGTAGGGTGTCTGGGCTGGGGTTAATAACACTAACAGGAGATTTAGATACAGAAGATGGCTAGAAGATAGTAGCCATTCTCACCATAGTGGGGTCAGCAATGGATGGATCTTTAAGTAGCCCAGCAAAAATGCAAGTGTTACCACCTGTGGCCAGTGACTCTTGGTCCCACCATAGTGAGAACAACCACTTCCCCAGTAGCAGTGCTATATGTTCCTCTACCTGTGCCCTCCCAATTGGGCTTCCACAGAGCCCTAACTTCCTACCACATATGAGCTGGAAGCAGCAATGGAGATGTGGGTAAGGGACCATTTGCCTACTGCATTGGAGGGCTCAGGGAGGTAAGGCTGCAGAATGAAAAAGTTGAGTTAAAAAAAAAGATTGAGTCAGACTTCAAGTGGAGAAAGAGTCAAGTCTCTGTGATGGATCTGTTCAGAGTTGACTTTTCCCACTGAGGTTAGTGTCTGCCCTCCCTTCTTGGGGCCCTTCCTCCCAGACAGCAAAGAGAAGTGTGACTGGAAACCCTAGGGCCAGCTACAGTCAAACCTGGAAGAGGAGGCCCCAAAGACCAGGGATGAGAGACTTAAGTGTGGCCAAAAGTCTGATACAGAGGGTTGGGCATCTAACCAAAGGGAAACACTGTGGTGGATGCTCAATAAAAGCCACATTCCCTATAGCAGGACACATGAGGCAGGGAGTACTGTATGCCAGGGCACAAGCAAGAGGTAGAGAAGGATCACAGGAGCATTTATAAATGTTACCCTAATGATTAACAATCTTAAGCAACTCCTTACTGCTTACCAAGGAAAGTTCAGAATCCTTTGTCTGGCATTCAAGACCTCTCACAATCTCATATGTGCCCTGTTATAGCCTCTATGCTCCTCCAATTCAAATGCCACTCCCCTCCTCTGGAAGGCTAGTGATAATGACCTTCCCCCTTTAACCTCATAGAAGAGTTTTGACTATATCTTTTATTTATTTATTTTTTTTTGGCAAGGCAATGGGGTTAAGTGACTTACTTGCCCAAGGTCACACAGCTAGGTCATTATGAAGTATCTGAGGTGGGATTGGAACTTAGGTTGTCCTGATTCCAGAGCTGGTGCTCTATCCACTGTGCCACCTAGCCACCCCAACTATATCTTTTCAATGCACTTTTGTAACACTGTATCATAGATACCCTGAGGGTGTCTTTGTTCCCTATAAATTGTAAACTCCCTGAGTGCAGAGACATGTCTTATTTGAGCATGACTGCTATCATATCTCTCCCAACTGAATCAATACTTGCTGAATGAATGAATGAACTTTGAGGAAAGTGAAGGGGCAATAGCCCAATCATGTTTGGTCAGTAGTCAAATACCTTATGAAACAGGATTAAGAAGAGCTTGGCATCCAGGGGTTCACCTCTGAAAGAGCCTCAGGCTTAGGAGCCAAAGTCAGCACTAGGGACAGCTCCCCCCTCCACACATCACACACCCTCACTGACACAAACACACACCACAGGCACACACACACACACACACATACACACACACACACACACACACACACACACACACACACACACGGGGTCCTTTCTCCATTTGATCTCCATTACTGGTAAGGACAGTCAGGATCAAAGTTCTGGTGCTGCAAGAGTCAGCCATGGCCAATGTGAGGTAAGGAGTCTTCTGAGGTCTAGGTGAAACTAGGATTATATACACTACCCAGCAAAACCAAATAGATGATGAATATTTGTTTAAATAGTAAGAAAATAAGGAGCAGCTCTCAGGTTTCTCAGCTAAGAAGTAAAAATCTCAAGCCTGGCCTTGGTAGCTGGAGAGCCAGAGAACCCAAGCCCTTGTCATAGAATCAGTTCCTCCCATTCTCTGGTGATCTACCTGGCCTTAACCTAGAAGGCAGCAGCTGGACAGTCTAGTTTGGTAGAGAGAGCCTAGCTAAATGATGAAGCAACAGGTCCTGAGTCCCTATTCAGGTCAGCTATGACATCGAGGGTGATCTGAGAAGGGAGGCAATGAGGAAGTGATATGGGGAGGTCACATCAAAGCCTTGAGAGAGATCAAAGCATCAGCACTGAGCCCTTAGGAATCAGTAAATAACCCTTCTCTGCTCATGAGCCAAGCTCAGACCCGACCACCATTACAGACTGAGAACTGATTCATTTCCACAGTGCACATTGGTCCCACACAGCTTTTACCATTATCAACCCTATTGTGGCCTGATGCAACAATCTCTTCATAGGACTCCAGATTTCCTAGTCCTTCTCCATCTATCTGTTTCAAAACTGCTCAAAGCATCTTGTTAAATAAAGTCACTCCCCTGCCCAAGAAATCTTGCAGGTTCTGTAGAATGACCCATAAGACAAAATACAAATCCCTCCATTGGGCATTTCAATCTCTTCGCAATCTGGCTCTTACTACACATCACTTCCTCTCACACACTTTATTTCAGCCAAATAAACCTACTGGCTCTTTTCCACTCTCAGTGGTTCATCTTCCACCTCAGTAAGCTTGGACAGGTTGTCCCTCATACCCCAAGTGCCTATTGGAGTCCCTAACTTTATTCAAGGCTAAGCCGAGACACCATTTCCTCTTGAAGACCACCATGACATGCCCTGCCCCCAGTCTTAGTGCTCAGCCCTGAAATGACTCTGCATTGTAGGAGATACACATGATATTTGTTTCTCTTTGTTAATGTTTCTCCCCAGCAAAATGTAATCTACCTGAGGGTAAGGACTACTTCACTTCTGTCTCTGTTCTAGTGCACAGTGTTTGCACATAGTAGGTATTTAAAATGCTTGTTGGCATGTGTAGTTGAATGCAGAGTGAAAGATTACTCTGTCCAAAGAAAAGATGAAGCTTGTCCAGGGCCCAGATTAAAGTTGGGCATTCCTGCTGGACACTTACCAGGTAGTGCTCTGATAGCATTAGTTTCCTGAATGGGGGAGCTCCAGGACATTTTGCTTCCTCTCTTTAGTGTACCAATCCTGCCCCCATATCTATGGCAGAGAATTTTGTGATCATATGAAACCTTGCTGTAACCTGAGCCAGGCAAGTGTGAGCCTCTCAAGAGGCGGGCCTATGATTGGTCCAATGCTTCCTGGCATTCCAAAGCATAGGAAACCTCCCCTGGTTCCTTTTTGGTTCCTTTATGACTTGGGGGGGGTATTTAGAGCAAGGGCACCAGGAAATTCATTTGGAGTATAAACTTGCAGTAATGCCCATTGGTCTCAAGGACATGGCCCTTGTTTCTTGGTTTGGTGGACTTTCTAACTCTGTACCACACCTTTTTGCTTTACCTTGTCCATTTATGACTTCCCTACTTGCCTCTCAAGGCCTCAAGTCTACAGGATGGTTGGTGACCGCTTAGAACAAATCATACTACTTAACCTTACTGCCATTTTTGAAAAGCATTCCTACTCAAGTAGGCCTGGAGAATAGGGTAGTCACAGTATATCTATTGTTCAGCAAAGCATCCAATAGAGATTCTCAAGGCTTAAGGACCAGATGGAAATACAGGGTATTCCACCTGGTCTACAGGTCATATCCACAGAATAGTGAATCATCTGTTAATGGCCTTAGCCCTATTCAGAGCCATTGACTATTTTTCTTTTAGGTTTTTGCAAGGTAGTGGGGTTAAGTGGCTTGCCCAAGGCCACACAGCTAGGTCATTATGAAGTGTCCGAGACTGGATTTGAACTCAGGGACTCCTGATTCCAGGACTGGTGCTCTATCCACTGAGCCACCTAGCTGCCCTGCCAGTGACTATTTTTTATCAATGATTAGATGATAGATAGATAGATAGATAAATAGATAGATAGATATTTATCATATGAATGAAGTGGGGAAAGGCAGCCTAATATATTGAGTAACAAATTGGAAGGTAATCAAAAAACAAAACAAAAACCCAAACCTTGACAAGTTATAATGGTGAGGAGAAGCCAGAAAGAACTAGCTAAATATTAGTAGGCATGAGTGTAAAGTCTTACACATGGGTTGAGGGAAAAAATTCCACAAATTCAAAAGTGTAGTATGGGGGAGAACTAGAGAGGAAGCCAATCACATAAAAAAGATGTGGGGAGTTGTGGGGGCTGCAAGTTCAATATGAGTAAATGGTATGACATGACATCCAGAGGAGTTATACTAGGCTACATTGACAGAAGTCTAGTGCCCCAAGGGAGAGGGGTGATAATCTCACCATCCTCTGCCCTGGAAAGATGGAGATCTGGGTTGGATCTCTAGGAAGGGCATTGATGGACAAACTGGAGCACAGCCAGGGCCAAAGGGGGACTTGATACCAGACATCCGAGGATCAGGGGAAAAACTGGGGAGATGAAGTTTGGTCTGGAGAAGAGAAGACTTAGGGGAAGCATGATTCTACTCTTCATGTGGAAATGAGGTGAAGCTTCATTTTGACCCTACAGGGAGGTGAATATTAGTTCAAGAAAAGGAAAACCCAAGGAAGCTATCTCAAATTGGAGACAGCTGCTTTGAAGATTAGTGTCATTGGAGGTCTTTGAGCAAAAAGAGGATGGCTGCTGCTCAGGGTCAGTGTAGACGAGACTCTTTATTTGATTAGGTGAGGACAGTCTTTGAGGTCTTTTCCAACTTTGAGATTCTTGAGTGTATGATTGGGCAACACTTTGGGCAATCTACATGAACTCACTTGAATTTCTCTGAGGACAAAGTACACGTTTCAGATGGAATTTCCTATGAGGGCTAAAACAAGTTCTGTTCTATTTCCATGCAAATGGAGTTCTCCCACTACATTCAGCAGGTTCTTTATTACATGCTGCAACATTCTTCCATCCCAAGTGATGAGAGAAGACCAAGACTTAGGGGGTAATGAGTAGAATCTTTGCACTGGCCTCAGATACAGCAGAGAAGAGAAATAACCATGGTACAGTGGTATTTCATGGCTCACCAAATGGAGACAGCACCCAGAGCATCAGACTGTTATCAGCAAGAGTCATTCGGATACTTGGACCCCTCAAATTCCCTGAAGGACATTGGATCTTCTGGGTCCCTTCCCTATCTTCCCACTCCCCCTCTCAGACACTGAAGCAGCACACTTCCTCCCAAGGATTTTGACATAGTAGTAGTTATAGTAATATGAATCAGAATAATAATGAGAAGGAGGGGGGGAAGGAGGAGGAGGAGAAGAACTATTTCAGCACTTAGCACATAGTAGGCACTTAATGTTTATTGACTGACTGATAATAACAGTCTACAAAGATATCAATATCAAGTTTTCAAAGTGACTTTTATGTGTGAAAACCTGATTTTTGCCATCACCTGGTGGGGTAAATCTTGCTGGCATTCTTGTCCCCATCTTAGAGAGAAGAGAAAACTGAGGCTTAGAAGTTTTCAGGGGATTTAGTGCATGGTTAGGAAGTGGAATTCCAGCTCAGGTCTTCCTGCCTCTAGGCCCCAAACTCTATCCACTAAGTTACACTATCAGGTGCCATCCTCCCTGGACTTAATTCTGGGAGCTGAACTTTATCTCAGGTTCTCTTATTTGGCCATCTAGTCAATCTCTGATCTGTGCCAGAATCCTCTCTAAAATTCCTGACAAGTGGGTCATTCAGACTCTGCTTGAAGACCCCCATTCATGGGACAATTCACTAGCTCCCAGGGTAGCTGATTCCATTTTGGCTAGTTCTAGGATTAAGGAGCTGAAATTCACTTCTTTGTAGCTCCTCCCAAAGCCCAGGTTCTGCCCTCTGAAACCGAGAAAAGGGCCCATGTCTCCTACATGACAATCCTTCAGATACTTTCCACACACTCCTGTTTGTTCTCTGCAGACCTGTCATTGAATGGTAGAGTTGGAAGAGACTTTAGAGCTAGTCCTGTCCTCATTTTCCAGTGGGGGAGTTGGTAGCTCGGGCTGTTCTCCCCAAAGGGTTGTCTTTGCTGGGGCCCAGGTGTGATTGGCAAGGCTCTCTTCCTTGTACTCAAGAGCTGAGACCATTTGGCTCACCCCTGGCTTTGTTTCTTCTGAGACCAAGGCCAATATCTTCTTCCTACCTTTGCCCATCATCTCCATCATCCATCCTAGATGCTGGAACCTCAGAAAAGGCCCCTCCAAGGGGACCTCTGGAGAGAGAAAGGATCTCTAGGCAACCTTGCCACCAGCAATACAAAGGAAAAGAACTTGTAGCAAGCTGAGTTCTATCTTAGCAAACAGTATCTCTAGACATTTGTCATACAAGCCACTGGTATGCTGCCATCCATTCTTGAAGGTCCTTTTCATTGAACCTCTCCACAAGTCTACAGTTTGGGGGTGAAGTGGGGCATGAGGCAGGAGAAGGTTGAAATTTCTTGCAGCCACACCATTCACTTCACCAGCAAGGCAGTCCCTTGGTCTCCCAATTCCAGCAGAAATCCCCCATATTCAAAGCCTTTACTTCCCTGATCATTTCTTGGAATAGTGGCCAAATCAACACTAGTTAGATGGCCAAGTAAATTGCAGTAAGAGGCCCAAAACACCTAGCCTCCCCACAGTCTAGGGTCTCCCCTTGCTAGCCTAAGAGGCTTGGAGGACATGGAGCCTTGACTGTCTCTCCTATGATAAACTAACAAGCCTAGCACTGGCAGAAGACATCCTGAGCTACTGAGGATCAAGGGAAGGACCAACTGCTTTTACATTTTCCCCTTACCTGAGTGGCCAACATAAGGGATCCCTGGGGATTGCCTCAGAGAGGACACTGGAATCTTGCTCCCAAAGCATACTTCCTCCATGCACCTATCTATCTATCCATCCATCCATCCATCCATCTGTTCATTATTTAATCAAATAGAATTTGCTAACTGACTATTATAGCAGGTCTTGGGAACACTGAGACAGAGACAAAAATCAATCCCTGACCTTAAGGATTTTGACAGCTAGGAGACTGCCATAAGCCAACAACTAAATCACTGCAGAGTAAATACAAACTGGAGGAGTTACTCAAAGAAGGTGAGGAGGGAGAGGATCAGGAATTTGGAGTAATATAGGGTTAGATGAGCCTTAAGGAAAACTTGAGACTTTAAGAGGTAGTGCATTTCAGGCTTGTACAAAGACTTGGAGGTAGGAAATGGCTCCCTTTGCACATAATGTGTCTTCATCCATCGGCATCAAGGTGTCAGAGCTACTCTTTGACAGCATCTTGTAGGCTTGTGAGTACAGGATCCTGGGGCAATTTCTAAATCCTTTAGAATCTACTATCCCTCTGCTTTTATTGCAGGCATCTGGGGGTCTGTGAGTCAGGCCTCTGTGCCTTGGAGGGCACACTTTGCAAGGGGAAGTCTGGGGAGGTGTCACCTGGATTCTAGGAGACATGCAACTCCTCTTCCTAGCACACACAAACATATTTTTTTAGTCACTACAGAAAGCCCCAGAGAAAAGCTTAAACCCAGGGTCTCTAGAATGGAGCCCAATGACTTTGGCTATTAGCAAGGGAGTCATCTTGATCTCCAGCCCACATGCCCCACAAATCTCACAGGCTAGCTTCTATGCTAATGGTTCCTCCCCTCTTATCCAGATGGAGCTTGGAGGATTCATTCGGCCCTTTTCTGGTCAGCCCAGAGATCTTTTCACCAGGATTCAGTTCTTAATGGAGAAACTGACCATGCCTTTTTTCTATGCCTTTTCGTAAGGAACACACTGGCCAAGGGCAGCTTATTGTCCCTCCTAAGGTCTTTATCACTGGTATGACCTCAGGGTCAATGCCTGGGGAGCCTCTGTAGCTTCAGACATGCTCATTTTCCTCACCAGCTGCCTGGGTTGGCCTAAAGAGCAGTGTCCTTTCAGTGGAAGGTCTAAAGACTGCCACTCAGAGCCTAGACTTGTACAGTGACTAACATGCTACCTTCAGTGCCACAAAAGGGGGCTGTGACCTCTCCAGGTCCTGCATATCTTGAGTAACACCTTATCCAGGTGCCCTAGGAGAAGTTGCCCCATATGGCCTCCATAGCCCCCTCTCCACCTCTTTATATAGTCCTTTGTTCATTCAACAGTAACTGACCAAATTCCAGTTCTACGGCAGGCACTGTGCCTGGAGCCAAGGACAAGATGGCCCCTGCCTTCCAGGGGCATCACCAGCTGAACAAAATGATCTCCAATTCTAGCTCCCATTTCTGCCAAATTTCTACTTTTTCCTTCCTCAATGGGAAGAGCAGCTATGGGATCATAGAGGCAGAACAGTTGGTCTGCAGGAGCAAAAAGACCAAAGGGAGTGGCCCCAAGCCTCCTGGGGGTAGCTGCCTCTTTCTGCCTCACTTAGAGGCTGCCTAACTGTAGAAAAATAAAAGGGAAGATACAATGTCTAGGCTAACTGATTTTCTCTAATCAAATAGGAAACCTTATATTATAGCTTCAGAGCTATTTTTTCTTGATAGGAAGGGCAGAAAATGACCTCAGGTGGCAGGGAAAACCTTTCTGTTGTGGAACAGTGTGGCTGGAGTAGAGGGGGGGGTAGAAAGTCTAGATGAGGTAAGCTTTTCCTGCTGGATGGGCTTTCCCTGGGGAAATCCTGTACGTCGGACTGGACGGTAAGTTTCCCAAGGTCCTGAGCATCAATAACTTTGTGTCACTGAGTCATTGGCACCAGCAACCTGGTTCCCGTGTCTGGACCAGAGGTCAAAGGAATCTTGGAGTCACAATTTCTGGGAAGTTGGCAAGGACAACTCTAAAGTGAGGGTCCCCCCTCTGTCCTCCATCTATCCCTTTCCTGAGGGGAGTGACTTCTTATTAACCAATGAGCTAGCTAAATGGCCACCTCATCATCCATTTCCCCTTTTGCTCAGGTACTGGCCTCAGATTCCCCATGTCTTACCAGTGCCACGATAAGGGGTCCAGCTTGTTGATCCAACTCTCCACCCTCAGGTTCCTCTGGTCCCTTGGCTTGTTGAAGAGCTGGCTGCCTCATGGCTTTCTCCACTGACCAGTCAGTGGTTCTGACCTCACAGGCCCTCTGCTCCATTGAGAGGTGGTTCCTTCTTTTTGCTTTTACAGAATCTCAAAATTGAAAGAAACTTCAGAGGACATGGAGACTCACCTGGACCTGAACAAGTAACCCGTAGCCCTCTACCACAACACACCCACCATGAGGTCATTCAAGCTCTGTGTGGGGAGCCCACAGGCCCTCCCAAGATCCCTTGAGAATAGCAATGGTCAACAGATTGGGCAATCTGTAACTGCAGGGGGTGGGTGGAGAAAGGGTAAGGGGAGGGGAAGAAGAAGAGGGCCAATACTGATTGAGAGACAACTGACCGGAGAGGAACAATGATGGCAGCAGCTCATGTTTATATAGCGCTTTAAGAGTTGCAAAGTGCTTTACATCTGTAATCCCATTGGTCCCTCACAACAACCCTGTGAGGTAGGTACTATCATCCTCAGTTTACATCTGAGGCTCAGCAAGCTGGTCACATGACCATGAAGTGTCTGAGGCAGGAATTGAACATGACTCTTCTGGATTCCAAGTCCAATCCCCCATGCACTAAGATGAGCCAAGGGTAGATGCCAGGCAGCAGGGGGAAGCCGAGCCCATTCATTGAGTTTGCTGGGCTCAGGGACTGACCTGCCTAACCACCTTGCCACTAGCCTGGTTCACACACATGTGGGCACAAGTGGCTTTGCCTAGAGCTTCCTCTCACTAGGGGAAGGCCGAGGAAGGGGCTCTATGTCCTTCCCAGAAGTTGCTCCCTAGAGTGGCTGGCTCATGCGCTGGGTAGGGGGTCTGGGGCACAACCAGATGAGCCCCTGTTGCTCCAGGAAGGCGAGTAGGGCATGCTGCAGATGCTTAGCAGACTCAAGAATCCTGCCCTCTGCTCATCTTCCCTTCTTTCTTTGCCCAGGCCAGTTTCCTGGCCAGGAATATGCTTTCAGCAGCTCAGCTCTGGGCCCCTTGGGATGCTTGGTGAGCACTGGCTGATCTGTCCTGGGTTTCCCATTCCATGGAGTGGTGAGTCTTTGGCCTCCAATACCTCCCATCCCACTGTGCCCCTCTGCCCCAAGCAGCTGAATAGCCCTGAGATCCCACTGCTTTGGGAAAGGTTTGGGAGCAAGCTGGGCCATGGCCCTTGATGGATCTGGGAGGCCAGACTTCTCCTACTGGGGCCCTGGCAGTCTTTTTCCTCACATAACGCTTACTGGGGAGGCAAATGCTCTCCCTTATTCCCTTTAATGCTCAGCTTTTACACTATAGATCTCAGTCTCCAGATTTCCAACTCTGCCCTCGTCCCTGATCCCAACTCACAAAGTTCATGAAATGGAAAGAGCTTTGAAGTGGGAGACAGAGAATTGGAATTTCTGTTCGACCTCTGCACCCAGATTCAATGCAGGGTCTCAGGCAGAGCTGGTCCTCTCTAAGGCCAGCCTCAGATGCACCTAGAAATGGAGGGATCTCTAAGGGGTTTCTCTCTGCCAATTTGAAGGGCCATGGGGTGGCTCCTCAGTCGCAACCCTGCTCAGCTGTCTTGGAACCCAGTGGGAGCAGTGGCTAAGGAGATCTGAACCCCTTCACTTTCTCCTAAAGGAAAACTGTCTTCCAACTGCCAAGCCAGGACTTCCAGGGAAGCAGCCCCCCACCCCCTGCCTCCTAAGATCTTTTTTTTTAGTTTAGTATTTTTTTTTGCAAGGCCATGGAGTTAAGTGGCTTTCCCAAGGCCACACAGCTGGGTAATTATGAAGTATCTGAGACCGAATTTGAACCCAGGTACTCCTGACTCCAGGGCCGGTGCTCTATCCACTGCGCCACCTAGTTACCCCGCCTCCTAAGATCTTGCCCATAGCCTAGCAGTGCTGGTAATCTGTAGGCTGGCCCTGGGCAACCTGGGCAGGTATAGGTGGTCAACCTTTTTTTTAATAGTAATCAAGATTCAAGGCCCAGGCCAAGAGCCCCACCTGGAAGCCTGCTTTCCAGGCTTGGGGTATTTTCCTCTCTCCCAGGGCAGGGTTGATGCAGGCAGGACAGATATCTCTTGGGATCTAAGGGAAGCACTCACTTGTCTTGAACAAACCTGGGAGGGGGCTGTGCTTCCTTTGCTGTTCAGGCCTAAGCATCCCACGGGGGTAATTCCCATTGGCTGTCTCCTTCACTCTGGGGGATGCTTTCCTTGGTCCCACCCCTAAAGTACATGATCTAGGCTCTAGCTTTATGGTCTGCTGCTTGGGCAGAAGCATCTTTTGTTCACAAATGGAAGAAATTCGAGAGAACAGAAAGCTGGAGAATAGAGGTCAGCAGCTCTTCTGACCAAAGGGAAAGGGAGATGAAAATGCTTTAGGTCCTTCCCCCAAATCAGATCTGCCCTTTCAGTTCTCTGTCTGTGTGGCTGGGTTGGGGGAGGGGGTCCTGCTAATCTACCCAGAAAGGTCTCTGCAACTGTTGCAAAATCTACTTCTCTAGAAGTACCTGGGGTGGGGCCAAGAGCCATCACTGCCCAATTCTAGAAACTGGATTCAAGATTCAACTCTATCACAAGCAGGAGGCAAGGGCTTTTGAGACTAGTCTAGTATGAGAGAACATACTGGGGGGGGGGCAGGCCAGCCCCAGATCAAGGCTAGAATACTCCTCCCCTCCACAATCCCATATAGGTGTGATCCATTAGAGACCCTTGGATTCCAGCCTGTTTTAACTCCCTCACCTATCTCTTCTCTCCGCTCCCCTCCTGCCTCTTCTCTCCTCTCCCTGCTCTCCTCCTGCCTCTTCTCTCCTCTAGACTCCTCCTGCCTCCTCTCACCTCTGCCCTTGACTCAGGTTAATCAGTGTCAGAAAGGCACATTGGTCTGGGAAACCATCAGAGAGGCAAAGATCCCTCCGAGGAAAGCTAGTTTCAAGCCCTACCTCAATTCATTCCAACAAGTATTTATTGAACGCATTCGTGTACTGAACACTAGAGAAACTAAGGCAGAAGTGAAGCAGAGTCCTCTGGCCTGCAGGAGCTTGCAGGCTGCTGGGGGCCATAGCCCACAAGCATCTGCAGAGATCCACTATAACCTGACAGAAAGCCCCTACCAACTAGCGGTAATGCCTGTGGCAGCCTGTGAAAGGTGCCACATGAACTATACCTAAAGAAGAAGCTCCGAATACCACAAAGTCAAGGGCATGGAGGCCAGCATTTTAATCCTGTAGGATCTTTCAGAGGCAGGAGACAGAGGGCCATTTAACAGGGCACAGCAAATACATCAGCTTGACAGAATGCGGTGGGCCCAAGTGGGCCAAGATGCTATGTGAACGTAGGAGGGTGCCTGGCTATGAATGGATTTAAATGCCAGCTGAGGAGTTTATAATTGACTCTAGAAGCAGTAGGGATCCACTAAATGTCCTTGAGCAGGGGAGTGGCAGGCAGTCCTGTGCTTTTGGAAGCAAGAAGACCACTTAGGAAGTCCTTGTCCAGGCGATTTGATGAGAGCCTGGGCTGTGTGAGTAGAAGTGAGGGAGAAGGAGGGAACCAAGAAGTGGAAATGTCAAGACCTGGCAACTTATTAGATATTTGAAGGGGGAGGGAAGGATAAGAAATTTGAGTTGAGGTTATGCTGCAAATATCAGTGATGCTCGACCTAGGAACAGGCCAATTTGCAATTAGGGTTAGACACAGAATTGGGGTTTGGAGGAAAGGCAAGTTCAAAGAGGAAGACAATGAAGTCTGTTTTGGAGCATGTTGAGTTGTGGATACCTACAGACCATCCAAATGGAAAGATCCAAAATGGATCTGCTGATCTGAGACCAGAACTCAGGAAAGAAATAAGAGCTGGACATATTGATCTGGTAATCATCTACTTGAACAGGAGAGAGCTGAATTCATGTGGACTGATGAAATCACCAAGCCAATGTAGAAAGAAAAGAAGAGGACTCGGGGATCTCTGGGGATGTGATTAGAGAGTGGGACATAGATGATAATCTAGCAAAACAGAGTAAAGAGTAGTCAGACTGGTAGGAGAGGAGGAAGGGGAAGGGAGAAAGGGGGGAGGTAGGAGAAAAAGAAAGAGGGGGAGAAAGGGAGACACAGAGAGGGGATGAGGCAGAGGGGAGGGAGAGGGGGTAGGGGAGAGAGAAGGGAGAGGCAAAGAGGGAGAGAGGAGAGTGGGGAAGGGAAAGAGGAAGAGGGAGGGAGAGGGGGTAAGGAGAGAAAGAGGAGAAGAGAGAAGGAAGGAGGGAAGGAGGAAGAAAGGGAAAGAGGGATTGAGAGGGAGGGGATGGGGAAGGGGGCAAAAGGGGGAGGGAAATACAGGAGAAAAACTGAGAGAGGAGGAGGAAGAAGAGGAGGAGCAGAGAGATAGAGACAGGAGAGGGAAAGAGGAGAGACAAGAGAGAACAGACAGAGGCAGAGAGGAGAGAAGAGATGGGGGAGGAGGAAGGGAAACATAGAAGAAAGAGGAGAGAAAAAAGAGAGAAGGAGCAACAGAGGAGGGAGACACATACATAGAGGGAGAGACAGAGTCAGAGGAAAGAGACAGAAAAAAGGGGGAGAGAGATATAGAGTCAGAGCTCAGTGACAGAGGGGAACAGAGGGGAGAGAGACAGAGATACACAAAGAGAAGAAAGAGAAAAAGAGAGAGAGGAGAGAAAGAGGGAGGGGAGACAAAAAGGGAGAGTGGAGAAGAAAGATAGGTGACAGGTAGAAGGAGAGAGAGAGACAGACAGACAGACATATAGAGAGGGTAAAGACAGAAACAGGAGAAAGACAGAGGAGAGAAGGAGGTGAGAGATTTGCGCGCGCATGCGCACGCACACACACACACACACAGAGAGAGAGAGAGAGAGAGAGAGAGAGAGAGAGAGAGAGAGAGAGAGAGAGAGAGAGAGAACCATTTGTACCATGGTACAAATAGAAAGGGAGGAGAGTTTGTAGACAGGGAGGAGTCAATAGTGTCAAAGCTGCAGAAAGATCCATGAGGAATGAGGGCTAATAAAATGCCATCAAATTTAGTAACTAAGACATCTGTTGCTAATCTTGGAGAGAGCAGTTTAATTGAAGTCCTGGGCTCAGAAGACAGAAGGCAAGGGATTGAAAAGTGAGTGGGGAAGTGAGCAAGTGGAGGCAAAGAGGACTGCTTTTTGTTTTGTTTCATTCTGTTTTCCAGGAGTTTGGCTGTGATAAGGGCCAATCCAAAGGATCAGGGAGAGAAGGACATGACCAAGTGCAAGTTTTTCTCAGATGAGCGTCATCCGAGCAGATATGCAGGGACAGGGAAGAAGACAGGAGGATCTAAGAGAATTAAGGGTGTGATGGGGAAGGCTGTTGACCTGGCACAGGAGAAGGGCCATCACCTCTGCATCCAAGACTGGAGCCAAGGGGGGAGAGGCTGGGGGAGTGATACTGCTCAGATTGTCTCTCCCAGTGTTCAGTCACCTCCTCCCCAGGCAGCCCCTTTCTCTTTGGGACACTTAGAATTGGTAAGATACTTTTTCCTTCCAACAAGATCTTATGTATTTGTCTCTCTAAAGCTCCAGCTAATTGCTTCTGGTCCTGCTTTCTGGGATCCAGTAGGATACTAATCCCTTAACTTCTCTGAAAGTTGGGTTTCAAATCTGCAAAATGGAGATAAAAAATACCTGGTCTCCATCCAACAGCTGTTGTGAAGATCAAATGAGAATATGGGCATGCGAGTGCTTTGCAACCTTTTGGTGTTCTAGAAGCGTAAAGGACTAACCCATTATCTCCCTTGCTCTCCTAGCTCCATAAACAGCTTCTCTCCTTAATCCTATAATTAAATCTTTCCTATTTCTGGCCCCACATCTCTTGATGACTGGCATTGGATTCTCATTCCAAGTTCTATCCATCTACCATACTGAAAATCATGGCTCAGGAATGAGGAGGCCAAGCTAAGTAGTCATTGTGCCCCTACCAGAAAGGTTACATCTGGGTAACTGGTGCTAGAGGGAGTTGGAAGCCAGGGAAGGAGACAGGAGAAGGGCAAAAGTTGGACTCTCCCAGCTTCCCACATACAGTTTGCTTGTGGAGCCCTAGAGTTCAGTGCAAAGTCCTCTCCCTTTTTCTTCCATGAGAAGCTCTGGAGGCTCTCCAGGTATGATGGATCCAGACTCCCCCTGGTGGGGGGAGTGGGGGGGGGTGGGAAACTGCCCAGAGCAGGAGTCAGTCTAGAAGCACTGATTGGGAGGTGGAAAAGAACTATAACACTGTCAGCTGAGGTCCACTGAGGCAGTGGACCTCAGTTCACTCACCATAAACCAGTTTCTCCAAAGCTAGTCCCTTGGAGAGAGAGAGTGACAAGCACCATTTTCTGGAGGAAACCTGAACAGTAGTTGTATACAGTTTGGGGAAATAGGGGGTTCTTTTAGGTTGCCAAGGGCCCTGGGGGGTAAGGACAGCTTACTGCAGAGCTCTGCTCCTTGTTGCCTTGAAGCCTGTAGTGCAGCAGGAGGCTGCTGGACAAGAGGACAAGGGTTCATCTCTGCAGGAAGCTGGCTTTGAAATTCTAATCAGAACATGCGCTCCTGCTGCCCAGCAGGCACAGTGCCCGGGCACTGCCACAGAGAAGATGGCCTTTGAAATCCCCAAGTCTCTTGATTGGGAGGGACCTCTAATCCAGCCAATACTGGAGCAGAAAATTCTCTCTACAAGTGGCATGAAGTCGCCCATCCCCATTTCAGATCCTTCTTATTCCTTACATCAAGCTGAAACCTTGCCCTGCTCAATCCCTAGGACTCCTAGTTCTGCCCTCTAGGGCCAAGTAGAACAAAGCTACTTCCTCTTCCACAGAACAGCTCTTCATACTCCAAGAAAGCTTCTTATGTCTCGTCTCCTAGTTCCAGTTTTCACTTCTGGGTAAGTGGTCTGTCTCTGCCTCAAATCTTCCTATGGCATGGTTCCAAATCTCTATAACCAGTCTGCTTACCTTCCTTGCAGTGCCCTCCAGTTTGTCAATGTCCTTTCTAAAATGTGGCATCCAGATCGTAAAACAATTCAGATTCCAGAAGTGGCATGACCAGTGCAGAGGGCAGTGTCACCACTGCTTCCCTTACTCTGCTAGTCTAGACTAGGTTAGCACACAAGCTGACCCACATCCCCAGCCTATTGGCTCCTGGTCACAGAGTCCTGCTTGGGGTGGGGGTGGGGAAGGGGAGGCAGGAGGCAGAAGGTTCTATCACCCAAGACACATGTGATAATATGGGGGCCTGATAACCTGGATAAGGAGGTCTAGGCCTGGGGCACCACATGGCAGATCTACCCTTCTCCTTCTCTGACCCTGGCCTGGTAGGAAAGGAGGAAAGGAAGGTAGGAAAGAGGGATAACTTTCTCCTAAGCTTCCTTCCCATTCCTCCAAGTCAGAAGTGTTGAAACCACCCTTGTCCATCAAGCCTTCAAGGGCCTGGAGCAGGAACAAGACTGAGAACTGAGGGAAGGACTCTGGACTCAGAACTGCCAGCCAAGGGGCCATAGCAGGGCCCCAGATGGAGAGCCAGGAAGCTACCTCTGACATAATCTAGTGGTCTCTAGCTGAGGTCCGTTTTCCAAAAACATCAAATAAAACAGGGTCACAAGGGTGAGGACAGAGCTATGGAAGGGCAAGGCAACAAGACGGCTATAGTAGGGGGAAGGCCAAATCTGGAGGGGGGAGGGGAAAGAGCAGGCTAAGCCTCCTATCTCCTGCTTTAAGAAAGGAAGCAAGTATCACATTAAGATCCTAAATTAGCAGGTGTCACAGGCAGCAGGTATGATTGGTGGGGCCTAAAACAAGGGCAGAAGGGAGAAGGCAAATGGACTTCAGAAGCACCAAACCTGGCTGGGACTCAGAGATCCAGTCACTTAAGCAGAGAGTACCAATGCACGGCATTGGGAAAAAACTTCCTGACCTCTCATCCCCTGAGACTCAAAGAGCGGCAACGATGTCTCCCAGGGCAACTAGGAGAGGAAGTGACAGAGGCTTAAGCTGCAAGCGAACAGAAGGATCTAAACACTTGAAACAACCCCTGGGGATTTGTGTCTTTGAGCTTTGAAGTGGGTTAGATCCTGTACCCTGAGTACAGGACTGTGTCATAGATGTGTGTGTGGGGGGCGGTGGGGACTTTGGTTGAGCATCTCTAATCACACTTGCAGTAGAAAGGTAGCAGAGAAAGGGGGAAGGACAATCAAAGAAGAGGAAAGTAAGTGAGACAGCAGGAATTGGGGAGGGGGGAACTGGGAATTTGGAGTCAGAGAATAGATGAATAGAAGTGGGTAGAGCAGATTTCAGGGGCCCATCTATCTCCCATCTGGGAGTACAGGTAGCTTTCAATTAGTGTGAATAATTAATCCCTTGAAATGGCTGCGTCTAGTTATAATTATGAAAATAGGGTCATTGGTTTGTGCCCAGTGGAAATATGCAATGTGAATCCCATAAACATGACCAACTCCATAGGATTCTTTCCTGACCCGGAGAGAGATGCTTGTCCTCAGCACCCTCCCCAAACATCTACACCTGTTGAGAGCCTGCCCATTCTTCAAGATCTGGCTTCAGTGTCACCTTTTCCATGAGTCCTACAATTCCCCCAGCTGGCAGTGAACCTCTCTAATTTAATCTCACAATTTTTATATCTTATGGACTCATTATCCTTTCATTTGTATACATTTCTCATCTCCTCTATCAGACTCTAAGCTCATAGAGACCCTGGATCCTGTCTTATTTATTCTTGTATGATGCCTTACATCTCCCTTGGAGTCTGCTCAGTCAGTCTTCCATACATAACAGCTGCTCAATAAATGTTTGTTTATGGAATGAATTCTGGGGTTGGATTGTTAAAAAATCAGGGCTGTGGACTTGGGGGCAGGGGACCCATTTCTCTGCCCGGCTAAGTCATGTGACTTTGTCTCCAGGATACACCATCAGTATATGAGGCCTCTGACATGGTCTGTAATTGTGTGCCAGTGGTTGACACCAAAGATGCGCGTGTCTCTTCTTGGAGACAAATTTTGTTTATGTGTATATGTGTTTGAGAGACAGAGAGAGACAGAGAGAGAGAGAAATACAGAGACAGAGAGAGGGATACAGACAGGGAGACAGAGGCACAGACAGGGAGACAGAGAGAGACAGAGAGAGAGGTGTGCTTTTGTCTGTGCCTGTGTGGATGGCACTGTGGGTGTGGGTGTGTCTGGGATCTCTGTGATATTTTGTCTGCTTCTGTGACACTTTTGGAGGTGTGTGCCAATCTCCAGATCTAGAGGTCTCTCTGTGATATTGCCTGGAAGGTGGGGGGCAGTCTCTCTAGGTGGCTGTGTGCCTTTAAGGGGTTGCATTTCTCATTTGGTAGTGTGAGTGAGGCAGTGAGTCAGCTGAGGCTGAAGGAGGAGGGAGGGAGAGTGCCAGAGAAAGGGAAGTCAGGAGCAAAGACCTCACCCCACCCCAACGTCCCATCCATCCTCTTGCCCCATAACTGTTAGAGAATTCTATTGGGTAGCACACCGCATGCCTGGGGGCTTGGAGAAGAAAGTACTTTCCAGCAACAAATGGGCTCTTGGGAGGAGGAATCCACCCGGCTCCTGATGCAATTCTAGGCTCCCGGCTCCGGGGGGAGGGCAGAACTCCCCTCTCCCCGGGTCTCTCCTTGCTCACCCTCATTACCTAAGGCTGGGAGCACTCTGCCTACCCCCACCCCCTCCTTCCTGTCGAAGAATTGAGCAGCTCAGTGGATCCAGACTCCGCTTCCATTCCCCATCCTCCCCTCGGTGTCCAGGTTCAGCCTCCCACTGGGCTCTCTCAGAGTATAAGGTTTACTTCGGTCTACAAGCTCTGCTCAGCTCGGCTCCTTTCCCCAGGCCTGTGGTTCTTCTTTCCCGCTACTCTCACCAAAGATCAGTGGGGTGGGGGTGGGGGGATAGATCTGGAGAAAGGGACCTTTTTAATGCCTGAACCTGGAGGAAGACCAGGGAGGCTCTGCCCCAGCCACTTTCTTCTGCGAGAAACCAGACAGAAGATAATAGGCTATGGGGGGCTCCGGGAGCCTGGGGAGGAGAGAGGGAGTGAATCTCAGCCAATATCGCAGTCAGATTTTTCTCTGGGCCCCTGAGGAACCTCACCAGCCCACCTTATGACTCCCAGGTCGGTCAGTAGTGGTAGTGCCTTCCCGTCCTGCCCTAAAGCCCTGCTCTCAAAAGGAGGGAAGAGGGAAAGAGGGAAGAGGCGGAAGGGCAAGTGGTCAGTCTTTGACCTGGCTTACCCTCATGGGTTCCCATTGCCCGTGGCTCCTCCCGAAGTGAGAAGGCAGGGCTGGCTCCGAGGCCAGAAGGCCCGAGATGGGGGCCTCCACCTTGCTTGGCCAGCGGCCCCTCTGGCTCCTCCATTGCCAGAGCCAGCTGCCAAGGGCCCGCGGGAATCCTGCTATGCCCTTCAGGAGGGTCTTCAAGAATAAGACGGGGGGCATGGAAACAGAAACCTTAAGAACAGATCCTCGGCGGACTCCTGGAGTGGTGGCGAAGGCCCTGGCCTCCTTTAAGTCCGAAGCCCCGGCTTCAGATGCCGCTTCTGGCCCAAGCTAGCTGAGGGGCCCTAGCTAAATCCCTGCCCCTGGAAGCGCCTCTTTCTTTGCGGGGTAGGGGTGGGGGTAGAGCTCTAACACGGCGGCTTAAGGAAGGGGAAAGGGGTTCGACGCCTGCTTGGGGGAGGGGGCGGCGGCGGCAGTGGCGGCGGGAGCGGCGGCGGGCTGACACCCTCACTGAGCTGCTGTGGCGGCTGCTGCTGCTAGGGCAGCCCCGGCGTCCAGGGGAGGCCGGCAGCTCAGCTCCCAGGGGCCCCGCCCCTCATCCCCTGCCCCTACCTTACAGTCTCCTAGGCAGGACCGGACGGAATACTCCTCCGCTTGCAAGTATTTCTGCAGCAAGCAGTCAAACTCGTCGTATTTTTCCTGAGCGTGTTGGTCCAGCCGCTGGTACAGCTGGACGCAGCTGAAACACGCCTCCCAGGCCCCGGGCCCGGTGGCCAGCAGGTCGGCCAGCAGGGCGTCCAGGCTGCAGTCCAGGCTGTCCTGGTGGGCCATGCCCAGCAGCAGATCGGCCAGCGAGTAGGAGTCACAAAAGGTCAGAGTGTAGTTCCGAAAGTGGCCTTGCAGCGAGTTCCTTTGGGAAGCGGGGGGCCGGCCCGAGGTGGGCGAAGGCGAGAGGGGCCTCGGGGGTGCCGCGCCCACGAGTCTCTGCACAGCCTGAGGCTCCAGGCAGGCCGCTTCGGGCCCCGAGGGGCCCCTGCCGCCACTCCTGCGGCCGCTGCTGCTGGCCCCGTCGAGGCGGCTACCCCCGCCGCTGCTGCTGCCGCCGCCGCCGCCGCCGCCACCGCCCCCGTCGAGGCTGCTGCTCCGGCCGCCGCCGCCCCTGTCGAAGCTGCTGCTACAGCCCGGCCCGGGGGCTGCGGCGGCCTGGGTCAGATTGCCCAGGAGAGAGCCGCAGCTGCTCCCCAGGGGCGGCGGCAGCAGCAGCAGCAAAGCCGGGGGAGGCTCGGCCTCGGGCCGGGGCTGGGGCTCCGGGCCGGCGGCCCCCCAGGGCGGCCTCACTGACCCGCTCCTCTCCTTGGCCCGCAGGCGGCCGCCGGCGCACAGCCACAGACGGTCAGAGAGCAGCACCGTAAAGAAGAGCAGCGAAGCCAGGGACAGGCGCCATCGTTGCGCCCGCTCCGAGTCAGCCCAGGGCTTGTCGCTGCTCGTGGCCCCCCGAGGGGGCCGGGGAGCCCAGCAGCAGCAGCCGCAGCCACAGCAGCAGCAGCAGCGGCTGGAACAGCTGTAGCAGCAGCAGCAGCAGCGGCAGCAGCAGCAGCGGCAGCAGCAGCAGCGGCAGCAGCAGCAGCGGCAGCAGCAGCAGCGGCAACAGCAGCAGAGCGTGAGCGCAGCGGCGTCTCTCCGGGGCCAAGTCCACGCGCCCCTGATCATATTCAAGGGGGTTCGGGGAACCTAGAGGCGAGAGGACCGCTGGGCAGACTGACCCGAGGGAGGGGACCCGCGGGGTGGCCCCGACGGGCAAGGCGGGAGGGCGCTGCGCGGTGCCCGGCTCGGCTCGGCGGCCCTCCGCGCTCGTCCTACTGTAGCCGTCCGGGCGGGCTCTACCTGGGCGGCTGCATGTCTGGGAGACGCTGGGCCGGAGCGGGCCGGGCCCCTTTTGAGCCCGAGTCGTGGGGTGGGTCGCCTGGGCCCCCGAGCCCGGTCCCCGCACCCCGGGCGCCCCGCTAGGCGCTGTCCCCGGCCCGGGCGGGGACCCACTGGGGGTACCCCGCCGACAGCCGCCGCCGCGGCCCCGAGCTCCTCATGCTGTCCGTCCGGCCCCGGCCCTGGCCCCGGCCCTGGCCCCGGCCCCACAGCCCCGGCTCCCGCTCCGGCCCCGGGCTCCGGTTGATCTCGGGCTCCCGCTCGGGCCCCGACTCCCTGTCCGGCCCAACCCGGCTCAGCACTCTGCGGGCCCGGCCGCGGGCATCTCTGGCTACCTGGCTCGATCCGGCCGTGCCCCTGTCCGAGCCCGGCCCCGGCCCCGGCCGCCTCCCCCCCCACCCCGCGCTCCCGGGCTGCCTGCGCCTCCCGATCGGCTCTCCGACTCCTGGCGGCTGCTCTCCGACTCCGGGCTTCTTCTCTCGGGCTCCAGCGACTGTTCTCTGGTTCCGGCTGCTCTCCGACTCCCGGCTGCTGCTCTCCGGCTCCGCTCCTGACTCCCTCCGGGCCGAGCGCGCGGCTTCAGGACGCCTTTCCCCACTGCTCGCCGTGCGCGCCGCTCTGGCTCCGGCTCTGGCTCCAGCTCCGGCCGCTGCCGCCGAGCCGGACGGCCCCGTGGCGCGCGCTGGCCATCCCAGCTCAGTCTGTCGCCATCTTCCGCTGTGCGGAGAACACCTTGAGAACCCGGGGGAGGGGGGGAGGAGGGAAGGGAGGCGGGGAGAGAGAGGGGCAGCAAATCGAGAGAGGGGGGAGGGGGCCCGAATGCGCCTGCGCCGGTCTCTTTCCACCTCCCCCCTCCCCCTCCCCCAGTCCCATCCCCACCCCCCTCTTCGCTGCAGTCTGTACTCCTGGGTGGCGGGGACGCTGTCAGCCCTCCCCTAGCTGCATCCTCCCGCCTCCCACACCCCTCCCCCGCTACCCTAGGAGCCCGGGGCCCGGGTAACCCCCCTCCTCACCCTGCCCTCTCCTCTCCCAGGTTCAAATCCGCGCCCCTGTCCCTTTCCCCAAGCCGGGCTGCCGCCTCACTCTTCTGGAGGGGGTGGTGGCCGGAGGTCCCTAACATTCTGCTCTTTCCTCTCGGGACCCGGGTCTTAAGGGACTTTGGACTCCATGCTCGGTCCCACCTGCCCCGGGGCCCTGTCAGCGCCGTTGCCGCCGCCGCCGCCGCCACCACCACCACCACCACCACGGGCCGCCTCCCTCAGTGCCCAGCCCAGATAAGGCCGGCGTGTGGTGCTGAAGGACAGCTCCCAGCGGGGCTTCTGACCAGGGCGGGACTTGCGAAAGCTCAAGAGGGGGGGCAGCCCATTCTGGGGGAGGCTGGTTTTGCCCTTGGCTCAGCCCGTTCTGCTCTGCCGCGCCCAGTATCCTAGCTACCCCCCGAAGGATCTTGGGGTGGGAGCTCTCCGAAAGAGAGACAACCGACTTGGAGGAGGTGGCTCCCGAAACTCCTCCAAGTGCCCCCTCACCTCTACTCCCCTTCCCCCACCCCTGCCCCAGCCCCTCCAGGAAGGCTTCTATTATTGTAGAGCCTAAAGGCGGAGTGTGGGAAAACCATATAATCACTCCCACACCAAGTCATCGGGGATCAGAGCTCAAGGGGCCGGAATGACTCGCCAGAGGTCCTCCAGACCCAAGTTCTGTCAAGTCAAATCTACTTTTCCCCGTTCTCCTTTTCCTGGTGCTTTTACATTCTAATTATAAGCATCAACACACTTCTATTAAGTGTCTACTACAGGAACACTATTGTGCGTGATGGGAAGAATTGAAAGAGGAAAAAGACAAGAGTCCTTGTTCTCAAGGGCTGCTGTTCCAACTGGGAAAACAAGTATACATCATCCATCCATCCATCCATCCATCCATCCATCCATCCATCCCATACATGAAGCGCTAATATGAGGCCGTCCTGCCTAGGGGAGGTCTAGAGAATAGCATTCTAGGTCAGTATGTGGAGAAAGATCTGGGCTCCGAAGAGAAAATATCTTTGAACTTGTCCTTTATTAATGGAGCAGTTTATATTTAGATGGTGCCTTACAGTTACAAAGCACTTCCTATTCAGTCTCATGGGGTCCTTACATGAGGTCTGTAGGGAAGATATTTTGATCATCCACATGGTAGAGATGAAGAAAGTGAGGTGTCTTGTCCCAAGTCACACAGCCAGGAGGTCGGTCAAAAAACATTTATTAAGAACTTGGGATAAGTGCTGAGAATACAAAGAGAAAGACAGTCCCCACCTTCAAGGAACTTATATTCTAATGGAGAAAGACCACACACACACACACACACACACACACCTGAAAAAGGGGGGGGGTCAGGGAGAGGAAGAGAGAGAAGGAAGGTAACAAGTTTAGGAGCAGGGTACCCAGGTGGTAAAAGAAGAGAGAGTTGGTCTGCTCACCCTCCTTAAATGGAGGGTCTCCAAGGAGCTCTCCAATGGCCATTTTCCACGCTCCAAATTAAAGGGAGGGTGGGGCCCTGGAGGCTGAGAGTGTCGAGATGTGTTTGAAGTCTGGAGTGATCTTCCAGAAAGAAGAGGTGCTTGGGGCATCCAACTCAAAGGTTACTGAATTTGCCGTTTCAGTCTGCTACAGGAAGGGCAGGACTTTAGACTAGAGAGGAGGAGTGATTCTAGCAGAGGTAGGAGATCGGTGAATGGTCTGTTGGGGAGGGGGAGGGGTAAAGAAGGTCAGATTTGCTGGAACAGAGAAATCAGGTAGGAGAACAGGGAGAAAGAAAGAAAACCATGAGAGTGAACCTTCAGTCTCAAAATTGGCAGAGCCAGTGGGGAGGCTGAGCCTCTTAGTTCCAAGAGCACCTATCTACCAAACCCTGAAACGTCCATGTCTATAATACAGCTTTTTCTCCTATTTGAAAGTAGAAAGAGCTAAAAACTAGAGAAAAAACTGAGTGTAGGAAGAAGCATACAGACTTTCCTGGGGGGTTCCTGTCCAAGTTCAGGTAATATACTGACTTAACTTTTGATTCAGCTCACCCTCTGGCTGGAAAGTGATCGGGGAAGGGCCTTTCCTAGTTCAGTAAGCACTGTAAGCCCCGACTATAAAAAGGACAATGCTGGGGGGAGGAATACAAACTTTAGATACAAAATAGTTTCTACCTTTACATTGAGGCTGTCTAGTAGAAAGACATCAGATGTACATAGATAAATCTACAGCAAGACCAATAGTGCATAGTAAGTATAGAAGTGAGCCAAAAGTCAAGGGCTGGGTGAGTCCCTAAGGAGGACTTAACCGGAATTGAGGGCAGAAGTCTTTCTGGAAGAGATGACAATTAATTGGGTTTTAAATGATAGGTTAAAGTTAGTCTGTGAGCAGGGGCAGGAGTTCAGGGTGAGAGAAAGAGGGAACCAGAGGGGGTAAAGGCATGGAGGTAGGAATGAATAAGGCACAAGTAATTGAGACAATTGCTCTCTCCCTCACTAGTTCCCTAACCCCTCAATCCATAGTGTGGATATTCGAAGGAGGGTTGAGGGGATGGATCTAGCAATGATGATGTAAGGATGAAAAGTAAAGACTGAAGAAGTAATCATTAGGTCATTGACCTAGCACTCCCGGAGGTGCTGAGCCTGAAGTAAGTGTGCATACCCAAGGTGCAAGTTGTCCTCTCAGCCTCTTTTTCTTCTTGGCATGAGCTGTCTTGGAGGGGGAAGGGTGGCCTGCCTACCTCACAGCTAACTGCACATGGTGTCTCTCCTTCCATGGGGTTTCCTCATTGCTGATCTTAACCAAATGAGCATTGGGAGAGAGGAGGTCCCAGGTGACTGGGAATTTGGGAGAGCCATCAGAGTGCCCACCACAGCATCAGCAACCAACAACAGAGGAAGGACCTGTCTCCAGAGGATGGTAGCAACATAAAGGATTGTGACCCCTTGTGATAGAGAAAAGTACTGGAAAGGACTCCAGAAAGGTTCCAATTCCTGGAGCCCAGTGAAGAGCTACACCTAGGGGGAGCTTCAGGAAGCTTTCAGAAAGGAAGGAAAAGTCCCCTGTGGCCAGGAATCAGAGAGCATCCCTTGGCTATGGGCATTAGCTTCAGTTAGCTTCACCAGCACTGGATTTAAAGTTTGAACCTATTCTCCCCAGGAACTCTTGGTTTAAGAGGATAGAAACAACTGTTTATAATACATACATATATATATATATATATATATATATATATATATGCAACCTTTGATAAAAGAGAATGGAAGCCAAATGATTGATTAATAATGGGTAGGACACTGGTGGGGGTCAAGGAGCCAATTTTAGAAACTACAACCCCTCAAAGTTACCTCCTTTTGAGGGGGGGCTGGGGAATGAGGAAAGTTATAGTCCCCTCTGGGGAGCTGGGTCCATGAGTGTGAGGATCCTTTTAGGAAAGTAAGTCTAGAGGGGATGTTAACTTTCCATTTTCAGCCTGCACCACCTCTTGGGATAGGAAGTTCCACGAATGTCTTAAGAATGTCTTAATCATCCTGCCATGTAAGCAGACCTTTGATTTATCCTAAATTTGCCTCTCCCAACTCGGGATGGGGAGGGGGAAGATGTCAGGGTCCTTTGTTTTTCATAAATAGAATCTGGTGGAGAAGCTAACATTTCTCATCTCCATCCCTACCCAATTATACAAATTTCAATCATAGTCCCTGTGGCTCTCAATTCAATTGGGAGTCTGCCTTTGTAGGGCTGCTCCTATCTTTCCCCATTCCCTTGATCTCAGCTGTCCTCTAGAAGGCTGATTTGAGTCACTGAAGCCAAGCAATGTAATACTCAGAGGTTTACACAAAGGGAGAAGGAAAATCTGGCATCAGGGAAGCCAGGAAGGAATCTGACAATAATTCATCAGGGAGTGGTGGTGGTGGCAAGGTCTAGAACTAGGTTGGTGGCCATAATAGGGGAAAGGAGAAGACACAAAAGATGTTGCAGAGGCACCACTGTCAAGAATTCTTTTTTTTTTTAGGTTTTTGCAAGGTAAACGGGGTTAAGTGGCTTGCCCAAGGCCACACAGCTAGGTAATTATTAAGCGTCTGAGACCGGATTTGAACCCAGGTACTCCTGACTCCAGGACCGGTGCTCTATCCACTGTGCCACCTAGCCGCCCCCACTGTCAAGAATGCTAAAGTGTAGGGGGAAATTGTCAAGATTTTTCTAAATTAAAATTTTTCTAAAACTAAAATTTCTAAACTAAAAAGTCTGATCATATCACCCCTCCTTCCCCCTTGTCAACGAGTTTCAGTGGCTCCTCAACATCTCTAGGATCAAAGAAAACCTCTTTTTGGAATTGCCTTTCCAGACTCCTTAGGTCTTACTCTCTTCCCTGTACTGTTCCAGAATGGGACAAGACACTTTTATTTTCCATGCCTTGGCTTGGGTGAGCTCCCATGTCTGGAATGTTCCACCCTCTCCCCTCAGCCTCCTCCAAGTTTGAGCCTACTCAAGACTCAGCCCCCTCCAGATCACAGGGCCCTTGATCATTCTGGGAGATTTGTCTTCTCAATTGCAATAGAAACTCCTCAAAGTCAGCCTGCCAGAGGGTATGTGCTTCATTAATGCTTTGTCAGGTGAATGGGCAGAGAGAGGAAGAAGAGGGAGGATGGAGAAGGAGAGACAGAGACAGAGACTCAAGAGACTCAGGGCTGGTGAACTGATCCATGGAGCAGTCATCTCACAGACCCTCTCTAGCAATAATGGTAGTGTAACTTGATTACTAAGCCCAAAGCAAGAGATGGAAAGAGGGGGAGGAGGCAGATGTTAGGGATGGATGTAAATGAGGGAGGGGGCAGAGGCAGACACCTTGGGTATATGTAAAGGGGAATGGAGCAGAAGCAGATTCTGGGGAGCATGTAAATGGGAAAGGGAAAGAGGCAGATTCTGGGGTGAATGTAAATAGGGGAGGGGGCAGAGGCAGATGTCTGGGTAGAAGGAAAGCATGATTTGCTCCTGCAGCCTGAGGCTGGCTTCTTGGGTTTGTCTGCTTCACCTGCTTATCAAGTTGCTTTGGCTTAAGGTGAGAGTTAGAAAGCAGAGTGGATTAAGTGGGAGCATTTTTCTGGAACACCAGTCCAGAGACTGGTATGGGTGGGAAGCTGTTGGGTAAAACAGCTGGGTGGCTTGTTAGGCTAAAGATCCTTGATTCTACTTTCTCTGAACTTCAGGCCCAAACCTACTGTGCATTTCAAAGTGATTGTGGCATAGACATTTCAAACCTATATTTCCAAAACTGAAGTCAGGATCCTTCACCTCAAACTCTGTCCTCTGTCAGCTTTTAAAATTATTATCTAGGGTACACCATGTTCAGGCTACAGAGGCCTTACCCTATGCATCCAATCAGCTGCCAAACATTGTCGTTTTTTTCTCCCCATCTTTCACATTTCTACTCACACAACTATTCCCCCAGTTCAGATTCAGCTCTCCTCTAAACTATTTGTAGTAGTCTCCTAATTAGTCTTCCTACTTCAAGTATCTCTCCATCCTCCACATAGCTGCCAAATGGATTTTCAGGTCTAACTATGGCATTCTCCTGCTCAAATGCAGATTACTTATGGCTTCTAAGATCAAATAGAAAGCCTTCTAGCTGGCATTTCAAGTACATCCCAACATACTACTTCCCTCTCCTTCCTCTGGGCCTTTGTATTGATGATTCCTGAAAAACTTTCATTTCCTCCTCTTGGAAACTAGTTTCCTTCAGGACTCAGCTCAATCAGAACCTTCTAAAGGGGCTTCCCTGATTCTCCTAACTGCTAGTGCCTCCTCCTTCAAGGTAATCGTGTATCTGCCTAGATGTGTTTTGTACCTAGCCACAGTCATCCATGTGGTTTCCTCTATTGTCATATAATCTTGAGGAGTTTTAAAATCAAATTCTCGAGGGGGCGGAGCCAAGATGGAGTCAAGAAGGGATCGAGTCTTAGGAGCTCTCCGATAAAACTCATAAGCTAAGGACTCTAAACTTTCTAGAGACAGAACCCACAAAGGGACCTAGTGACGCAGTTCTCCTACTCAAGCTAACCTGGAAAAGAGCAGAAAGGCTCTGCTCCCCGGGGTCGGAGGGGCGGCCCACCGGAGGGGTGGCCCATCAGAACGAAAGAACTTCAGCCTCCTGGAGGCAGCCCCAGGGTGCTGGGAGCCGTGACTCACAGCAGCGGGGGAGTCTCCTGAGCTGCACCCCGGGGAGCACCGGGCACAAAGTGGGGGAACAGCAGGGGACCTCTGCCAGAGTGAGCACATGGACCCCAGCCCTCAGGGCACACAGCCAGCAGCTTGGTCTTTCCGCAGCCCAGACTAGGAAACAGAAGCTGGCAGAACCAGTAAGCAGGAGCCCCCAGGGCATGAGCCCATTGAGCTGAGGGAGGGGAGTGAAGAGAGACTGCAGAGCTCTGTCCTCTGCCTCTGGAACAGGACTCTGGGGCTCTGACCACATTCAGATCCTGATCACAGTCTAGGCTGCCCCACAGAATAACAGGGCCCCCCCCCCCACCTAGGCCCCGTGGCAGAGGGGGGCTGTTATAGTCATTCACAGACCAGGAGGGAGGACAGAGCCTCACACACTGAGACCCTTGTGGGAGTGTCCCAAAAGCTCAGGAAGCACCCCAAAACCAGGCCCAGGCTGGGAAAATGAGCAAGCAGAGAAATAAGAGGAAGACTATATTTTGCAAATGAGCCCAAGAAGGATCAAAATACTCAGTCTGAAGATGAGGAAGCACAAGCTCCTGCATCTAAAGACTCCAAGAAAAACAGAAATTGGGCTCAGGCTATGACAGAGCTCAAAAAAGACTTTGAAAATCAAATGAGGGAGTTGGAAGTAAAATCAAATTCTCAGGACTTAGCATACATCCTGCCTGGCATTTTAACAGGGGTTTAATAAATGTATATGAACTTGAGTGAAGAACAGCCTGGCACAAGGAAGCTAATCTCACTATTTAGAGACTGTTTGGAGCATCTAGTCTAGCCCATCTTTTTGCTGACAAGAAAACTTAGTCTGTGAGTGAGAGGAGTAGTTGCTCAAGGTTCCCCAGGTAGTAATTGTGCAGCTGAGCCCAAACTTCTGGCCTCCAGATCCAGAGCAGATTCCAAGGATATTTCAGAGGGGGTTAGGGTAAAATTCTTCCAGGAGAGCCCAGAGGCAGCTCCACTGGATACCCCCAAAGGTGCTTATTCATTAGTCTTCAAGAGTCTTCTGATTGTCCCAAGTAGGATGGAATGGGAACTAGTGCTGCAGAGGCACTTGGTAACATTTCAGGGTGAGCAGAGCAAACTCTGCATATAAGGATTGGTTTTGTTGATTGTACATGCTTAAGACAGTGATGGAGCAAATATTAGGAAAGCAAATGTTCACTTTCCCCTATAGAACATTTACCAGTACACTCGTTTTAAGGGTGATAATTTTTTTAATATTTTATTTATTTTGAGTCTTACCCCCCCCAGAAGGCAATTTGTCAGTCTTTTCATTATTTCCATGGTAGATTGATCCAAATTGAATGTGATGAGAGAGAAATCAGATTCTTAAGGAAGAAACATAAAGTAGAAGGGTTAGCAAGATCAGACAATAAGATATCCGTTTTTTTCCTAAATTAAAGGTAATAGTTTAAGGGTGATAATTTAACTAAAACATCTAGGACTAGTCCACAGAGAAACAAGGTAGCTCTGGGCAGTTCATTGATTCTAGGCAGGGACTTGGGTGAAGAGGCAGAGTTGAGCCTCCCCTCTGATTTCGAAGGATTAGAGTACATACATCTGGATCATCCACTAAGTTTTCACCTGCCACCCCCTCACTGCATGACCCTGGGTCTGGAAGGATTTTCAGCACTTGCTTAAGTCAAAAACTTTCATTATCAAATAACGGGCATTATATTAAACCCTGCAGATACAAAAAAAAAGAGCTAGTCCTCACTCTTGAGGAGTTCCCCATCAATGGGGGAGACTATGCAATTAAGTCCAAACTGGATCTAGATAGATGAATGAATAGATAGATATGGATAAATTAACATCTATATAGTTATCATATGTATGTATATATCTATATCTAGCTAATATAATAAATTGGAGATATTCATAAAATAGAAGGCCCTAGCAATAAGGAGACTGAGAAAGGCTTCCTGCAAAAAATGAGATTTTCACTAAGATTTGAAGGAAGTCAAGGGAAGCCAGGAGGCAGAGACAAGGTGGGAGGGGGGAAGAGATCCAAGCATGAGGGACCACCAGTAGAAATGCCTGAAGCCAGGAGATAGAGTTTCAAATGTGAGGACCAAAAAAGAGCCAATGTCACTAGATCATTAGAGTATACATGGGGGAGGGAGGAGAGTAAGGGATAAGAAGACTGAAAAGGTGGCAGGAGGCCAGGTTATGTAGGGCTTTAAAATGCAAACAGAGGAGTTTGTGTTAAATCATAAAAGTACATAAAAAGGAGTCACTGGAGTTTATTGCACAAGGGAATGCTGTGATCAGATCTGCACTTTAGGAAGATTAATTTGACAGCTGAATGGAAGTTGGATTGGAATGGAGAGAGACCTGAGGCAAAGAGACCAGCCAGAAGGCTACCATGGTACTCCAAATGTGCTGTGATGCACCAACATTGTGGCAATATCAGAGAAGAGAGTGGATTGGAAAGGACTTGACAACGCAGTGGATGTGGGATGAGGAAGAAGGGAGGAAGGGGGGAGGGAGGGATAGAGGGGGGGAGAGGGAGAGGGAGGGAGGGAGGGAGGGAGAGAGAGAGAGAGAGAGAGAGAGAGAGAGAGAGAGAGAGAGAGAGAGAGAGAGAGAGAGAGAGAGAGAGAGAGAATAAGTCAAGGATAGCATGATTGGTGACTAGGAGGATAGTAGTACAATATGAAAGCTAAAAATAGGGAGAGTTTTTAGGGGAAAGATATTGAGATCATTTTTGGAGATGCTGAGTTTACAATGTCTTTGGAACATCCAGTTTGAGAAGTCCCATAGACAGTTTGAAAGCAAGGTTGGTGACCAGGAGAGAGGTTAGAGCTGGACAACAGACATGTGAATTATCTGCATAAAGATGATAATTGAATCCATGTGAACTGATGAGACTGTCCAGTGAATACTATAGAGGGAGAAGAGAAGGGGGGTCTAGACTTGAGGTTAGACCCTATTACTGGTAGGCATGACCTGGAGGAAGATTCATCAAAGGAGACTGAGAAGAGGACAGGCAGGGAGGAGGAGAAGTAGGAGAGAGTTTAGAGGTTAAGAAAGATCAGGATGAGGAAATACCATTAGATTTGGCAAATAAGAAATCAAAAGTAACTTTGGAGAGAGCATTCAGTTGAATGAAGTCAGAAGCCAGGCTGTAGAAAGTTAAGGATAAGAAAGGAAGTCAGTCAATAAACATTTATTAAGTGCCTACACTGTGCTAATTGCTTAGGATACAAAGAAAAGGCCCCTTGCCCTCAAGGAGCTCACAGTCTAAAGGAGACAATATGCAAATAACTATGTACAAACAAGCTAAATACACTATACCTCAGAAAGAATTATCCAAAGGAAAGCCCTGCAATTAAGAGGAATCTGGAAAGACTTTCTCTGGCAGATAGAATTTTAGCTGAGACTTGAAGGAAGTCAGAGAAGCCCTGAGCTGAGAAGCTGAGGAGCTGAGGAGGAGGGAGACCACCATGAGTAGAGAGCCAGCTAGAGTCAGAAGAGAGCTGGGTAGGGGCAGGGTCATTGGAGAAAGAAGATTGGAAAGGTGGGGACGGGGAAGAGAGTGTAGCCAGTGCAGGTTGATGGAGAAGGAAAGATAAGTTGACAAAAGATTACAAGAACCCCAAGGATGTTCAGAGTTCATGAAAATGTAAGGGGAACACTTGTGGGTGGCTCCCAGTAGTGGAGGTGGAGTAGAGGAGGACCCCATGGCAATAGAGGGTGTGGGAGGGACTCTCAAACTGTCTGCTGAAGTCCCCTAGTATAAGGCATGAATTGGGGATGAGAGAAAGGCTTGGAACTGGCTCTGGATTTGGGGAGGAAGGAAAGGGAGTGATCTGGAGGGGGGTTGATAATGGCCAGTGGTAAATATGGACTCTTGTGCATACTTGGATGAACCTGGGCCAAGCCTTCAGCTGGCTGCTGGACCTCTTCGTGCTGCTGTAGCAGTATGTGTGACTTGAGGAAGGCTAAATAGTGCCCAGAGCACCCCCAGGGCTGCTTTTTGCATTCCACACCCTTGGAAAACTTCTTGTGCTTCTTCTGCCTTTATTGGAAGGAAAGAGGATGGGAAGGAGAAGGGGGAAGGGGGAAAAGGAAGGGGGGAGGAAGGGGGAGGGGAAGAAGGGGGAGAAGGAAAAAGAAGAGAAAGAGTCTAGCATCTCTCTATCTGTAGTAGGATAACAGGCTTCATGATGAATTCTTTGGATTTTGGATGAGTTCCTAAGTCTTTCCAAGGTGGGATCTTTGTATTTATCAAACTCTAGGTTAATGTGCCTGTTTGCTTCGGCATGTTGTGTACCTAACTCATTCCACTGACTAAACTCTCTATTTCTTATCCAGTATCAAGCTGTCAAGATAATTATGGTTTTGTAGTATAGTTGGAGATCTGGTATGGTCAGGCCTCCTTCCTTCCCATTTTTTTCATAAACTCCCTTGATATTCTTGCCCTTTTGTTCCTCTACATGCATTTTGCTCTTTTCTTTCCAGTGACACTGGCTTCCTGGCTATTCTGTGAACAAGAACCCCCACTCTTGCCTACAGGCATTTTATAGGGGGCTCTGACTGTCCCCCACACCTGGTACATCTCCTCCTCAACTTTGCCTTTTAGCTGCCTTGGCTTTTATTAAATCCCAACTCAAATTCCACAGGGAAGCCTTTCTGAATCCCTCTTAATCCTAGTATCTTCCCTCTATTGTTTCCTATTTATTCGTTATACTGTTTAATTTGTTTAGTGGGTTTGCATGTTGTCTTCCCCATTAAACTGTAAGTTCCTTGAGGGTAAGGGCCATAGTTTGCCGTTTTTATCTCCAACAATTAGGACAGCTATCTGGCATAATCTTGTTGTTCAGTCTTATCTGACTCTTCATGACTCCATGGTAGTCACCAAGCATGCCAATACTCTCTAAGGGGATCATGGTTTTCTGGACAAAGATACTGGAGAGGTCTGTCATTTCCTTCTTCAGTGGATTAAGGTAAACAGACATTAAGTGACTTGCCCAGGGTCACACAGCTAGTAAGTATCTGAGACTGGATTTGAATTCAGGTCTTCCTGGCTTCAGACCCAGTGCTCTATCCACTGGGCCACCCAAGCTACCTTCCTTGTGGCTCAAACAATGGCATATAATAAGTACTTGATAAAATGTTGATTGATTAATTGATTTCAGCTGACTTTATAACTCAGTGTGGGGAACTTTTACATTTTCAGTGTTCCCAGCGTGATATATTCTGAGGCAGGTCTGCTCACTCCCTTCCTGGTCAGAGTTCTGCAAGTCCCTGACCCAAGTTTGTCAGCTTCTCCCTGGTTGGGAGTTTTAGTTGAGTGCTGTTGAATCCAGTCAATCTTAGTCCACTGGGAGGCCAACAGGTTTCAAGTTACTGAACTGCAGGCTCCCCATTGTTCTGAGACCCCAGCTCTGATTATTCTTACACTCTTTGCTCTTAGAATCAGCAGTTCATAGCCATACTTGGCTTCCAGAATCTTCCTTGCTCATGAAAAGCTAAAACCCATACTTGGGTCTGCTCCTTTCTGTGCAGGATCTGTGATCCAGAACTGAGTACTGGGCAACAGAGCTACTAGATGGCACTTGTTTCTGCCCCCTTGACTTCTTTAGGGATCTCCCAGTCTCATTCCTCGTTAAATCCCTGGGTGCCAGAACGTTTTAGTCAGACCCCATTCCCATGTCTCAAGACCTCTCTGTCTGTCTCTTTAAACTATCCTAATCTAGAAAAATGATCCCCTCTAACTTTTTCTTGGCTTTCCCAATAAGAATTTAGTCTGTTTCATTTTCTATATCTTTGTGATAGAGAATGAGACTGTAGGGAACTAGAATGTCTTAACTCTACCTCTCCCATAGCTTATTTTTTGAAGGACACTGTATCATCCAGCCAAACATAGAGATGCCTCCAGAGCATCTCAAACAGACCCAAGGAGAGCATAACATTGTTGGTCCTTTGGATCACAGTCAGAATGTAGTCCAGGATCAACAATACCCCTAACAGCTGCAACTCCACAGACTTGCAACTGTGTGTGTGTGTGTGTGTGTGTGTGTGTGTGTGTGTGTGTGTGTGTGAGAGAGAGAGAGAGAGAGAGAGAGAGAGAGAGAGAGAGAGAGGGAAATAGGTCCAGAGCTCCTAAAATGCCTTCAGCCTCTTCCATATACATCCCTTAGACCAAACCTGTGGGGTTATAGCTTCTTCAGTGACTTGCTGGAAGACAAGTTTTACTTCTTCAAGAAATCATCTATACAATTCAACCTGCAAAGGAGACAATCTGCAATAGGTCACCTTCTTCATTTTCACAACCTGGAAGGGATGTCCAAGGTTCTCTAAATCATGTCCCTGTTTCCAATTTTGACAAGTTCTTCCAGATGCTCCTCACCCTTCTGACTGGTTACTTCACTTGTATTAACATCTTTGCTCCTTTGAATCATTAACTCAAAGTGTTTTTCAAATCCCTAGGCTGTCCTATGTATGCTCAAATTCACAAAGAGCACCAAATGGAAGGACCAAATCGAGAACCTTGAGATGAGCCCTTGCCAGCTAATGTTTAAGAGGCTCAGGGCCTGGTAAGTCTGGTTCTCTGAAACCTTGAGTTGCTGGTCCTTATCACCAGATCACCAGACCTACACTTCCTTTCAGCCACAGAGGTGGCTCATAGGAAATGTTGAGGATACATGAAGGATCCTTGGAGCCCTGATGGCTAATGAAGTCAGCTCATTGTTTTTACTCAAATCACTTCCTTTAATCTTTCCATAATGGTGAGCAGTTGGAACCTTCCTCTCAGTCACTTGGGTCCTTTTTTTGTGTCAGTTCTTCACCAGGCTGGATGGCAAAACCACTTCAGGTTTGCCATCAAAAACCTGTCACATCAGAGTGATGTGCTGCAAGGTTTTTCCTAGGCCCATTTTGTTTTCCTTGATATAGCCAAGGTATGCCAGGGTCCTGCAGTCCCAGAAGAATTTGACATCCTTTCTCTAGTATAGCCAAAAACTTTACTGAGAATAGGTTCAATCACCAGAGAGAGCTTCAGCTGGTCATATGCACTCAGAGAAGGCAACTCATTAAAAGACCAGAGCTCTTTCTTCTAAAGGATCATGGAAGGTGTTACAGAGCCTGTCCACTTGATGCCCAAAGAATTGTGACCCAAAAGACTTCGGTAATTTGGGATGGGAACTTCAAAAGGATTTGATGAAAACTTCATGTTGGCTGATGTCCAGGCAGTGGGGCTAGTTGGCTGAGTCAGAGTTTTCCAAAAAAGGGGATATGAAATATTCCTGGCTGTTTGTCCCACTGCTCAATTTGTGTCCCTTGGGAGTCACTGACTCAGGGTTTTAATCTTCATCACAAGCACACTCTCTGACTTCCTCTTGGCAAGCTGACTTGGAACTAGGCTTCCCCCATCCTGATTTCAGGTGAAGTGGATGCTTGAGATCTCCACGGATCTAACAACTTTGGAAACTTGGAGTTGAGAGATCTGGTATTGTAAAAAGAAGCCTACTCCATGCAGTTAAGCTATGGGTAGTAGGATTGTTGTATGGTCTGGCCTCAGATCTGCCCCCTCCAACCTTGGCCCTAATCCTACATTCCTTAGTTATCCTTGGCAAAGCAGTTAATACTTTTTCCTTCCTTTCTTCTTTTCTTTCTTTTCATTCCTTTCTTTTAAATTCGTTTTTAAAATGTTGTGTTCCAAACTCTTTCCTTCCCTCTAGCCTCTCCTCCACCCTCTGAGAAGACAAGCAATATGATATTAATTATACATGTGAAGTCATGCAAAACTTATGTCCATATTAGCCATGTTACAAAAAAGTAAGAAAAATAAATAAAAAACTCTGCTTCAATCTGTATTCCAGAGTTCATCAGTTTTCTCTCTGGAGGTGGAACACATTTTTCATCATTTTTTTGGGAATTGTCTTGTATCATTATATTAATTAGAACAGTTAAGTCTTTCACAGTTGATCATCTGATTTTTTTTGGTAGAGAAGATGAGGGCAGACCATAGAACAGACATAGAATTAGATGAGTTCAGGGCTGTTGGATGACTGGGTTCAAAGATGCATGATTCTATGTCAATGGGTTTCCAGTGGACTACCCCAGTGATCTATGCCTGACTTTGGATCATTTCCCATTCTTATCAATGACTTGGCTGAAGGGCAAAGGCAAATTCTTGTGAAATCCACAGGTGTTTTGCTCAAGTCTGGGAGGAATAATAGAAGTGAGATCCAGAAGAGATCTTGCCAGGCTAAGAAGCTTAGGCCAAATCTAGAAGATGAAATTCAGTCTGGACAAAGGTAAAGTCATCTTTACAAGCACAATATGATGCATGACTATACAACATTTTTAAAAATGAAAACTGAGGCTTTTAATGGATTTCAAGTTAAGGAATGATATGGCAGTCAAAAAAGTGAATGTTATCTATGGATACATCAAGAGACTAATGAGGTGACAGTCTCATTATACTCTGCCATGGTCATCCTCACAGGGAAGATTGTGTTCAGTTCTGCGTTGAAGAACACTAATCAACTAGTGTCCAGTTTTTTTCTCTCATAGGGCTTTGCTACCCCTTGTGGCTAAATGACTTCATAGCAGCCTCTATGGCATTCAAGGGATCCACAGGTCTTTCAGTAGATTTCCAGGTCTGAAAGAGGCACAGAGAACTCCTCTCCTTGTCTAGAAGGGATCATACCTTTCCCTAAGAGAGGGTAAGGCTCTAAGAAGAAGGTGGTAGATCAAGATTTCCACAATACTAAGGTATTCCCTTGTTAAGGGACTTCATCCATGAGGAACATCTTCCTGTCAACCAATTATGATAGAACTGGTTCCTTGACAACAAAAATCCAAACAACGACACTAACATTTTTGCTAATGGGTTAGATTTGCACTCCCTTCTATTAAGTACCTACTATGTACTGGCTAGGTAATAGTATACAAAGAAAAAAGGAAATTATTCCTACCATCCAGGAGTATTAGGGGGGACAACATATCTATATTTATATCTATATCTATATCTATCATTATAGTTATAGTTATAGATATAGATATATATATATATATAGAGAGAGATGTATGCATGTGTGTACACTCACACACACACACACACACACACATATGTATGAAGGATTGAGATAGTGATAGAAACTTATGGTCCAGTGAGGAATTCTCTCTCTAGATTGGCATTTTCTCTGCCACTTTGAATCTTCTGGATTTTTCTAGTGTACTGAGAAAGTAAGTTGTCCAGCATCACTCAAGCAGTATGTGTCAGAGGTGAAACTTGATTCCAGGCTCTGCAGTCAGTTTTCTAACCACTATACTATATCATCAGAGCTAATTAGATTCTGGAGGTTGAGAAGCCATTAGCAGCAGGGTGTAGAAGATGACCCTGGAGCTGGGTCTTAAAGAAAATTAAGGGATCTAAGAGATGAAAGTGAAGAGGCAGGAGATTCCAGACATGAACTTGGTGTAGTGTATAAGGAATGATAAAAAGGCCAGTTTGGCTAGGTCCTAGAGTGGCTGAAATGTTGTCAGGTTAGCTTGCTATCAGGCTGTGAAGAGTTTGAAATGCCAGACGGGTTTGGATTTGATTCTGTAGTAATTAAGAGACCCTGTAGTTTAGTGCATGAGATAATGATCTAGTCAGACCTACAGTTTAGGAAAATTGCTTTGGCAGCTGTTCGGAGCATGGCCTAGGGTGGGGAGAGCCTGGAGGCAGGGAGAGCAAGTAAAAACTATTGCTGGTGCTTCCTTCAGTTTGAACCTCATTCTAGCTGTAACTTGACTTGGGGTCAGATGTAAAGTGGATCTAACAGCTCAGGGATCACTGTCTGCCTTAGATATGTTGCTGTTGCCCTTCTTTCCAGAACTGCCATTCTTGTTTTTTTTATGAGAGAACTGGTTCCTTGACAAACAAAAAACAAAACAAATAACTATACTACACTAATGTTTTTGCTAATGGGTTATATTTACACTCCCTTCTACTAGGAGTCCACAGCATATCTCTGAGCAGCTAGAAGGCAAGTAGATAAAGCATTAGTCCTGTAGTCAGGGAGATTCTGAGTTTAAATCTTCCCTCAGACACTTAATAGCTTGTGAGCCTGGCTAAGTCATTTTACCCAGTTTGCCTCAGTTTCCTCATCTGTAAGATGAGCTGGAGAAGGAAATGGAAATTGTCAAGTAAACTCCAAATGACATTAATGCACTATTGATGGAGCTGTGAACTGATCCAACCATTCTGGAGAGCAATATGGAACTATGCCCAAAGAGCAATAAAACTGATCGTACACTTTGACCCAGCTATACCATTACTAGGCCTATATCCAAAAGAAATTTTAAAAGATGGGAAGAGTCCCACATGTTCAGAAATATTTATAGAGCTCTTTTTGTAGAGCCAAAGAATTGGAAATTGAGGGGATACCCATCAACTGTGGAATGGCTGAACAAGTTGTGTCATATGAATGTTATGGAATACTATTGTTCTACAAGAAACCATGAATGTTAGGACTTTAGAGAAGCCTGGAAAGGATTACACAATCTGGTGCTGGGCGAAGGGAGGAGAGCCAATAGAACATTGTACACATTAGCAATAACACTGAGAGTTGATCAACAGCAGTTCAGAGATCTAGGAACCCTGGGAGACCTGTTATGGACAATACCATCCTCATCCAGAGGAAAACCAAGAACAAACAAAAAAATCAACAGAATCTTAATGGATACTATGTTTACTTTAAAAAAAAAACCCTTCTCATGTTTTACTTTCCTATCCCATAGTTTTCTTTCTTTTCCCTTAGTCCTAATTCCTCATACACAAAATTGTGTATAATGTGTATAATATGTAAAACGTTAAACACAAATGTATATGTACAATTTTTATTGTTTGCCACTCAGGGGAGGGGGGTGGGAAGGGATGTGTAACTTATAAATGTGCAAGTAGATAAATGTTGAAAAACTTTTATAACATATGATTGGAAAAATAAAATATAATAAAAAGTTATTCTACAGAAAAAAACACCAAATGCAGTCACCAAAGAGTCAGACACAACTAAAAAATGAACAACAGGATATCTCTATGCAGAAGTTTCCCAGAAGACCTTATCTTGTCTATTTTGTATATATATAAATAGTTGTAAATTTCTTTGTCATATTCATTCTAAAACCAAATAAAGCATATAAATAACTATAAAAGTAAACGGGAGGAAAGGAAGTTAAGACTGGAGTATGAATAGTCATAGAGAATGATAGATAGAAAGGATGATGAAGTGTGTTCAGTTACTGGAGTTGTTTTTTTTCTTGGTAAAGGTGAGGAAGACTTGGGCAGGTTTGTAGGCAACCCAGAAGGAGCCAATAAATAGTGTGATATTGGCAAGAGTGAGCTAGGATGGTGCAGTAGCAATAGTCAGTATAGTGAATTGCCCCACCTCCCTCACCAAATTCTTCCAGATTTACAAAATGCATCTGACTAAATCCTGATTGAGAAGTCCAAGAAAAAGGCACAGTAAGTCATTTTTACAGCCCAGATCAACATACGAAGAGTCAGACACCTGTAGACACTGAGAAATGAATCAGGTTAACAGTGGGTTGCTTGAAGTATACCAGGGCAAGAGGAGTGCCCAAACCATAAAGAGTAGTATGATCTCATGCATAGTGCAAGAACAGGTCAAACTGGCAGGTCTATCAAATTCTGAGTCACAGATATAGGGTGGACTAAGGAAGGGACCTGTGCCCATCAGAAAAGAACTCAAATTGGTCTGATGAGCCACAGTTGGACAAACTCAAATTTCTCTAACATGGTGATTATCGTTTTGGTCTTCTTCAATAACGAAGGACAGGAACCAACCAACCGACATGTTTGCTTTTTATGTTTCTCTTAACTTCTGTATCTGAACTTCAAAATATCTAAGTAATTCTATATTCTTTTAAAAATCACGAATGCTTGGAAGTCTTCTATTTCATTTAAAGTCAGTTTCTCCCCATCCAATCTTTGTCACTCTATATGATTATATAGTTTTGTTGAGTGAGTTATTTTTGGCTGTAAGCCTTTGCTGTTTGCAATACTGTATTCAAGTTCCTTGCTTGTTTATAGTGGTGGCCACTAGATCATGTGTAAGCCTGATCTCTTTTTGTTTTCTAGGACAGTTGTTTTTGTTCTTTGTTTTTTTTCTGAGACTTTACATTTTATTTTTAGCCTGTTGACTTTGTTTTATAGTTCTAGTTGTCTCATGAAGTTCTTGACTTCTATTTGGTTCATCATAATTTTCAAGGATTTTATTGATTGGAAAGTTTTTTGCTTCTTGTGCCAAACTATTTCATTTCCAATTCATTCTTCTATATATCTCATTTCTTTTCTAATGCCCCCT
This sequence comes from Macrotis lagotis, assembly GCF_037893015.1. NCBI lineage: Eukaryota > Metazoa > Chordata > Mammalia > Peramelemorphia > Peramelidae > Macrotis > Macrotis lagotis. The sequence goes on from NC_133666.1 coordinate 76,346,926, forward strand.
AGCATGCTAATTTTTTTATTTAAAAAAAAACTTGAACTCTTTTTTTTCTTATTGAAACTGGGGCAAAGTAACTTGCCCAGGGTCACAGAGGTAATAAGTATCTGAGATCTATTGCTCTCCACTGTGCCACCTAGTTGCACTGAACTCTTCTTTTTAACTCTTACTTATCTCTTCCAGGAATTCAAGTTGAATTTGTACCTAAACTGTGTTTTCCTTTGAGGTTTTGCTTGTAGATTTTTTTTGAGCCATTCTCCTCTTTTCATTTTGTATCTTAAAGGTTCTCAGGCACTATAACAGGTTTTTATGGTAGGATTATATATTGTTTCTTCATTCTTTCAGCCTAAATCCTCATTTCCGATTTTCTGTTAAGACCAGTATTTAAACATTTCTGGAGGGAATGTCTGAGTTAGTTCTGCTGCTAACTTCTTGTGGTCATGTTATTCCAGGACCTCAGGGACATCTCAGGCTGAGGACCTATAGCTTTCAGTCCTCCCCGAGTGATCTGATCCAGGTCAAAGTCTGATCACTTCCCCCTTGGTCTTAGTTCTTAGGGTTTGAACTGTTAGAGTTCGGAGTAAGAGACTTCCCTTTGATCTGAAATTCCTATCCTGAATGTTCTTATTCAGGCTTCAGAATGGAGTAGAACCTGAAATTGAGAACCTGTTCCTCTATTGGGGTCAGAGCCATACAACTGCTGCTTTTTTCTAAACTTACCCATTTCTCCCATAGTCTAGGGCCCATGACTGAATGTTCCTCACCTTAGAATGGCATCCCTAGGTTGAAGTCCCCTCCAAAGCTCACTAATTGGCACTTGTCCCTGGAATCTCTTTTTTTGTCCTCCTGCATGATCTCTTTCTATACCCTAATGCTCCGTGTACTGTCTCCCTGCTCAGACAGACTCCAGTGTCTACAAACTTGTCTCTGTCTCCCTATGCCAACCTATGCCTATGGAAAAATGATGTCCTGTGATATTTTTCGAATTTCCTGTGTTTTTTTTCTGCTACTCCACCATCTTGGCTCTGCTTCTTCCACATCAAGCTCTTTGTGTGCATGTGTTCTACCTTCTAACTTCCTTTGACTTGTTCAGATGAAAAAGAGGTTCACGTGAGCCTTGGTCCTCCAAATCTTTGTTTTTTAAAATAATCTTCTACTTGTTTACCTAAATTATGTGCAATTCCCTAATTTTCAGGCTCCTATTGTGGTCTTTACTACAATATTCTTTTCCTTATCCCTTTCTTCTATTAAAACAATCAAAATATAACAAAACTACTTACATAGATTGAGCTTTGTTTAATTACCTTAATGACCTTTGATAATAACATTAGTGTGTTAAGGTGACAAATATCATCCCCTATTCAAACTTAAACACTAGATCCTTGTATAGTCTCTTTAAATTCTCACTTGTATTTACATTTTTTCATTTATGCTTTGACTTCAAAGTTTCTTTTCAGTTTTGGTCTTTTCATCAGGAGTGCTTGCAAGTCCTCTATCTAATTAAAAAGTCATTTTCCTTAGAATTGTACTCAGTTTTGCTGGACAAGTTATTCTTCATTACAAACCTGAATCTTTTGCCTTTGGGAATATTATATTACAAGCTCTTCTCTCCTCTCCTTACCAAATCTTGTGTAATACTGACTATAGCATCTTGGTATTTGAACTCTCTATTATTGGCTGCATGCAGTGTATATTACCTCTGTGTGTTATGTGGGGGGGGGGGGTGAGCTCTAGATTGGGATTTCATGTTCCTAGGAGTTTTCACATTCACATCCTTGATTTCTTTCAGATTACCATTGGGTTCTTTCTATCTTTAACCTACAATTTTAATGATTTTTAAAAACATACTATCCAGGCTCCTTTTTTGGGCAAGGCTTTCAGATAATATAATAATGCTTAAATAATCTCTTGACTTCTTTTCCAGGTCTATTCTTTACTCTCTGAGTTTAAGTGTTATGTTTCTCTTTTGCTTCTCCTCTTATCTCTCAGTTGACTACTTCTCAATTTTCTTTTCTGGATCTTGAACCCTGTCATATTTACTAACTATGGGTGATTTCCAAGACTATGCTCAACCCTCTTTTCTTCTCCCTCTATACTAGGTGAAGTTATCGTCTCTATGTACATGATTCCGAGATAAAACACACACACACACACACACACACACACACACACACACACACACACAGACCCCTCTAGTTTCTCTTCTAAGCTTCAGTACAATATCATGGAATCACCACTAGCTACCTGTGGACATTTAAAAATAAATATCTAAAAACAGAACTCATTATCTTCCTCCTGAAACACCCTTTCCAAACTTCACCAGGACTATTAAAGGCACTACTATCTTTCCAGTCACCCAGGTTCATAATCACATCATCCTCAATGCCTCATTCTCACGTATTCTGTATATACAATCATTTACCAGATTATCTACAATACATCTCATACAAATTTCATTCTCTCCACTTCTAAAGCAATCACTCTTGTTCAGGCTCTCATCACTTCTTGCACTATTTCTCTAGCCTTATAATTGGTATCTCTGCCTCATCTTCCCTTTCTACAACTCATGCTTCATAGAGCTACCAAAAGGATTTTCCTAAGGAGTAGGTCTGATTATGTCAACCCTCTCCCTGCTTAATGAACTCCAGTGGCTAGTGAGTTATTTTTAGTATCAGATATCCCTTCTGTTTGACATGGAAAGCTCTTTTCACCTTGGATCCTTCCTATTTTTACAGTCTCCTTGCACTTTATTCCTCTATAATCTATGACCTAGCCCTACTGGTCTTCTTACTGTTCCTCACTCATGACACTTCATATCCCTTCTCTCTAGGTTCACTGTGACATCTCTATGCTTCATTTCTGGTCACTTTTATCCTTTTCTTTTTTGCTAAAAAGCGGTGAAGTGATTCACCTAGGCTGACTCACATACAGCTAGGAAGGAGGCTGAATTTGCACCCAGACCCTCCTAACTTCAGGACTGGTGCTCTATCCACTGCAGCACCACTCAGTATTGCCCCCCACAATCTTCTTCCATCTTCATCATTCTTCACTTCTCTGAAGTATTTGACATAGTTGGTCACCATTTCTCCTGGGATCTTCTCTACTTTCTGGGTTTGTGTCACTTTCCTCTCTTGCTTCTCTTCTTATCTACCATCCCACTACTTCTTTTATTTACTTATTTATTTTTATTTAGCATTTATTTTTCCCCAGTTATATGTAAAAATCACTTTAACATTCAGTTTAAAAACTGAGTTCCAAATTCTTTCCCTTCCTACCTCCATTCCCCTGCTAAGAAGACAAGCATTTTGATATAGATTATACATGTTTAATCATGCAAAACATTTCCAGAATAGAACGTTATGAAAGAAAATACAGTCAAAAAATGTCTAAAGAAAAATCAAGTAAAAAAAGTCTGTTTCAATCTATACTCAGACACATCAGTTCTTTGGGGAAGGACGGCTTTTTTCATTACAAGTCTTTCAGAGTTGTCTTGGATCACTACTTCCTACTTCTCTGAATCAACTGACATCCATGCTTAGATTGCAGCCTGTGTCTTTCTGACTTCCTTTATGACATCAGGAGGCCTTTCCTAGTTCTTTCTTTCCTATTTCCTATTTCCCTCTCCCTAACTCCTTCCATAAACTTTGCATGCATCTTGTACACATGTATGCATAAACATGTTGTCTCTGAATTGGGTGAAAGAAGATATGACTGAGGAAACAAAGGTCCAAGCTTCCAAGCATATTGATTCATTAAGCAATGCATGGCAATTGCCCAACAAAGTGGGACCAAGCTTCTTCAGCTTATGGCTGAATTCCAAATACAGGGGGAGATAGCATTTTATACATTAAAAACAAATAAAACTAATTAATTCAAAGGAAGCAATTAACCAGGATATAAGATTAGCTAATCTCATTTCAAATTGGAGGAAAGGTGGGAGGAGGAGAGTCATCAGGTACAATTCCCTTAAATAAGAAAAAGAGGTGTTCCTTCCCCCAGGTGTTTGTGAACAGTCAAAGGATCATAGAAACAATAAGTGATGGATCAGTATGGGTTCAGTTTTCAGATGAGACATATGAGTTATTTGAGATGGACAATTGTGAGAAAATTCCTTGAGAAAAATTCAATCTTTGGATCCAACAGGGTTTTGGTCAGCAGAGTTGAGGTCCTTGGTTAAGGGTCTCTGAGAAGCAGGAAGACATGGTCCAGCTTCCCACCCACACAGGGTCAGCTTCAAACAATACAATAAGGTTTTTTTTCATCTCCCACAATTGATTAAAGTTTTCTCACAAGCCAGAAGTTGAATTAAATTCATAATTTAATAGAAAGACTAGCTCCAGAACTGAGTCCCAAGACAGAGTCAGTGGGGTTCACTCAGTTCCCACAATTTACTACTTGCTATCCTAATCCTCTCAATTACCTCATCTCTCTATCAGAATGTGAGCTTTTTGAGAGCAGAACTATTTTTGCCTTTCTTTGTATCCTCAATGCTTAGCATGAGATTAGGGCTCTCCTCCTACTGGACCCTCTCCTTTCTCAAATCCTGGTTACCTTATCCAAGATCTTCTCAGCCTTGTTCTTTGTTGCCCCCTGAGTACAAATGGCTTGTAGTAAGTTCTCTTAGTCTTAGCGCTATCATAAGAGGTCTTTGGTGTTATTCTTTATTACAGATATATCCCAGTTTGGGTGCTTGGGTTGGGCTTAGAAGGTCAAGAGCCTAGGACCTCAACTGAGCTTGTTAGTATAGCACACACTCTGGCTCCACGGCTATACTCACTGACCTTTCATCAAGATGAATCAGTACTCTGTTAGGCCCTGAGTGTCCTGTGACTGAAGGTTGTAGCAAGGAGATTGGCCACAGAGTGTCATGGGGAACAGAATCACCCATAGGAGGCTAGAAGTGTTGTACAAAGGCTTCCTCTCTCTCTCTCTCTCTCTCTCTCTCTTTCTCTCTAGGGGAAGCCATTTCTCCATTGAACTTCTAGTGAAATCCTTAGGACTCAAAGAAAGGAATACCAGTTAGAAGAGGCACTCAGGGAGCTGAAAGTCAGTCTCAGGTTCACCTGAGCAAGGGCATTTGTGGAGAATTTGTCATTTCTTTTCTATTGGCTCCAATACAAGTATTTTATTCTTAGAGACAGTCACATAAGCAGCTGAAATTTTTTCCTTTTGGGGGACTTTAGCTGAACCCTCTAAAACTGTTGCCCAGATGACTAAGTGGCTAATGATAAAAATAATTTTTGACTCTACTTTATTTTCTCATGATTAGCATTTCCTGGCTAGTTGTAAATTCCAAAACATCACCTAATGTTTACTAATCAATTTACAAATTTGTCTTATGTAAATCTTCCCTTTTCCTATCAGCCCTTTGGTATGCAAATCCATATGTTCCCTTTTGACTTGGTGAAAATTCCATTTGTATCTATTTTGCTTCTATATTGCTTCTACAAGATTCTTAAAAAGGCTGCTTGTGCCCCTTTCCCTTTTGTAACCATGGGTCTGTGCTTCAGGTATATAATGTTTGTAATGAAATGTCTCTTGAGGAAAGCTGAGAAAGTTAAAGCAACTCCACTTTGGCTGCAGTTCTTCTAGCTTGCCCCAATCCTGACTGTGACCTTCCTGGCTGGTGAAACTGCAAGGACAATCCTATTTATTGTTGTTGATGTTTGTCCTTCATTTTCAAAGAAGAAGACCATGAGATCAGGGAGGTGATGCCATGACAAGCACATGAACTGGAGTTGAGTGAGAGGGTGCTGTGCTAAGACATCAGTCTCATTTTCTCCTCTGGAATCATCTGCATCAGGATGACTGGAGATGGCCCTGGATGTGAGACAACCAGACTTAAGTGACTTGCCCAAGGATACACAGCTAGTAAGTGTCAAGTTTCTGAGTCAAACCCAGATCCTCCTGATTTCAGGGCTGGTGCTCTATCTACTGCAATACCTAACTGCCTCTATTAAGACAGGTTATAAGAAATAGTCATTTTTGAAGAAGACCCTTTCCTATTATTAGGTCAGCAATAGGCCTATCCAATCATGGGATACCACATCCCTGATTCTGACTCTGCATGTTCCCCAACAACAGCCCTTCAGACCCAACTTACCTCCTTCCTAAATTGAAAACTATATTAAGTTTTGTCCTTTAGTTCCTTTGGGAAGGTTCTTACTGTGAGGGTGAGCCTCCCTTGTTGGCAAATGATGCTATTAGGTCCAGGTTTAGGTTTGTTGAGGCACTGACAATTTAAAAAAATTTTTTTAAATTTTATTTATTTAAGGCAATGGGGTTACGTGACTTGCCCAAGGTCACACAGCTAGGCAATTATTAAGTGTCTGAGGCCAAATTTGAACTCAGGTCCTCCTGACTCCAGGGCCAGTGCTCTAGCCACTGCATCACTTAGCTGTCCCTCCCCCCTGGTTTTTTAATTTTAATTTCATTTTTTTCCAGTTACATGTAAAGAAAGTTTTTAACATGCATTTGATGCATGATTTTGAGTTCCCTATTATTCTACATCCTTCCCTTTCCTCCCCCCTCCCTAGGATAGAAAATAATCTGATATATATATATATATATATATATATATATATATATACACACACACACACACACACACACACACACACACACACACACACACACAATCTTGTTACATATATTTCCATATTAGTCATATTGTGAAAGAAGAATCAGAACAAAAGGGAAAAACTATTAGAAAAATAAAACATTTTTAACAAGTAAAAATAGTATGCTTGGTTTGCATTCAGAATCCATAGTTCTTTCTCTGAATGTGGATGGCATCTTTTAGAATTGTCCTTGGTTATTAAATTGCTGAGAGGAGCTAAGTCTATCACAGTTGATCATCACACAATGTTCCTGTTAATGTGTATGATGTTCTGCTGGTTCTGCTCACTTCTCTCAGAATCAGTTCATACAAGTCTTTCCAGGTTTTTCTGAAATCTGCTTGCTCATGATTTCTTTTTTTAAATTAATATTTTGTTTTCCAATTATATACAATAGTAGTTTCTACCCATCATTTTCTGTAAAGTTTTGAATTTTACAATCTTTCCTCCACCCTCCCTTCCCACCCCCATCCCCCCACCACAGAAAGCAGTCTGGTAATCTTTACATTGTTTCCATGTTTTACATTGATTAAAATTGAATGTGCTGGGAGAGAAGACATATCCTTGAAGAGACAACAGAATATTAGAGATAGCAAAATTATGTAGTACATAAGATACTTTTTCAATAAAAAATTGAAAAATAGACTTTGATCTTTATTTAAACTCCACAGTTCTTTCTCTGGATACAGATGGCATTCTCCATCGCAGAGAGCCCCAAATTGTCTCTGATTGTTGCACTGATGGAATGAGTGAGTCCATCAGGGTTGATCATCACCCCCATGTTGCTGTTACGGTGTACAATATTCTGGTTTCTGCTCATCTTGCTCATCATCAGTTCATGCAAGTTTTTCCAGGCTTCTCTGAATTCCCTCCCTTTTGCTTTCTAATAGAACAATAATGTTCTATAACACACATATACCACAGTTTGTTGAGCCATTCTCCAAATGATGAACATTCACTCAATTTCCAATTCTTTGCCACTAAAGAGCTGCTGTGAATATTTTTGTACATGTGATGTTTTTACCCTTTTGCATGATCTCTTCAGGATATAGAACCTGTAATGGTATTGCTGGATCAAAGGGTAGGCACATTTTTATTGTCTTTTGAGCATAATACCAGATTGCTCACCAGAAAGGTTGGATGAGTTCGCAGCTCCACCAACAATGTATTATTGGCCCAGATTTCCCACATCCCTTCCAATATTGAACATTGTCCTTTCTGGTCATATTGGCCAATCTGATAGGTGTGAGATGGTACCTCAGCCTGCTCATAATTTCTAACAAAACAATAGCACTCCATTACATTTGCATACTACAATTTGTTTAGCCATTCTCCAGTGGATAGGCATCCAATTCTCTGACACCACAAAGAGAGATGCTATAAATATTTTTGTACATTGTAAGACTTTTCCTCTTTTTTATGATCTATTTATGATACAAACCCAGTAGTGGTATTACTGGATCAAAGGATATGCAGTTTTATTGTTCTTTGGGTATAATTCCAAATTGTTCTCCAGAAAGGTTGAATCAGTCCACAACTCCACCAAGAGTGCATTAGTGTTCCCACATCCCCTCCAACACTGATCATTGTCCTTTTTTTGGTACATTGGCTAATCTGATAGGTGTGAGGTGGTACCTCAGAGTTGTTTTTATTTTTTATTTATTTAAGGCAATGGGGTTAAATGACTTGCCCAAGGTCACACAGCTAGATAATTACTAAGTGTCTTAGGCCAGATTTGAACTCCAATCCTCCTGATTCCAGGGCCAATGCTCTATCCACTGTGTCACCTAGCTGCCCACTCAGAGTTGTGTTAATTTGCATTTCTCTAATGAATGATTTCGAGCATTTTCATATGAATATAGCTTTGATTTCTTCATCTGAAAACTGCCTGTTTCTATGCTTTGTCCATTTATCAGCTGGTGAATGATTTGTATTTTTATAAATTTGACTCAGTTTTCTATATATTCTAGAAATAAGACCCTTATCAGAAATGCTAGCTGTAAAAATTGTTTCCCTGTTTTCTGCATTATTTCTAACCTTGGTTGCATTGATTTGTGCAAAAATTTTAATTTAATGTCAAAATTATCCATTTTTCATTTTATAATGTTCTCTATCTCTTATTTAGTCATAAACTCCTCCCTTTTCCATGGATCTGACAGGTAAACTATTCCTTGTTCTCCTAAGTGCCTTATGGTATCACCCTTTATGACTGAATCTTGTACCCATATCAAGCTTGTCATGGTATAGGGTATGAGATGTGGGTCTATGCCTAGTTTCCCAGCAGTTTTTGTCAAAGTGAGTTATTCCAGAAGCTGGAGTCTTTGAGTTTCTCTACTCTAGTTATTCACTGCTGTTTCTTTTGTACCTAATCTGATCCACTGATCCACTTCTCTATGTCTTAGCCAGTACCAGACAGTTTTGATGACTGCTACTTTAAAATATAGTTTTAGATCTGTTACAGTTAAACCACATTCCTTTGCATTTTTTTAAAAATTCATTCCCTTGATATCTTTGACCTTTTTGTTTTTTCAGATAAATTTTGTTACTATTTTTTCTAGCTCTATAAAACAATTTTTCGTAGTTTGATTGGTATGACACTGAATAAGTAATTTAATTTAGGTAGAATTATCATTTTTATTATATTAGCTCAGCCTATCCATGAGCAATTGATATTTTTTAGGTCTGACTTTAATTGTGTGAAAGGTGTTTTGTAACAGTATTCATATAGTTTCTGGGTTTTTCTTGACAGTAGACTACCATATTGTTTATAGTTACTTTAAATGGAATTTCTTTTTCTCTCTTACTGCTGGACTTTGTTGGTAATATATAGTAATGCTGATGATTATGTGAGTTTATTTTATATCCTGTGACTTTGCTAAAGTTGTTACTTATTTCAAGTAGTTATTTAGTTGATTTTCTAGGATTCTCTAAGTATACCATCATATCGTCTGCAAAAAAGTGAGTTTTCTTTCCTCTTTGCCTATTCTAATGCCTTCATTTTTTTCCTCTTTTATTGCTAAAGCTAATATTTCTAATACAAAATTGAATAATAATGGTGATAATGGAAGTACTTGTTTCACCCCCAATCTTATAGGGAATGCTTCTAGCATCTCCCCATCATATATAATACTTGCTGATGGTTTTAGATAGATACTTCTTTTCATTTTAAGAAAGGACCATTCATTCCTATGCTCTCTAGTGTTTTTAATAATATTAAAAAAGACTATGCCATCAGGGAGGTGATGCCAAGACAAGCACATGAATTGGATTTAAGTGAGGGGGCCTGTGCTAAGTCACCAGGGTGAAAAGACTTATCAACAGTTATCCAGTTAGTGTTAAGTGTCTGAAGCTGGATTTGAACTCCCATCCTCCTGACTCCAAGGCCAGTGCTCTATCCACTATGTATTAACTCACATGATATCAAGTTCTTCTTCCAAAATGAAGGACAAACATCCTCATTATCATTATCATTATCATCATCATCATCATCATAATCAGTGTTTTTAATAGGAATGGGTGCTGTATTTTGTCAAAAGTTTTTTCAACCTCTATTGAGATAATCATATGATTTCTGTTAGTTTTGTTATTGATATAGACAATTATGCTGATTGCTTTCCTAATATTGAATCAACTCTGCATTCCTGGTTTAATTCCTACCTGATCATAGTGTATTATCCTAGAGATAATTTGCCTTAATCGCTTTGCTAATAATTTATTTAAAAATTTTGGATCAATATTCATTAGGGAAATTGGTCAATAATTTTTTTCTGTTTTTTTACTCTTCCTGTTTAGGTATCAGCACCACATTGGTATCATAGAAGGAATTTGGTAGAATCCCTTCTTCACCTATTTTTTTTTCGAATAGTTCATATAGAATGTAAATTAATTGCTCTTTAAATGTTTGGTAGAATTCACTTGGAAATCCATCTAGCCTGGAGATTTTTTCCTTAGGGAGTTTATTGATGGCTTGTTCAATTTCCTTTTCTGAAATGGGGTTATTTAAATATCTTATTTCCTCTTATGTTAATCTGGGCAATTTACATTTTTGTAAATATTCATCCATTTCATTTAGACAGTTGGGCAAAATAGTTCCAAATTATTGCTTTAATTCCCTCCTCATTGGTGGGAATTCATCCTTTTCATTTTTGATACTAGTAATTTGGTTTTCTTCTTTCTTTTTTTTAAAAATCAAATTAACCAAAAGTTTATCTCTTTCATTGTTTTTTCATAAAAATCAACTCTTAGTTTTATTTATTAGTTCAATAACTTTCCAGTTTTAAAATATATTAATATTTCCTTTGATTTTCAGAATTCCTAATCTGGTATTTAACTGAGGATGTTTAACTTGTTCTTTTTCTAGCTTTTTTAGATGCATGCCCAATCCATTAATCCTCTTTATTTTATTTATGTAAACATTTAAAGATATAAAATTTTCCCTTATAATTGCTTTGGTTGTATCTCACAAGGTTTGGTATGTTGTCTCAATATTGTCATTATCTTGAATGAAATTATTGATTATTTGATTTGTTGTCAATTATTTAGTTTCCAATTAATTTTTAGTCTTTCCTTCCATGGCCCTTTATTACATGTAATTTTTATTGCATCATGATCTGAAAATGATGCATTTAATTATTTTACCTTTATACATTTGATGGTGAGGTTTTTATGCCCTAAAACATGAAATCTGCCTCAGCCTTGTTGAATGTCTGAGATCATTCTGGTTTCCCTGTTTGATGATCTACTGACTAGTTGGGCCTTCAGATAGAGAAGAGTATTCTTAAAAGCTAAGTACCAGTATAACTTGGTTGCATATGCTTTCTGTGTTAGGGCAAAGTAAACCTGTTGGCTAAACGTTCAATGATTTGTGAGGGTCTTATTTTGTCCTAATATCAAACCTCAACTGAGAGGATGCCTCCAACAGGAGATGAGATGAGATGTGGTGAGATGAGAAGATGAGATAGCCTCATGGCTCACATCATGGTGGAGTTAGGGGAAGAGCCCTAAAAATACAGAGGAGGGTTGGAAGGACACTGAATGGCATCAATTCCTATTATCAGAGCATTCCTGAGCATGCTCCTGTTGAGACCAGAGGAGAGAAAACTTGGGGGAAGAGGAGAAGGAAAAGGAGGAGGGTTCAGGCCTTCTTCACCCAGAAGCTGTGGTGGAAAATGGAAACCTGAAGTGACCCTGGAATAATGGTTTCTGAGGCCATGACCTAATGAAGCCAATGCTTTCTAACCTGGAGGGAATCTCTGAGGACCTATTTTTATAGGATCAATTAGCAACTTCAGAGGGTGAATGTTCTTTGTCCCTCTTTAGGCTGATACTCGAATTGCCAGAGGTAACTCAGTGTTTGGGAAACTCTGAAAGAAAGTGTGGGAAAGACTGACTACCAAACTGAAGGGCTATAGAGCCACTGTGCTGACCTCATCGCTGTATCAGTGAAACCTGGACAATCTACCAGCACCAGGAAACTGAATCACTTCAATTTAAATTAACTGTCTTAAGAAGATTCTGAAGACTCCCTGGCAGGAGAAGATACCAGATAGAGAAGTCCTTTCTTCAGCTAAACTGCCAAGCATTCAAACATCATTACAGAGAGTGTAACTATGATGGACTGGCCATGGTGTTCGAATACTAAACATATGCTTGCCAAAAAACTATATTACGGACAACTCACACAGGGCAAGGGCTCACAGGTGGATCAGAAAAAACAATACAGGGACACCTAAAGGTCACTCTTAAGAACTTTGGATCTGATGGTGTAGCATGGGAGAAACTGGCAGAGGATCACTCAGCATGGCATGCCCTCTTCAGAGAAGGTGCTGAGCTCTATGAGCAAGGCAGACTAGAAGCAGCTCAAAAAAACCCCATGAGATTCATAAGTTTACAGTACCCACCCCAGGTGTTCACATGGATTGTTTGTACCAGACCAGAGGTAGAGTATTCTGAGCTTGAAATGATCTGATCAGCCACAGTTAGATACACTCTAACTTTTCTCTAACTTAGTGATGTCATTTTGGTCTTCTTTGATAACGAAGGACAAGAACCAACCAGGTGGTTCAGGTGGAGAATGACTTCCACCTTGCCCTGTAAAGATGAATTTCCTTTGCCCATGGGAATCTGCAATTCGTACAGAAAATGGATTCAATAGATTGAAATTATTGAACAATTGGTGAAGTTTGAGATTAGAATACTTGTGGTTTGGGCAAATTTTGCTGTCTGTGCACAATGGGAATGGGAGGAGAAGTTAAAGCCTTCTGTGCTAATTGAGAAGAAGAGAATAATACATCCTGAAGAGGGAATTTGGAGTGTGGGTGCTGAAACATGGAACTGATAAGAAAGCATAGAGAGGGCTAACACCCATGTGTAGCATGAATTTATCATTGTGTGGCTTGAAAGGAGGAAGAATGTATATTGCTAGCTTTTTCCCCCTACCCCCTTTTCCAAGGAGACTAATTCCTTTCAGGAGAGAAAGCAGGAAGTTGGGGTCAAAGGCTGACCACTCTGTTCTATTCCAAGAGATGTCATGGGCTAGAAATGTATTTATCTACTCTCTTAAATATTGTTTGTCTAGGGGATGTGGTTTTCAGATTCAAGTTAAGTTCTGATCACTTTTTCATTAATTAAGGAAATATCATTAATTAAGGAAAATCTTAACATCCAGGGCTCTCCATGGCATTGTGGATGCTAGCTCTACAATGAACACACACATAGCAATTAGCCAAGAAACCCATTTATTCAAACCATACCCAAAAAATTAATAGAAAAGGAAATCAGAAAAAGTATACATAGCAAAATACAGAGTGAAGTTCTCTCATTGGGAATGAGGTAACTCAGTTCAACAGAGAGGGAGGCCCAGTCCCCTCAATGGAAGTTCCCCAAAGTCTCCAGTATATTTAACTATGGAAACTGCACACCTTTCTCCCATCATCTTCTTCCCAGAATCTTTTCCTTCAAGCAACCTGAACTGGAGTGGGTATCTTCCATCTTCTCTCTCAAAGCTGGAAGCAGAAGTACCCAAATCCCTGAAGAGACCCCTCTAGTTTGAAGAGGACTAAAGAGTTCTCTTTCCCACTCTCACCAACTTTGCTCCATTCCTCAAACAGATACAGGGCATTGACTTCCACCAATGAGGAGAGGCCCAGATCAATGTCTTTGGAGACTAGTATTATAAAAGCAATCAATAAAAGCCATTGAGAGTTCTCATAAAACTGTATAGGGAAATTCAGCCTCAGGTCACTAGGGGCAATTTGGTCACAGAAAAATTGGAACCATCCTTTAAAATACCTGCCCTGCAACAAAAATGTGCATCCCCTTTGACCCAGCAATACCACTACTGGGTCTATACCCTGAAGAGATGATGAAAAAGGGTAAAAACATCACTTGTACAAAAATATTCATAGCAGCCCTCTTTGTGGTGGCAAAAATTGGAAATTAGGTGAATGTCCTTCAATTGGGGAATGGCTTAGCAAACTGTGGTCTGTGTGTGTGATGGAACACTCTTGTTCTATTAGAAGCCAGGAGGGATGGGAATTCAGGGAAGCCTGAAGGGATTTGCATGAACTGATGCTGAGTGAGATGAGCAAAACCAGAAAAACATTGTATACCCTAACAGCAACATGGGGGCGATGATCAACCTGGATGGACTCACTCATTCCATTAGTGCAACAATCAGGGACCATTTGGGGCTGTCTGCAATGGAGAATACCATCTGTATCCAGAGAAAAAACTGTGGAGTTTGAACAAAGACCAAGGACTATTAACTTTAATTTAGAAAAAAATCTGATATCTTATTGTCAGATCTTGTCTCTTATACTTTATGTTTCTTTCTTAAGGATATGATTTCTCTCTCATCACACTCAATTTGAATCAATGTACACCATGGAAACTATGTGAAGAGTGGCAAATTGCCTTCTGTTGGGGGTGGGGGAGGGAGGTAAGATTAGGGGAAAAACAGTAAAATTCAAAATAAATAAAATCTTTAAGTACAAAAAAAAATAGCTGTCCTGTTTGAATCATTTAGGAGAGACTGGACAAAACAATCCATGGAGGAAACACTCAACATCTTTGCAGACTCTTTCAGCAATCTCTAAGCATGTTACTGTGTGCAGGCCCAAATGGAAATTCTTAGAATTACTCAAACCATCTCATGTAATTAAAACCATATAATAGCTGGTCCTTGAGAGAGTTAAAGATATTTCTTCTGTACTGATAGAGATGAAGGAAGCTGGAGTAATTCATTATACCTGATCACCTTACAACAAATTATATTACTTTTGAGGAAGAAGGATGGCATCTGGTAACTTACAGTGGGCTACACTGTAGCTCAAAAAGTCATCATATCTGATCTAGTCAATGTTGAAGACAAGGTACTTCAGGCCCAGGGTGAATCTAACCTATCAAACTTGCCTGTGCTTTTTTTCTATTTCTATAATGGCTGAGATATATCAGGAACAGTTTCCTTTCACTTGGGAAGGAGTTCAATGTCTGTTAGGGCTAGCTGAAGTATCCTTCATATGGCCAGACACATTTATAAACTAGGTACTTTGTGCCAGACGCTGTGCTGAGCCCTTCCTGAGGGCACTGAGGGACACTGGGGACAAATGAGGTCTTGGAGGCAGAGGCACTAGAGTAGATGGTGGCCTAGAGAAGGGCCAAGAAATGGGAAGTCAACCCTATGAAAATCTAGGATCCTGCATATTTCTTCAAGTTTGGGAGAATAGAATGGGTGGGGACAATCTAGAGAATTTGAGCACAGCTTAGAATAAGCTTCTGGCCCTTGTTTCTCTGATCTAAGAAGGAAGCCTTGAGACTTATTGGACATCCCCACCTGGTCATCCTGATGGCCTCCATTGACAGAGCCATCCTTGAGTCTACTTTTGAGTGGAGCCCAGAACAGGCTACAGCTCTAGAAGACTTAAAGCAGCCTGTCCAGCTGCTTGGGTTCTTATGACCCTGCAAGGCCCATGTTTCTGGAGGTCTCTGTCCATAATGACCATAATGATTGAGTGGAACCTTTGGCAGGCACCAGGGAGAAGCCAAAATAACCCATTTTCTGGTCTGAATTATATGTTCAATAGAACAGCCACATCCTCTACCACTTGTCTCTTACTGGATCCTAGTTGCTGTTGAATGGATGACACTGAATCATATAATCACACTTTGTTCAGAGTTTCCAAGTGCTCTAGGGCCTGCAGAGCACAAGACTGGATAAGCGGAAGCTCTCCCTTTGGAGGTAAAGCCTAATGGAAGAATTTTTCTGATGCCTCCCACTGCATATAGTTGATTTTGAGAGTACCAATCAGAGACATCCAAAACTAAATGAACAGTTTGGAGTGGTTACAAAAAGAGCAGAAGTTGGGGAATGGATCTAGTGTCAATTTGGATAGCTAGGTGGTGATACCATGCTGTGCTGGTTACAGGACCCTACCATTTCCCTAATTATAGAAAAGGTTGCCCTTCTTAATTCAAGTGGATCTCAACCCATCCCCAGCTAGCAAAATGGTACTCTTCCCATCTTAGAAAAAGGAGTTGACCCTTAATGAGCAGATGCATCACTGTGGATCTAACTTTTGGCTTTCATCTGAATGACTTGTCAGAAGCCAGATGTGGGACAAATAAATGCTACTCTAGAAAGAGGAAGTGCTCTCTTATCCAGTGATTTCTTGGAGATCTACCTGATTAAAATGAATTATTCTGATTAAAATGGATTATTTTTAGATACACTTCTGCCTGACCATCTCCAGATCTTTCTTATTCTTTCCCCAGAACAGGGTTGCCTTGATCCCAAGGTCCTTGCACCCTCAGGGGACAGCATATCCCCTGAGAAGTAGCTCACATCCCCCTCAACTGGCAGGCTCACTTTCCTCTGAGATAGTTCAGGCTTGGGGAACAAAGGGGTGGTAATGTTGAGGATTTCTTTATAATAACATAGGGGAAATGAAACTGTTGCTATAGCACTCTGGCAGGCATTTATTTATGTGGAAGAAAGACCACTTTGAGTCACTAGATGAGGGTGAGGGAGCATTTCTATTTAGCACATCCCCTCCACAGATTTTCTATCATTCCCTTAATAGGACTCTTAGGGAGGGGGAGGTTTTGGCAGGTGGGAACATTGATTGAGATAGCTTTTGGATCAACTTAGAGCAATGTAAGTGACTGATGACCTCTTGGCCGTTTTACTACAGGAAGAATTGCTGTCCTTCCAGAAGTTTCCATGCTGAGGCCCTAATGTTACTGCTCATCACTACCTCATATCAGGTGAAGATTTCAAACATCCTGAAGTTGTTACCATCTGACATGCAGCTGCATAGGTGCATTAACATCCATTTGTATTAGGAGGCACACCAAGATTTTAAAAAATGTGGTATCAGTCACCACTGCACAGACCAGACTATAAGACTTGAGACAGTCTGAGGGGTGGGGAGAGAGGGAAGAAAAAGATGAAGATTATTGGGTTTTGTTCTTCCCATATTTTTATTTTGTTTGTGTTTTGTTTTGGTTATTTTTATTTTTCCCCTTTTCTCTTCTTTGCCCCCTTAGTACTGCTTGGCTATGATGACCATCTAGTAAAATCCCTTTAAGTATTTATATATAAATTTATTAATATTTCCAAATACATGTAAAGATAGCTTTCAACATTCATTTTTTTGCTAAGATTTTGAGTTCCACATTTTTCTCTCTTCTCTTCCCTCCCTGTTTCCCTTGGCAGGGAATAATCTTATAAGCATTTAAATAGTAGAAAGTCCTCTAGAAAATATGTAGGATTAGTCACCCAAGAGGTAGAATATGACAGGAAAAAGCTGCCCCCTGGAACCTGATTGGCCTCAGTTCTCTCCATGTAACTTTCTTCTTCACTGCCCACTCTCAGCTAACTTAAGGTAGGTTCAAGATAAATCTGTTCCTGGGACTTGATTGGCCTAGGCTTATCCAAAGCATTTTCCTGGTCATCTAAGAACCTAAAAGTCTCTGCATTGTGGGATGTGTGCCTGTTACAGTTGATGAATATCTAAGACCACTTTAGTAACATACTTTAAAGATCTACTGATTAGATATATTTCCAAATGGAGTCGAGACAGTATCCAGAGAAGCCAAGGGCCATAGCATCCTTGTTGCATTTCTTGCTGTGCTGGGATAGAGTAAACCTTTTTTGTTAAATGTTAAATGAAGTTCAATCTCCTCATTTTGTCCCAATAAGAACTAAGGTGCTGGTGTTAAAGCTAAAGTTCCACCGGAGCCATACCTAAATTTTGTCATAGAGATTTTTCCCAAAGCTATGCTCTGGAATCCTAAGATAAGAAGCTAGAGAGAGAAACTAGATCTCATCTCTTTGTCCTAAAACTCCTACAGGAAGGAATCAATTCAAGGGAGTCCAGATCAGGAACCCCAGGGTATTCACTGTCATCTCTACTAGTCCAGCAGAGATGACACCTTTCTCTAGCTGAGATTATAGTTTGAGAGGAGTGATTATTATGGCAATTAAGGGGCATCAAAATCCACTTTCAGGAGTGAGACTTCATACTTCCAAGTCTTTATTGGTTGGATAAGAAGGTCTAAGTGCTAGTAGGTTTGCAGGGACTGAAAGATTGAGACAATGAGATGTAAAAAGGAAAGCCTCAACTTTAGAAATTAGAGTGGAAGGCTTTTATACCTGAATTGCATATGAAGTGGCCAGAAAGACAATGACTGTCTCCAGAGTATAGACTACTCATAGTAGGTCCCTAGTCACTCAAGAACAAGGATTCTCAAAGAAGTGAGGGGGTGGGGGTGGGGGAAAGAATCACTCCCAAGTAAAAGAAGAAGCTGAGAGAAAAAGGTTTTGAACCAAGAATTTGAAGGTAGGAAGGTAAGCTTCTCTTTTTTCTGAACTGGAGCTGACAAACAGCTCCTGAACTCAGACTCTAAGGGGGTTAAAGGGTAGAAACTTCTGTTCATCCTAAACTTAGGGCAATTGTCCTAGGAGAAAAATCTCTATAAAACTTCAGCTAAAAGGAGTATAACACTTCACCTGACTAGGACAACATATCAACTAGCTGAACCAATGACAGATGGTTGAAAGACCTGGGCCACACACAGTTTTCCTACACATGTTCTTCACTACCATTATGTTTTTGGTTTGTTCCTTCTCTTGCTACCTCCTGGACTCTAGGCATATTTGTGGGAATGTGTCCCTGAGGTTGTGGGAAATTGTTTGTAAATACTGTTCTTGCTGTGACAGCTGTGACAGGGAGGAGAAAACATATGGGGGTGAATTATATCAATTAGATTGTGACCCTAGTCAATGATTAGCATGAAGCGTCAGGAACAAAGCATTTTGACATTAGTTCAGGTAGTTGATATGGTATCCTAGTCAGCTGAAGTGTTATGCTCTTTTTAGTTGAAGTTTTATGGAGATTTTTTCTGCTAGGACAACTACCCTAAGATTAGGATGGACAGAATTCAGAGGGTTACCATGAGAAGTTTGAAGAGGGTGAAACACTTTGGAATATCCACTTCAATGATTAGGTTAGTGAATTGAATAGACGTATAAAGGGATTGCCTTAATGTCTTAGATTAGTTTAGATTTACTAACATAGATTTGTAGTAGACATAATCAGCAAATTTATGATTTTACCATGTTGGGGTTCCATGTGAATTTAAGAGAAGGCAATGGATGCTGGAAGTAGTACAAAGTTGGGACTTAGCAAGGCATACTTAGAATTAGGATAAAGTAGAAAGGAACAGCAAGATGGTGAAGTGAATAAAGTACTGGCCTTGGAATCAGGAGGACTGCAGTTCAAATGTAGCCTCTGACACGTATTAGCTGTGTGACCTTGGGCAAGTCACTTAGCTCTGATTGCCTGGAATCCAGTTGTCCTGATTCATATCTGGCCTGTCTCCAGTTGCCCCTGGATGCAGATGGCTCTGGAGGAGAAAGTGAGAAAGTGAAGTTGGTGACTTAACAGTGCACCCCCTCAGTCTAATCCAATTCATGTGTTTTGTCATGGCATCCTAGTAGTCTTCTTCGAAAATGAAAGACAAAAAAAACCATAAGGCAGAAAGGGACTTGAGTACAGAGGTGAGGGTAGAGTAGAAGTAATTCCCTGAGGAGTCAGAATAGGGAAGGGAGAGTGAGGGTGACTGATGTCCTCGGAAATGGTGGAGGAGTGGAGCTCACAGAATGAAGAAGGGTTAGGCTAAGCATTTATGAGCCACCTGATTTGTATTAAGAGTTCCAGATGGCAAGAAAGGCAAAAGGCAATTCCTGTTCTTAAGGGCAGGCAATGATGAATGTATATGATAAGGGAGGGGGAGGGGAGGTACTTTAGCATTAAGGAGGATAAGAAAAGGTTTCTTTTAGAAGG
This sequence comes from Macrotis lagotis, assembly GCF_037893015.1. NCBI lineage: Eukaryota > Metazoa > Chordata > Mammalia > Peramelemorphia > Peramelidae > Macrotis > Macrotis lagotis. The sequence continues at coordinate 76,366,883 of NC_133666.1, forward strand.
TGGGACTTTAAAGGGAGAGGTGGAATGACATTAGACCAGGAGCAGTGAAAAGACTTGAAGTGTTCATGGTCATAGAGGTTGAACATTTATGATAATGGAAAGCCCCAAGGGTCTGTGTGTATCTCTGAGTGTGAAGTCAGGTGGTCTGGAGGAAGAGGGAAGTAAATTGGAGAAAAGGGCTAGATTGCTGGAGGGATATGTGAGAAAGTCTCCTAGGAGCGGGGGAGAAGTAAAGATTTGGAGTTCAATCCCCTTCTCCCAGGTGACTAGGCAAGTGGCTGTGAACTAGAAATCCCAGAATTCCACTGGGCTCTCAAAGGCGCAGCAGCCCGAGAATCTCTAGGGGTAGCAGTCTTAGTCTCTGTAGCCTAGTCTATAGGCCAGGCTCGGCCTCCGAGGCCAAGGCCTCCTCGAGCAAGAAAAACGACCTGTAAAGAGTGGGAAACAGGGCTCCAGGCTTCGGAGTTATTTCAGGAGACGGCCAATTTCCCCCTGGTACTCGCATTTGGGTTCGACCTCAGCGTTTTGGGGTCTTCTACAGGGTACGATCTTGAGGTTTGAAATCTCGGAATATCAATGCATCAAATGTCAGTTGGCTGGCCGAAGTGCTTCTGGGGCTGCAGGATCCTGGCTCGCCCTCTTAGCGCCAGCCCCGCCCATTGCTGGGCCCTAGCACTTGCCTGTTCCCAGACCTACAGTGTCTCGGGACAGTCAGAAACAGCCCTTCGCCCCTCCCTTTCAGCATTTACAGTCCTGAAGTTTTAGGGCCCCAGACCTAGAATTAAGAAAACCTGAGTTTGGGGTGGCTAGGTGGCGCAGTGGATAGAGTACCGGCCCTGGAGTCAGGAGAACCTGAGTTCAAATTTGGACTCAGACACAATAATGATCTAGCAGTGTGGCCTTGGGCAAGTCACTTAACCCTGTTGCGTAGCAAAACCTAAAAAACAAAAACAAAACTGAGTTTAAATGGGGCCTCAGATCCTTACTAGGGGAAAATCACTTCACCCTGTTTGCTTTCAGTTTCCCCATTTGCAAAATAAGCTGAAGGCCACGGCAAACCACTGCACTATCTCTGCCAAGAAAATGGCCGATGAGCTAACTGAACAACAGGATCCTGTGTAGAAAATAAGGCCCCCTAACTCTAAGGTCCTGGGTTTATCCGACCTCAGAAGGGTTAGTAATCAGTATTGCCCTTCTCCTCTACCGAAGGGCAGACACAGCGCTGTGCTCTCGAGGTTTGAAATCTTGTCACTACACATCCCAGAATGCCAGACTTGTCAAAGCTATACTGCTGGGCCTGCATGACTCAGCGACGGCCAGAAGGCGCCCTGTCGTTGTCTGTGACCTCGTTTAAATGGCTAGGGAGAACCCGAGAACTAGACATGGGCATGTTATTGGGTAGGAGGTTTCCCCGAGAGTAGGGTGCCTCGTGAGGAGCCCAATCAGCAGCTCATCATCGCCCCTCCCCGTAGGTGTTAAGCATCGGCCTTTGCTTCCTGCGATTGGCTTCCTAAGGGTGCCGGGTAAGAACGCGATGCCTGAAATCTCAGAGCAGAACTGCTCGCATGCCAGGGGTGGGAACACAGCGGGGCACCTTTCCAAGCCCCGTCCCCTTTCCAAGCCCCGCTGTGTTCCTGCCCCTGGCCTCCCGAATTTCCAGGATTTTCCAGAATGCGCCCTTTTGGGGGCCCAAAGCCTGCCTGAGGGAAGGTTACCGGGTGCAGCAGAGCTGGGGGCTAAAGATCAGATTAGCCGGAACGATAAATCCCAGAATGCCAGTGAGCTCCCAGAACTAATCCGGATTCACTTTGTAAGGGCCTCACAATAGCCATAATCTTTGGCCCTTCTTTCGGCCCTGGTAACTTCCCCTATAGATCTCCCCAAGGAGACTCGTTCAAGGACAGGAATCAGGATATAGGTACTGCAGGTTCCTGCACCTACGGCGCCTCGCGAGGGTCCATCGACAGCCACTCGCTCCTCCTTCCGCGGGAGTTACGTTCAACCACGAAACTTTACTGCCCCCTACCAGAGGGACTCGAATCGCAGAACTACAACTCCCAGAAGAGGCCGGTACAATTATCCTAGAACGCGCCCTGTCTCTAGGCTCTGCTCAGGGCTGAGGCAGGGGTCGGGAGCTAAGATGCCGCAGACAGAAAAGCGGATATTATCGGATCGAAGACACTGGGCCCCGACACCCACGGCTTCCGAGGCCCCGCGAGGGCCGTCATCAGTGGGTCACTCCTCCTCCCACCCCTGCCTCGGCCACATTTGCATCCAGGAGATTTGCAGCCCCCCCATAGAAAAGCAGCTGGAGCAACTCAAAAACTGAGAACTACATCTCCCAGAATGCCAGCGTCAGTCTGCAGGATTCTTGGAAACTCTAGAAGTCCCCCTTTCAGCGTCTGTACCCTCGCTGCACAGAACGGGCCACAGTTTGGGCCGCTCACAATAGGAAACATTATCAAGCACAAAAAACACACTCCGGAACTACAAGCCCCAAAATGCCCATCGGCGCTCGAGGCCAAGCTCGGTTCCTCGATCAGGACTCCCGGCATCTCCAGAACTCGCCCTGCCAGACTGTGTAAGCTCGCTTCAGTTCTGGGGCCGAGACCTAGAGCGAAATTTCTGTAGACCAGGATAGGGCACAGTATCCGATAGGAGAAACAAATTCCTCGGATTTATAGTTTCCTGGGCCTACGGCAGCTCAAGAGGCTCAAATCAGTCGTTCACCACCCCTCCCCCAGGCTATTGAAATTCATCCATGGAGCTTTGCTGCCCTCTATTGAAGACAGGTGTGAGAAACTCAAATCTCGGAACTACATTTCCCAGAAACCTTAGAGTGCTTTCATAACCATTCCGGATTCATTCTCTTGGGCCCGCACGATTCTAGTGAGTTCTCCAACCCGTCCTTTAGGCGTTTGTAAACTCGCTTCAGGAAAGGGGCCGCAGCTGGGGCTAGTGCAAGGTCCCAAAAGCCCTCAGGCCGGAATAAAAGATAGTGTCCAAATTCGGCACTACAACTCCCAGAATGCTAGTCGGTTCTCGAGGCCAAGCTCCTTTGAGTCCCAGAGCCCAGACGAGTCTGGCTTCTCCAGAGCCCTGTCCGGCTCTGTAACCGCCCTTTCACTCCAGAGGCAGAGCCCAGGGGTTCTCGGATAAGCATTTTCCTAGGGCTCCGGCGCCTCACACTGACTTGGAGGATTCATTAAATTGACCTCGGGGCCTCAATTTAGGAGGTTTCACTCGTGCCTGACTCTTCCAGACCTCGATGAGGATTTTTCTTGAGATTCTGGAAGGGTTGGCCATTTCCTTCTCCAGCTCATTTGACAGATGAGGAAAATGAGGCAAAGACGGTGAACTGAGACTAAAGAAGTGACCCAGACTCTCCCAGCTAATGTGTCTGAGGCCGGATTTGAATCTAGGTCTTCCAGACTCCAGGCCCACTGCTCTAACCACTCGACAGCTAGTTTGCCCTTAAACAATACACACTTCCATCAGTTCCTTAACCTCAGGTGGACAGCATTGTCCTTTCCAAGTCCTTTGCAGGTGGTATTGAAGCAGTGGAACTCTACACAGAAGGAAATATTTCCCCCCTTTTTCGTATTAAGAGATAAATGTAATCCCTTCCTTTCTGCTTATGGTTCCTTACAAGCAAACGCCTATAAGGAAGGAATGTCCCTAACAGACACTGTTAAAAGAATTCATCTTTGGAAACTGTGAAAACAATGATCCTTATGTTAACTCTGTATTACTCTGCTATCTAATCCCATCTAAATTAGTCTGTTATCTCACCAGATTCTCCTAGTTATACATCCTACAATCCTTCAGACTACCCTTAATTTAAAAACTTTAAGTTAATGTAAGTGAGACTAAATGGATGGTGTTTGGCTTCCACAGAATGTAAGAGGAGACACACATATGTATTACAAAGCTTGGGGTCTGCCTGTGATTGTGCCTAGGTGCCCCTATGTGAGTGTAAGACAAAACAATTGACCCCAACCTGATCAGGCCTGAGATTGGGGCACACCTGCTCCCCATCTATGGTCAGTGTCTTTTACAACTATTATACTATTCACTCCCCTGTGCTCATTAGCATAATGACCAGAGTGGGAAAAACATGTTGTTAGAGCTGGCTATCTATTATAATTTAACCTCAATCAATTCCTGGCACGAAGGGAAGGAACAAGCTTTCAAGATGCATATAGTTGTAAATTTGCTGCCTTTTCTTGCTAGGAGACATGGCCTTCCTCTGCAGAGCAGTGTATTAACAAAAGCTATTTTAATCACTCTGTACTAGTATGTATGGTTACAAGCCATTTATAAGTCTATAATGCTTGGCTCTTGCAGACAAACACAAAAATACAGTAACATATCATGCATTAAGCCACTTCTTAAGTAACTCCTCCCTGTACACTTCCTATAAGAGTTCTGCACACCTTCTTCCCCTTGCTGATTTTGGCTGACTTTACCTAATCAGTCCCACTATTTACTTACAACTACAACTGTAACTTTTTTGCAGGGCGTTGTTGGTAATATATAAAATAATGCCGATAATTTGTGGGGGTATATTTTATATCCTGTGACTTGGATAAGATTAGTAATTGTTTCAACTAAGTTTCTATTTGAATCTACACGTTTCCAAGTACACCATGATATCACATGCAAAAGAGATAATTTTATTTCCTGACTGCCCATTTTTATTCCTGCAATTGAATTTTCTTCTCTTATTACTATTGCTAGTGTTTCTAGTACAATAATGGATAAGAATGGTCCTAATGGACATCCTTGTTTCACTCCTGATATTATTGGTAAGGTTTCCAGCTTATCTACATTACAGATAATGCTTCCTGATAATTTTAGGTAGTTGCTTCTTATTTTAAGGAATGATCCATTTATACTTATGCTTTAAAATGTCTTTAAAGGGAATGAGTGCTGTATTTAGCCCAAAGCTTTTTCTGCATCTACTGATACAATCATATAATTTTTCTTGATTTTCTTGATATATTGAATCAACCCTGCATTTCTGATATAAATCCCAATTAGTCACAATGTATAATCTTTGTGATATATTGCTGAAGTCTCCTAGTTTATATTATATTTAGGATTTTCATGCTGATGTGTTTTAGGGAAATCAGTCTATAATTTTCTTTCTCTGTTTTTGCTCTTCCTAGTTTACATATCAGCACCATATTTGTTTCACAGAAATTTCATAGGATATCTTCTTTGCCTATTATTCCAAATAATTTATTTTATATAGGAGTTAATTGATCTTTAAATGTTTGGTACAATTCACTTGTAAATTCATCTGATCCTGATTTTTTTCTTAGGAAACTAATTATGGTCAATTTCTTTTTCAAAAATACTTTAGATACTTTATTTCCTGTTCTATTAATCTGAACAGTTTATATTTTTATAAATATTCTTCCATTTCATTTAGATTATTAAATTTATTGCCATATATTTGGGCAAAGTAACACCTAATAATTGCTTTAATTTCATCTTCATTAGTGGTATATTCACCTTTTTCATTTTTGATACTACTACTGATTTGTTTTATTTTTGTGATCTTATTAATCAGTGATTTATCTATTCTTTGTTTTTTTCCATAAAACTAGCTGTTGATTTTATTTATGAATTCTATGGTTTTTTAAACATTCAACTTTCTTAATCTTACATATAATTTTTCAAGATTTCCTATAACCTATAATCAGATTACTCATTGTAATAGGAGAAGGAGAAGGAAGGGAGGAAGGTAGAAAAATGTGGACCTTAAAAAATCTTACAAAATTGAATGAATGAATATTGAAAACTATCTTTGCATGTAATTAGAAAAAATAAACTAAAATAATATTCAAAAAATTGCAAGATTTCCAATTCGGTGATTAATTGGAGATTTAAAATTTGTTCTTTTTCTATTTTTTGGTAGTTGCATGCCCAATTTATTGATTTTTTCTCTTTCTCTATTTTTATTGATATAAGCATTTAAACATATACATTTTCTTTTATTACCACTTTTGCTGCATAAGTTTTGGTATGTTGTCTCATTATTATCATTCTCTTTAATGAGATTATTTATTCTTTTTATGATTTGTGCTTTGATATACTTATTGTCTAAGAATAAGTTATTTAGTTTCCAAATAATTTTCAATTTGTTCCCATGTTCCTTTATAAAATGTAATTTTTATTAAATCCTGACCTGAAAAGGACAAAATTTAATATTTCTGCTTTTTCTGCATTTATAGACATGGTTTTTATGACCTAATTTATGATAAATTTTTGTAAAGATGCCATTACTACTGAGGGAAAAAAATATATATATATATATTCTTTCCTATTCCCATTTAGTTCTCTCTAAATATCTATCATATATAGCTTATTTAAATTCTATTTACCTCCCTGATTTCTTTCTTATTTTTTGGTTAAATTTATCTAGTTCTTAGAGGGGAAAGTTTAAATACCCACTATTATGCTATCTATTTCTGCTGGTGATTCATTTAGCTTTTCCTTTCTAAATCTGGATGCTAAAGCATTTGGTGTATATATGTTTAATATGGATAGCACTTCAGTATCTATGGTACCATTTAACATAGTTTCCCTGCTTATCTATTTTAGTTAAATCTATTTTATATTTAACTTTGCCTGAGAGTATAATTGCTACCCCTGCTTTTTTACATCAGCTAAAGCTTCATAAATTCTACTCCAGTCCTCTGTTTTTACCCTATATGTATCCCACATGTTAAAAATTATTTCTTTTTAAAAACATATTGTTGGGGGCGGCTAGGTGACACAGTGGATAGAGCACCAGCACCAGAGTCAGTAGTACCTGAGTTCAAATCCAGCCTCAGACACTTAATAATGACCTAGCTGTGTGGCCTTGGGCAAGCCACTTAACCCCCTTGCAAAAACCTAAAAAACCAACCAAACAAAAAAAAAAATATTGTTGGATTCTGGTTTGTGATCCATTCTGCTATCCATTTCCATTTTACAGGTGAGTTCATCCCATTCACATTCAAAGTTATAGTTACTAGTTGTTTATTTCCTCAGAGAAATTTCATGTTTTCTTCTAGTTTTTCATTCTTTTGATTCTGTTTTTATTTCTTGATTTCTTATGATATCATTAGCTTTCCCTTGTCCAATTCTTTTTGTTTTGGCAAGGCAATGGCTTTAAGTGGCTTGCCCAAGGCCACACAGCTAGGTCATCATTAAGTGTTGGACACTAGATTTGAACTCAGGTTCTCCTGACTCCAGGGCTGGTGCTCTATCCGCTGCGCCACCTAGCTGCCCCGTCCCTTGCCCAATTCTAATCTTTAAGAGGTTATTTTCTTCAGGAATTTTTGGACTTCTGTTTCCAAATGACTTTCTTTTCCAGTTTTTCCTCAACCTCTCATTTTATTTTATTTTATTTTATTTTTAGGTTTTTGCAAGGCAATCGGGTTAAGTGGATTGCCCAAGGCCACACAGCTAGGTAATTATCAAGTGTCTGAGACTGGATTTGAACCCAGGTACTCCTGACTCCAGGGCTGGTGCTTTATCCACTGCACCACCTAGCTGCCCCCCTCTCATTTGATTTTACAAATTCTTTTAAAGGTCTTCTAGGGATTTTGGGGGGCTTGTGACTATTTTGCATTTTTTTAAAGCTTCACAAGTAGCTCTTTTAACCTTATTGTTTTCTTCTGAGTCTGAACCTCGATTTTCTCTATCATCATAGATATCTATGGTCAGATGATTTTTCTATTGTTTACTCATTTTTATGGCTTATTTCTTGGATGTTACCTACTCTTAGGGTGTGGGAAATAATGCCTCAGGCTTCATGTATTTTGTAAATAGCTCTAACTAGGCATCTCTGCCTTCTAATGTGCTATGATCCCAAGCTAGGAGCTGCTCTTACAACTTATGCCTTGGTTTAGGTGTGACCTCAGATACTTCTCTCCTTCATTGAGTCAAGATCAGGCTCTTTCCATCTGGCAATACTGTGACTGCAAACGCTCTCTTTCCCTCTGTCTCAGCAATGTACCACAGCAACTTACCACTGATTTCTGTTCTCCTGTAACCACAATGTCATTTCCCCTTTCTTCCCTGGAACTGAATACAGGTACCCCACTCTCCCAAAAGCACTGCTATCCATCCTCTCCATTCCAGAACTATGAGGAGGGCCCTCCACTCCTCTATGGCTTTACTTATTAGCATGTACTTGCTCCTTCTAATCTACAGTCACAGCCTGTACTGACTGTGTTTTGTCAACGACTTGGGCCCTGAGTCTATTGTCAGGAAAGGGTCTCCTGCAATCTTTCCCTGATCAGTTACCAACACAGCTTGCTGTTTGTTGATGTGGGGATCTTCATTTTGATCCCCAGATAACCACTCCATATGTCAGATCCTTCCTAACACCCTCCAAGGTTGTCTTATTCTAAACATTACTTTCCCCCAATTTTTTATTATTTCTGCTGCCCTAAAATTCAATTTGGGGGCATTGCTTTAAATTATTTGGAGGGGAGTTTGGAAGCACCGGATATTTTCTTGACTTCTTTGTTCTGTGATCTTCCCACAGTCCTCCTTAAACAAGGCAGACTCTGGCTTGGCAGACAGAGAGAACAAAGCAGTTCTGGACTAATTTCATTAACTCTGACAAGGCCTTGTCGGTGGTAAGTGAAGTGAATCAGAAAATATCACCTGTTCTGTATCCAAGCAAAATAATAATGTACCCCAAAACTAAACAATAATTTAACCTTTCCCACAGGATTCGTATTGCCCTGAACTGATGGGCTTATTCAGATAAAACCACTCAAACCCTGAAAATGATTATTTTGTGATATACATTCCCCTTCCTTCTCACTTATGATTTATGCAAATATTCTCTGCCTTAACTTCAGCAAAGTGGAGTTAAATCTATATTTTCTAATCTGTTCCTTGCAATAAAAATAATTAATTAATCTGCTACTTGATTACTGAAACTTTTGTATCTGGCCTGCTCTGTTTCACACAGTCAAATTAGAGACTGCTCAGTAAAAATTATATTAACACTATTAAGAGGTTCATTTATTCAGTTGCTTAGGATATACAATTGACCACAAATAGGAAATTTTTTTTTCTTGTATCCTATCATAGTAACTCAGTTGTTTCAGTATATATCTATTAATTAATAGATTTGGTATTGCAATAACAAAAACTTGCACAGTTTATTTGCCCTGATTATAGAAATTTCCTATGAAAGGAAAAAGATGGATATAATGTAGTGTGGAAGACCATACAGATGTATTATCCCATATCTGAAAAAGTTACCAAGATACCAAAGAAAGAGGAGTACATTAACATACTAGTAAATAGGTTTTATTTAGGGGGAGCTTATGTATAGGCCAAACCTGGGTGGTGGCAGGACAGTCAGGCCAGGTCAGATATTATCAAGAACAGAACAAAGAAAGCTTAGTGCCAAGAGATGGTCCTTGGTCGCATGGATTGGGTACATAAAAATTTTACCGTTGGAGTTGTTTTATTATTTATATTAACCATGATGCTAGGTCATGTTCTTAGGCTCTTATTCCCACCATACAACAGGAGAATATCAATATTATTCCTTCAAAAACACAAATTTATGTGACAGAAGTCATAACAAAGGAAAAAGCTCCCTTGGTTTTGTTTGATCCCAGACAAGAATCATAGTTAACAATCCCATGATAAAGATTCACATGATTTGCAGGGTATCAGTCAGGCTCAGAATCAACCAAGGGGTAAAATTTTTTGTTCAGAAAGGAAATAGTTCAATGAAAAACTGAGTCAAGAGAATCCTACCTTTGCTTACATAAGGTCATCCTCTCAGCTTTTCCCAGGAACAGACATCTACCTGTAGCAATTCTCAGACTGCATGGATTTTAGGCAGCTCATGGCATCATCCTTGAATGGTGAACTGTTGTCTTCATGACAATTCAATCATACCTGTAGTCAAAACACAGAACAAAGTCAAATCATAATCCCAAGACATTCTACCTCAAATAGCAAAATTTCACTAATCATAGCTTAGGACTAGGCTATCACTAATGTTCTCATATTTCAATAACAGGTAACAATGAGAACATAGAACATTTGTCTTATCCAGTTATAAATTAAGAATAACCACATCCTAGAGTTTCATGCATACAGTGAATATATGAAATTGACTGAAAATCCCCAAGAAATGTTGGTACATAATGAACAGATATCTGCATTGCATATTAACCCCTAAGTCAAAATTGAAACCTTTGAATCTGAAGTGTACTGTTAATGAGTTGTCTAAAAGATGTAACTTCAACACATATTATTTATTAATAGGTAAAATTTCATAATTCTCATAAATGACAGCCAAATATTGTCAGATAAATTTACCTCATTTTGTAACAGCATTTCTGATTCATGTTTCACAAATTTCATAGTACAAGAAACCTAGAAGTGTAACAATGATAAAATGTTATTGAATCATAAAAAATGACATGAACCTTTTTACTAGACAAAGAATATAAATTCATTTGAATGCATTTTCCAATCCTCTTAAATAGAAAATCATCATATATCTATTTGGCATTCTATACTAATCAAATTCCAAACCCAGTATAGAGTAATTAGACTTACTGAAGATAATAGCAAATATTTCTATAGTGTCTATCATGTATCAGACACTACATCAAGCACTTTGCAATTTATTTCATTTGTTCCATGTAACAATCATGAGAGGTAGGTGTTATCAGCATCCCATTTTACATATTAGGAAACTGAAGAACAATGGTCCCACAGATAATAAATTTCTGAAACTAGATGTATCCTTAAGTTTTCCTGATAATGCAATTTCCAAGCATTTTTTTCTAATGTCAAATATTAAATGAACGTTAAGTACATTCTGATTTAGCACAAGTATTGTAATACAACACATCTCATTTAAAGTAAGATTAAATTATAATTTATTTCTATAACAAATCAGTAAAAACAAATCTGCATTTACGATTACTAGTGGTACTCAATATAATTTCATGCTGCAAATTTACTTGTAAGAATTTCCATTTGTTGGGGCGGCTAGGTGGTGCAGTGGATAGAGCACCAGCCCTGGAGTCAGGAGTACCTGAGTTCAAATCCGGCCTCAGACACTTAATAATTACCTCGCTGTGTGGCCTTGGGCAAGCCACTTAACCCCATTTGCCTTAAAAAAAAAAAACAAAAAAAACCAAAAAAAAAAGAATTTCCATTTGTTAGATGATGCAAATTTATGTCATTATAGGCAGTTAGGTGGTCTAGTGGGTAGAACCCTAGACTTGGAATCTGATTCTATGTGACTCTGGGCAAGTCATTTTATCCTGTTTGTCTCGGTTTCCTCATCTATAAAATGAGCTGAAGAAGGCCAATGGCTAGCCACTCCAGTTATTTTGACAAGTAAACCCCAAAATTGGTCAGAAAGAGTAGGACGTGACTAAAATGAATTAACAACAAATAACTTTAAAAAATACTGTCTGAAATTGCTAAAAGGCATTTCCCTAAAAAGTTCTCAAATCTTCATCTCCAAAGAATCAAAACCTTGTCCAATCTCTTTTCAAAACTCTAAATCCTTTACTAAACTATAAATTTGTGAGTTTTACAGTAAAGCTATTGTATGCTATTTCCAGATTTTAGTGTCTAATTAGTTTATAATGCTATAGATTTTTTTTTACCAACCAGGAGAAAAAAAAAGAGAAAAGGGAGAAAAAAAATCCTTTTTTTTTTTTTTAAATCTGGCTTTATGTCTGCAACCTCCAACTTGGTCAGAGTTGTGAAGGTAGAGAGAAAGAATGTCTTGAAGTTTTTGTTCCTTATCTGTCACTGAAAGTCTAATCAGAAGTCAGGGAGAATAAATCCCTCTTTCATTCCACATGGCTGTTGATTGGGGTAGGGAGGTTAAATAATTCGTCTGATGTCTCTGTCAGAGGTCTCCTCTTGCTGGGGGTTTCCTGCAAAATCTATTGAAAAGCCCATCCTATCCACAGCAAAAATTTGCCTCATTTCTTAAACCCTTTTCTCCAGTCCCTTTCCTTTGAGGGTGTCCAGGTCCTCGAGGGATAATGACAATTAGGGTACTTTGAGTTTCCAAGACCCTCTCCAGAGCCCCAATAACCCCATTTGCCTAGTCTATTGACATCTTTAGAAGGTTTTTTTCACATTTGCTCCTGACTGATAATAATCCAAGGCCCCATCTTTTGTGTGGTCAAATTTACCTCCCACAAGTTTCCAGCCAGGGCTTCCTAGTCTCAACCTTTGGCAGGTGCTTAAGAGAAGTCAGGAAGAGGCTTGGCCCTGTAGAGGCCACCGGAGCAGTGCTGGTATTGCCCTTGCAAATGAGGCCCATGTTTGGAGGCATCTTGTCTTCTTGTCTTCTTCCATAAATGATAAAGAATACCGTTTTGGGACCTAGTTTTCCTTTTCCTTCCCAACTTGAGGGAGTGCCATTCTCCGGTCAGTTCCCAGCTGCTTGTCTGCTGGATGGGCGGGAGGCCTCGTGCCACCTGTGGGAGTCAGCACAATTCCCCGAGGAGAGCCACCCAAGGGAAGGGCCTGGCCCACTGGCGTCCCCCAAATTGTAAGGAAAACATTGGGTAAGACGCCACCCTAGCGAAGGAGGTAAAAGCACAGGGGCTTTTTGGGACAAGGCTGCAATGATGTCAAAGAGGCCGCTGCTCTTGCTGGGCAACTATGATGACAAGGCCTTGAAAATGGCAGGCTTCTAAGGGGTAGGGGGCGTCATTACCCGCCCCCACTTCGGAAAAGGATTCCTGGAACAACCCCAAAGTTTTAAACAAGTTTTAGCATGGAGTCACCTGACTGGGCGGTGTACTGGGGGAGCCCTAGAACTTGCCCTGGCAGCTGTGAGCCCGAGGCTGGAGACCAAGCTCCGCAGACCTTGGCAGGGGATGGCATCAAAAACAGGGCCCAAGGTCGCAAGGTTTCCTGGGTGTACGGCAGCCCGTGAGGGCCAGAATCTCGCGCTCCTCGCCCCTCCCCCAATATAGTTGCATTCACCCACGGAGTTTTGCTTCCCTCAGGGGAAAAGAGGCCGGAGCAACTGAACTACAGCTCCCAGAATGCCAGTGGGCTTTCAGAGCCCCCCCCCCCCCCCCCGGAGGCGCTCACCAGGGCCCGCACGATTCTGGGAAGTTCTAGGACTCGTCCTTTCGGTGTTTGTAAGCTTGGGGTCACAGCTTGGGCCCCTGCAAGGTACCAAGGGCCCGTGGGCCGGAATGGGGGGGGGGGTGTCAAGCCTAGGAAACACAACCCAGAACTACAAATCCCAGAATGCCAGTAGGCTTTCGAGGCCAGACTCGGTTGACTGTCTCTGGATCACGACTCCAGGCAGCTCCAGAACTCCTCCTGCTGGAGTCTGTAAGCTGAGGCAGAGGCCTGCAGCTAAGGTCCTGGAGGCCAGCATGAGGCATACTGACAAATATAAGAAACAGAGTCTTAGGATGTACATTTTCCGGGTTCACGGCGCATCAGGAAGGTCAAATCTGTCGCTCACCGCCCTTCCCCCAATACATTTGCATTCAACCACGGAGCTTTGCTGCCCCCTACAGAGAGGTCTGAGAAACTCAAATCTCGGAACTACATTTCCCAGAATGCCAGGAGACTTTCAAAGCCACACTAGATTCCTTCTTCTGGCCCCGCACGATTCTAGGGAATTCTAAAAACCGTCCTTTCGGCTGTAACTTCGTTTCATGGAAGGGGCCAAACTAGGGCAAGGTATCTCGGCACGCAGACAAAGACAGGGTAAGAATCAAGACCCCAGGATCCATGCTTTGCGAGGCCTACGGCGACTCGTGAGGGTCAGACTCGGTCGCTCGTCGCCTTTTCCTAGTTCCTTAGTATCCAAATGATGATCTCCATTCTCCTTTAGGGCCCAAGGACCTCTTTAGTGAACTTGTACAACACCTTTCGGTTCATCCCCAACACGTAGTCCGGAAGCATTTATCCAGCTCCTACGGTTTGCCAGGTACTGTTCTAAACACGAAGGATCAAAAGAAAAGCTCGAGTTCCCTCTAGCTCACCACTGCAATGTCTTCAGTTGCATGAGCAACATTCGTTAAGCACTCACTGTATACCAAGCAGTGGGGATTCCCTGGGGATTCAGAAAGAGATGTAAGTCAGTCCCTACCCTAAGAGAGCTCCCAATCAGATGGAGGAAGATAGGGAGTAAGGAAATATACACTCCCAAACTCCCAACAGGATGAATAGGAAATTGGCATTGTTTTGTCCTCACTCTGGACCCAAAGACTATCTTATTTGATAGAAGAGAGAGGAGTTGCTGGAAGAATAGTCAGGAAGGTTTTCTAGAGAAGGTGGGATGTCAGCTGGGACTAAAGCAGGCCACGGATAATCCTAATTCCTCATACTGAAAATGACTAATCTGTAAAAAATGTTTATCAAAAATATGTATGTGCAATGTTAACCTGTCTGTTCACCGCTGAGAGGAGGGGGTGGGAAGGGGGAAGGAAATTTTGTAACTTAAAAATATACATGTACATCTGCATGAATGTTGAAAAAAATAAGATAGATGAACTTAAGAAAAATAAAAAATAAAGCAGGCCACGGAATTCCTTCCACATCCCAGGGACAGGCAGAGGGATGGCCAGAGTCCTGAGGCACAGGATCTTGTTTCCAGGAGGAGGTCGGATGTTGGCTGGGACAGCCAGAAGGCCAGGGGCTCTAGAGGGAAGAAGGGTGGGATGGGAGGTGTCAGAAGACCAGGAAGGAGGCATTAAATACTAAGGAGAGCGTTGTATTTGATCCTGGAGGGGATAGGCAGTTTACTAGGTTATGTTTGAGCGGTGGACTGGAGGATGGACTACATTGGGAGAGCCTCTTATATAGACTATTGCAGTCCAGGAATGAGGGTCTGTACCAGGGTGGAGGTGGGATCAGAGGGGGGAAAAGGAATGTATTGGTGAGAACAAGAAGTCACAGTTGGATATGGGGTTCCCAGATCCTTGATGGCCTTGGTGCCTCTAGTTGCCAGGTTCAAGGACCCTTCCTTCCCCCTGCTCCCCCTTCCCTTTCATCTTCCACCATTATACTGCAAGTCTTTGTAAGCATTGGTCTAGCCTCTGTAACCAGGACCTACCATTTAGAAGAGATTGAAGACAAATGTTTGGTCTGAATGAGGGATGTATGACACCTAATAGGTACAAAGAAAGAAACGATTGAATCCAGAGTAAGCCCAAGTCTGGCCCTAGTGCTAAGGCCAGTGCTCGTGGCAGACAGTCCAGGTTTAGACCTAGACCAGGTTTGGACTGGGTTCTCGGGTTCACTAGGACAGTGAGCATGGAAGTCAGGGCTCTAGACTCCAGGTAAAAACTGAACCTGCAATTGCACATAGGGGCCAGGACCACTTGCATTTGCTGGATAGCCTGGACAACCTGACCTCTTATTGTAGAATCTTTCAAGACTTTATTTTACCTGCTGCCTGGGCTGCCTGGACTCCTTGGGTCTGACTCATGTATAAGGTGGACAGCAGTAGACATCACCAACATATGATGCTTCGAGGAGCAGAAAACAGAGCCCAAGAGTTCCAGACAAAGCCCTGTGATGACATCAAAGGTCCTGGCTCACAGCCCAGGCCAGGACTAAGTGGCTGGTGGGGGCTTATGAGTCACTACATAACAAGTGTTAGTGTTGGGATGAGGGACCAGAGTGAAGGACAGACAGTTTTGAGTTTCTGAGTCCAAGCCAAGATTAGTAAAGATGCTAAATAGGGGGTTCAGAGTATTGTACTGAAGGAACCAAGAAAATCAGGCCAGCAAGAGTCTAGTCCAACTTCTATCCTGTGAGAAAATTTTATTCAGTTATAAGATTTGGCAGAGAGTATTCTTGTATTGTTTGACACTAGCCCTGGACCACCTCTCAGATCTGAAGATTGATGCGAGGACATTTCCCACAATGTTCCATCTCAAACAACCTGTGTGTTATAACTGAAAACTGAATCCACACATAGCCATTAGTTATTGCTTCCATGTTCCTCTGACTATTCACAGACACTGGGGGAGGGGGCCACCTCCTTTTCTTATTTCAGGGAATTGTACTGGGTTCCTTTCTCCCTCCCAAACTGGAAAGTCCCTAACCTTTCCTCCAGTTAGAAATCAGATTATTTAATATTGTATCCTGGTTAATTGTTTCCTTCAAATTAATTGGTCTTATTTGATAAATCAGTTTTAATGTATAAAATGCTGTCTCATCCTGTATTCTGGGTCCAGTCCTAATTTGAAGAAATCTGGTCATCCTTGGGTGGACAATTGGCATTAAACAGTTAAGGTGTTGAGAACCTCCAACCTCTGTTTCCCAAGTCATTGCCCCAACAACAAAAGGAAAGACTGACATTATGGCTATTTGTCCAGGCCTTATCACCTCAGAGGTATGTTAATAAAGGGGATGAGAGCTACAGAGGGGAAGTTCTAGCAGAGACTACATATTGAGAATGGGACCCAGCCTCTAGGAGATTCTAGGAATTGGGGAAGGGGTTTTGGGGAGAGGTGCCAGCAAATTCACAAAGCGCCTAGAATGGGAGTACAGAGAGATATCAGGGGCCCAAATTTCAGAGAAGGCCTGGGGGGAGTAGGGAGAGATGCCATTGATCTAACCTACAGAGAAGGTCTCAAGGGGGGAATATGAAGGGATGTCACTGGTCTAACCTTCAGAGAAGGACTGGGATTGGGATAGGAAAAGATTCTAGGATCACAACCTTCACAGAAGGGCTAGGATGGAGGAGAGAAAGATGCCAGGAGTCCAGCACTCAGATAATGCCAGGGATGGCAAGAGGGAAAGATACCAGGGTCCAACTTTCATAGAAGGCCTGGGCAGGAGTAGGAAGAGATGCTAGGGGTCCAAAACTCAGAGAAGACCTGGGGGAGCAGGGAGAGATGCCAGGGGTCCAACTTTTCTGAGAAGGCCTGGGGTGAGAATAGGGCGAGATGCCAGGGTCCAACTTTCTGAGACGGCCTGGGGTGGAAATAGGGAGGGATGCCAGGGGTCCAACCTTCAGAGAAGGCTTCTGGGAAGTAGGGAGAAATGCCAGGGGTCTACCACTCAGAGAAGGCCTGTAGGAAGTAGGGAGTGATGCCAGGGTTCCCACCCTCAGAGAAAGCCTTGGGTGGGAATAGGGAGAGATGCCAGGGTCCAACTTTCTGAGAAGACCTGGGGTGGAGTGGGAAGTGATGCCAGGGTCCAACTTTTTGAGAAGGCCTGTGGTGGGAGTAGGGAGAGATGCTAGGGTCCAACTTTCTCAGAAGGCCTGGGTTGGAGTAGGAAGAGATGCCAGGAGTCTAATTCTCAGACAAAGAATGAGGAGGGTGAGTAGAGAAATTTGCTAGTGTCCAACTGTCAGAGAAGTCCTGGTGGGGAGGAACGAGAGATGCCAGGGGTCCAACCTTCAGAGAAGGCCTGGGGGAAGTAGGGAGAGATGCCCAGGAGTGCAACCTTCAGACAAGGCCTGGGGTGGGAATAGGAAGAAATACCAGGATCCAAGTTTCTGAGAAGGCCTGGGGTGGGAGTAGGAAGAAATGTCATGGTCCAAGTTTCTGAGAAGGACTGGGGGAAGTAGTGTGAGATGCCAGGGGTCCAACCTTCAGAGAAGGCCTGGGGGAAGTAGGGAGACATTCCAGGGGTACAACCCTCAGAGAAGGCCTGGGGTGGGAATAGGAAGAAATACCAGGATCCAAGTTTCTGAGAAGGCCTGGGGTGGGAATAGGAAGAAATGTCATGGTCCAAGTTTCTGAGAAGGACTGGGGGAAGTAGTGTGAGATGCCAGGGGTCCAACCTTCAGAGTAGGCCTGGGGGATGTAGGGAGAGATGCCAGTGGTGTACCCCTCAGAGAAGGCCTGGGGGAAGTAGCGAGACATTCCAGGGGTACAACCCTCAGAGAAGGCCTGGGGTGGGAATAGGAAGAAATACCAGGATCCAAGTTTCTGAGAAGGCCTGGGGTGGGAATAGGAAGAAATGTCATGGTCCAAGTTTCTGAGAAGGACTGGGGGAAGTAGTGTGAGATGCCAGTGGTGCAACGTTCAGAGAAGGCCTGGGGGATGTAGGGAGAGACGCCAGTGGTGTACCCCTCAGAGAAGGCCTGTAGGAAGTAGGGAGTGATGCCAGGGTTTCCACCCTCAGAGAAGGTCTGGGGTGGGAATAGGGAGAGATGCCAGGGTCCAAGTTTCTGAGAAGGCCTGGGGTGGGAGTGGGGAGAGATGCCAGGGTCCAACTTTCTGAGAAGGCCTGGCTTGGAGTGGGAAGAGATGCCAGGGGTCTAATTCTGTGACAAAGAATGAGGAGGGCGAGTAGAGAGAGTTGTCAGGGTCCAACTGTCAGAGAAGTCCTGGTGTGGAGGAAGGAGAGATGCCAGGGGTCTACCCCTCAGAGAAGGCCTGGGGGAAATAGAGAGACATTCCAGGGGTGCAACCTTCAGAGAAGGCCTGGGGTGGGAATAGGAAGAAATACCAGGATCCAAGTTTCTGAGAAGGCCTGGGGTGGGAGTAGGAAGAAATGTCATGGTCCAAGTTTCTGAGAAGGACTGGGGGAAGTAGTGTGAGATGCCAGGGGTCCAACCTTCAGAGAAGGCCTGGGGGATGTAGGGAGAGATGCCAGTGGTGTACCCCTCAGAGAAGGCCTGGGGGAAGTAGGGAGACATTCCAGGGGTACAACCTTCAGAGAAGGCCTGGGGTGGGAATAGGAAGAAATACCAGGATCCAAGTTTCTGAGAAGGCCTGGGGTGGGAGTAGGAAGAAATGTCATGGTCCAAGTTTCTGAGAAGGCCTGGGGTGGGAGTAGGGAGAGATGCCAGGGTCCAACTTTCTCAGAAGGCCTGGGTTGGAGTAGGAAGCGATGCCAGGGTCCAAGTTTCTGTGAAGGCCTGGGGGAAGTAGTGAGAGATGCCAGGGTTACAACCCTCAGAGAAGGCCTGGGAGAAGTAGGGAGAGATGCCAGTGGTCCAACCTTCAGAGAAGGCCTGGGCTGGGAGTAGGAAGAAATGCCAGGGTCCAACTTTCTGAGAAGGCCTGGGGATAGTAGTGAGACATGCCAGTTGTCCAACCTTCATAGAAGGCCTGGGGGAAGTAGGGAGAGATGCCAGGGGTGCAACCTTCAGAGTCTCTAGGGAGAGATGCCAGCTTGTAATAGGGCTGGAATGAAGGCGCACAGTAATCTTTTTGGACTGGCTCCAGCATTTCAAGGTAAGGTGGTCTTTTGCGTGGTCCTGAGGAGAAGAAGCAGATGGTTTGGAGCGTTGTTTTTGCTAATGCTGGGAACCACCTTTGGGAGCAGTGGTGGTCCTGGGACCTGGAACTGGCTGTTCTGTCTGCATGTGCTGGGCAGGTCTCCCAGGCCACCCAGCCCCTTCTCAGCAGTCTGCTTTGAACTGCTGGGCTGTCATTGAGGCTGTGAACACTTGATGGCGCCCGAGCTCCATGAATCGATAGCTGGCAGTAGGGGAAAGAGCAGGAAGAACTGGCTGCTCCCAGTGAAAGTAATTGTGGGCACCCTGGGGTGGGGGTGGGGGGAGAGGAGGGGTGGTTGCCAGGGCTTAGAGAAAAGGGCAGGGTCTCAGAACAAGGCAGGACAAGGCTTCTTGCTAGAGAAATTGGCTCCAGGCCCAGAGAATTTGGATTAAGGGAAGGGCCCCCCTTCCCCCCCTCCCCACCCTCCCTCAACCAGGATTGGCCTTCAGGACCTGGTAAAGCTGGAGATTTGGCTCTGTTGAAGCGGGGGCCGGGCACCAAGGTTCTTCTAGCCCCTTAGGAGAGAATCTATGACCATCCTCCTTTCCTTTTTCTCCTTCCTTCCTTTTTCTCCCCCCTGCTCCAGGTTCTTTGTCTGCCCTGGCTGAGCCCCTCTTGTCTTCCTTGGGCTGTGGGTGACATTGTGGGCACTTGGAGGCACCAAACTTCCTTGCAATCTGTTTTGCAGTAGGGGAAGGGGTGAAAGAAAATTGATCTGTTTGAGAAGGGCATAATGCCAGTTTGGTTCTGGATCTGAAGGACCTTATGGAGGCCAGGATGCCAATAGCTAGATGAGGAAGTGCTTGGTTACAGAAGTCTGGGTCCACATTGAGAGTAAAGGCCATATTGGGCTGGTCCTAGGTGTTATCTTTTGGGTGTAGAGAATGGGAACCAATGGTCCCCACTCTATGTCTAAATCCTCTGAGTGTTCCTAGGCCACCATCCCCCAGCTCCAGCAGCCCAGAGGCCATGGCAGGCACTTGGAGTCTGAGAATCAGACCCTTTGTTGTCCATGGACCCTCACGCATAGGTGACCTGGAGGCCATCTTTGGTTGTGTGTCCTGGACCCAGATACTGGAGTGATGGATTAGGATGGAATAGGTTCCTGGGTTCTAGCTCTTGGGTCAGTATTTTGTGCTAAGGATGGAATGGAGAGCCCTAGAAGCCTGGCTGGGAACTGGCCTTGTGGTAGTCCTAGAGGGCTGCCTCACCTGTTTCCCTTTCCCCTATGAATATGGGCCACCCAGCTGCAGGCCTCTTGGGAATGCCAGGCAGGAGGCCAGCCACCTCAGCCCCTTACTTCAAGTTGAGGTTCTGGTGGATGTCGAGGCTCTTCCCATATGGGAAAGCAGAGAGATGCTTGACATGGTTCCTACTGGGAACCCTCTAAAGACTCATTGCCCAGAGGAAAATTCCCTCACCTCCCCACTGAGGAAGGGGAGGGCAGTGATGGCTGCTTCATTCTCCACCTGCCAGGCAGAGAGATGTCTGCACAAGAGACAGGGGTTTGGAACTCACCATCCCAGGCTAGAAAACACTCTGGGGCTCCCTGCCCCCCTGCCTCTCTCCCCAGCCCTTTCAGGCTCCTCAAGCCCTGCACTGCTCTGGCCTGGTTGCCCTCCTTTGGCCTGGTTGCCCACCTTTGGCCTGGTTGCCCTCCTTTCCAGACACACTCAGTTGCTGCCACCCAAGGGTAACCCCAACCAATGCAAAACCCCCACTATGGCCATGGAGAAAATACCGGAACTCATTCCTCAGTCATGAACATCCAACCCATCCCCCACCCAGGGATCCTGAGCCCCTAGCCATTATTGTTCAACCTTCATCCCCTTATTCTTAGCCCCTTCAATCCCTCTCCTCCCACTGCACCCTGTGGCAGGCCTGCTCCATAGACTGCACACTAGGCTTCCTTTCTTACTTCATATTCTTGTTCTCACTGAGTCTGACTCCTTGCTGATGACCCAGGTCCACCTCCCCTCCCCCATCCCTCCCCCACCTCTGGCCTTCCTTTCCTGGAAACACTTTTGATCCTTCTCCTTGGCACTCCTTGGCAGAGAAAGTGGAATCCTCCTTGCCCCCCACTGCTATTCCCCATTGTCCCTCTACTACCCCTCCTCTTTTGAAGTTCATTTAATCCCTATTTTTCCCCCCAGTCAAGATTCTGGGGACTGCTATCTCCTGACTCCCAAGAGACTCTCCATCAAGGAGTCCAGTGTCTTTCCCCAAAGCCCCCAATATTTGCCCTCCTACTGGAAAAATTCAACATACAAACACCTCAACCTCCCAGTTCTTCAACTTCCTCACTTGCCGTGATCCACTCCCCCATCCTGCCACAGCTACACAAGTGATGGGAATGCCTTTGATCTTTCCATCACCCACAAGTGTTCCACATCCTTCTCTGAGAAGCCTGGAATATCTGCTGTGACTCCATTTCACCCTCTACTCTACCTTTGATCCCTTACTCTGTTCTCCCACCTCACCAAGCCCTCCAAAGCCATCATCCTGTTTTGGCTCCACTCTCCTCCCTTCCCCATCCTGATCCCTTGATGAGTGACTATCACACTCTGAACTGTCCTCTGCTTTGGAATCATTTGCCTTCTTATCCTCTGGCCCATCTGGCTGTGCCAAGCTTCATCTGGAGATTGGTTTACTCAACTGGGGGTGTGCCGAAGCCAGCTCACATAGGCTGGTAGAATGGTTCAATCTCCAATTGGAGCATCTATGCCTCAAAGATCAGCAAACCCTGCAAAATGTGGTTTGAGTTGTTTTGTTCATTATCTGGAGTTTAAAAGAGATAAGGCAGATTAAACCTAAAAGGCTGCCGTGTACATGGTTTTCCCCTAGAGAGCTGGTTATTAAACTTTGGCCTGCACATCCCAGGAGTACTCCCACCATCCACTGTCTTCACTCCTATATACCTGCTGCTGAATGGAGACAGAGAAAATCACAAAACTGTGTTAACTGGGTCTACTATGAATTTATGTTATGGGTCCTCACTGGGCTAAGGCAATCCTTATGTACTGCCCTAATCAATTTATTATTCCGTACACCACAGTGGTTTTTCCAGACCTTTTTCTTCCTTCCTCAAACCTCTTCAAACTTTCCCACACCTCTCCCCACTACACCCTCATCTTTCACTGAACAAATTGAGGCCATCAGTCAAGAACTCCCTGTTCTCCCTTTCTCATAAGACATTACTTAGATGCCTCTTGCTACCCTCTCCTCCTTTTTACATCTTGCCAAGGATGAGCTCCTCTCCACACACAAGTGAGTCTGCTCCATCCTATTTTCTTCAACAGGTTGTCCTTTGTGTCAACCCCACCCTTTCACTTCCCTTCAATCTAATGGTTCCTTCCCTCCTGCCTGCAAATGGATCTGTCTCTCCTCCAGATGCCCATCCAGGCATCCTTTCTAGCTATCATCCTATATGTCTCCTCCCTTTTCATGGCTAAATTCCTGGAGAAGACTGTCTACTAGAAGTATTTCTATTTCCTTTCCTCTTATTCTCTTCTTAACTCTGTACAATCTGACTTCCGACCTCATCATTTAACCAACACAGCTTTCTCCCAAATCACCAATGTTCTTAGTTGCCTAATCAAAAGGCTTCTTCTCTTTGATATTCTGTCTGCTTGAGGTTTTTGTGACACTCCTCTTTTCTGGTTCACCTCCCTTCTCTGATCGTTTCTTCTCAGTCTCCTCTGCTAGATCTTCTGGGTCATGCTCACTAACAATGAGTGTCCCCAAGGTTCTGTCTTGGGCTCTCTTCTCTTCTTTCTCCATCTTATTTTGTTTGGTGACTCATCATCTCCCATGGATTTGGTTGTCATTTTTATGCAGATGATTCTCAGATGTATTCATACAGCCATCATTTTTCTTCTGATCTCCAATCTCATATCCCCAACTGGATGTTAGACAGCTTGAACATCCAAAATTGAACTCATTCCCCCCCCCCCCACTTCCCCTCAAGTGCCCTTGCCTTTTAGGACTGAGGGTGTTACCTGTCAAATTCCTCAGGCTCCCAACCTGGGAATCCTCCAGGCCTCCTCACTCTCAACCCCCCCCCCCCAGCCATCTAAGTTGGTGCCAAGACCTGTTTTCATCTCTTCATCATCCTTCACGCATACCCCCTTTCTCTCTTTGACACTGCCCCTACCCTAATGCAGACTCTTATCACCTCATGCCTGGACAATTGCAGTAGCTGCTGGGGGATCTTCAGTCTCTCCCCTCTCTAGCCCATCCTACCCAGGGATATGGACAGATAGATCATCAGGTCATGGGAGAGCTCATTCAGCCACTAGGGGAACATACTAATTTCCAGTGCTCTGGTTACTTAAGTAGCCAGAGAATAAGAATGACTGTTATTCATGCAATGTCTGCCTTGTCCATTTTATTATTAATGTCTATGTTACTGCATGTTCCATGGTCTGCTGCTATTTGTATTTCTTTGATGATATAGCATGTTCTTCCTCACAGTTTTCCATTGCTTTACTATCTGTTTAGGGGCATTTTTTTAGGTGTTTTTTTTTTTTTGCAAGGCAATGGGGTTAAGTGGCTTGCCCAAGGCCACACAGCTAGGTAATTATTAAGAATCTGAGGCTAAGGGGCGGCTAGGTGGCATAGTGGATAGAGCACCGGCCTTGGAGTCAGGAGTACTTGGGTTCAAATCCGGTCTCAGTCATTTAATAATTGCCTAGCTGTGTGGCCTTGGGCAAGCCACTTAACCCCATTTGCCTTGCAAAAACCTAAAAAAAAAAAAAGAGTCTGAGGCTGGATTTGAACTCAGGTCCTCCTGACTCCAGGGTTGGTGCTCTATTCACTGCACCACCTAGCCACCCCATGCTTTTGGGCATGTTAGTGCTATGTTCCGTTACTTAATGTGGCTATTCATTTGACTATTTGCTAGTTTATTTATTTAGCTATTGCTAGTTTGCTGCCATGTTGATTTTCTGGTATATTATATAAAGACTAGGATAACTCTGATCTATGTGTATAACAAGTCCTGCATATCATTTAGACATAGTCACTGAAGCAGCTTGCCAGACAATGCCTTACACTGTTGGAGCTATTGCACGTATGGTCTATGTATATTGGTTATGAATGTCTGACCTCCCAAAACTCTGGGACAAACATCATTGTTCTTTAAGAGCTGATGCTTAATTTTGATGTTTGTGGGATGCATGCGTGTGTGTGTGTGTGTGTGTGTGTGTGTGTGTATACACAAATAACTTTTATTTTATTTTTTGTTTTTTTAATCTTAATAGTATTTTATCCAATTACATTAAAAATAGTTCTGAACACTCACTTTTATAAGTACCAAACTTTTCTCCCTTCTTCCCTTCCTTTCCCCTCCCCAAGACAGTGAGTAATTGGATAGAGGTTAGACATGTACAATGAGATTAAACATATATCTATATTAGTCATTTTGGGAAAGAAAAATCTTAACAAAAGGAGAAAAAAGTCATGGGAGGGAAAAGCAAGAAAACATAAAACAAATTTAAAATTGAAACTAGTCTGTTTTGATCTACATTCAGAATCCATCATTCTTTCTCTGCTTGTAGCTGGTACTTTCCATCACAAGTCTTTTAGAATTGTCTTTGCATTGTACTGCTGAGAACATCTAAGTCTATCATCTGCTCATCATTTCTTACAGAGCAAAAGTATTCCATTCCATTCATATACCACAACTTGTTTAGTCAGTCCTCAAATGTTGAACGTCCCCTTGATTTCCAATTCTTTGCCACCCCAAAAGAGGTGCTATAAAAATGTTTGTATAAGTAGGCCTGTGTGTTTACATATATCCAATATATTACATGAACCCCAAATATTTTGCAAGGTCTGGCACAATTTTCTAATCAAAAGGAGAAACAGAGCTAGCTTTTTGGCCATTCCCCATGAGGGATGGTGATTCAAAAAACTTGAGGGCAGGTTCTGGTATCAATTGTTGGAGTAGAATGACCTTACCTCCCCAACTTATGGGAAGCCACAATTAGACAGAAGGGGAAACTTAGACCATGGAAAATCAAAGACAAATATGGAGGTTTGGAGAGTGGATGGCCACGGTCCCGATAATAGCAAGAAGCCTGGGTATTGGGGCAGAAATGGCAAGAGGTCATGGCACATCCTTTTTGCTCCTCTTCCCTCTCTCTCTTCAGAGGAATTCCAATATCCTCAGGGGATAGTTGGCCACTTGAACTTCCTCAGTGGGCCTTCCAGGAAGCCTTAACCTTTACTCTAAAATGCATAATTTGTTCATCAGTCTTCTGACTCTTGATGAAAATGTTGGCCAACAAGAAACTTGAGTTGTTGCTTATAGTTGACTTATTGTTCATGTATAAAGATGATTGAAAGAGACAGAGACTATTGCCTGTTTTAGAGCTGAAGTATTTGGTCCAGGTGTGGGAGTGGGCAGATCTGGTACCAAAATGGGGATAGTGGCATTGGGTTTTTACAATAATAATGTTCCTAAAATAATTCCAAACCTAGATATCCCCTGACTTTGGGAAGAGTTAAGGGAATCAAGGGAATCACTACTTCCTCCTCCCTTGCCTCAGGGAGAGCAGTGCTAGTAGAATTTAGAAAGAAGACCAGACCTTAGGAAGGGAGGATGAGTGAGACTGCTCCACCCATACAAAGGGTGAGGGGAAGCAGACACCCTGGACATGCGAAAACAAGTCCTCTGGCTCAGGGACTGCTTGACAGCTTAGCCTGTTTGGCTAGCTAGATAGACCTGGCAGGTTCTAAGAGTTTATTCTGAGGGAGTCTGAATGAGCAGTCATGGAAAGGGTCAGTTCTTAAGCCAGATTTCCACACCTTTGGACTGCTTTACTGAATAGACTGGAATGCCAAAGAAGATGTGATGACTTGGGACCATGGCACAGCAGGGTACAGGCAGGGTTCACCCTTCAGGATTCCCCCTAGCTTCATATGTAGTCACTGATCAGGTGTGATCCCTAGCCATGTCCCCCTCCATCTATTGCCCTGCCATCCTCTCAGGCTACACGCATCCCTCACCTACTGGCCAGGGAGTGTGCCCTGCTGTCTATGGGAGTGATCTCATCATTAAGTCAATGTTTTTGCTTTCATGTCACATATCCTCAGATTGGCTAGTGAAATGAAAATATTGGTGAGGGCTTTTGAGCTAGAGATTTGAAATGATGCTGATTCATCTACTGAGGCCTCTAACTTAAGGCTCCTTTTGGTATTCTTCCACATGAAGTTGACTCTGGGTGTCCTGAACGTATGAGCAAATAAATGGGTTGGGAGGGACTTTCGAGGCCATTTATACAAATCTATATCGGAACCGGGATTAGTATAGCAAATCTCTGACAAGTAGTTGTCCAGCCTCTTCTTAAAGATTTCCTCTTGAGCTCCTAAGGCAGCTCGTTCCACTTTGGGCCAATTCTGATGATTAAGAATCTTGTCCTTACATCAGCTTGACATCTGCCTCTTTGGGTCTTCTGCCTGTCACTCCTCATTTTGTCCTCAATAGCCAAGCAGAACATGGTGAATCTCTCTTTCACATGATATCCTTTGGGATCCAATCATCAAAGTCAGCCCTAATTTCTGCTATAGTCTTCTCCAGGTTAATCAATCCCAGTTCTTTCACATTTTCCTTTTATTTTAGTTGATTAGTAGTTGTTTTGTCTCGTGTGACCCCCTTTTGGCTCTTCTTGGCAAAGACTGGAGTGGTTGTCATCATTAAGAAAATTCAACCATGAGAAGGATTTCAGAGTAACTTTTAAGTAAGGACACACCTGTCATCCTGGTAATACTTATTCTTGGTCAAGAGGCATAGACAGGCTCTGGTTTCCCGACAGGTGACTCGAAAACCTTCTTTCCTCTATTCACATAGAACCTGCCTTTACCATTTGCCACCTGTGTGACCTTCAGCCCATCCTTTCCCTCTTGAGGTCTCAGTTTACTTTTTTTCAAAATGAGGGAATTGGACTCTAGAATTTCTAAGGTCCCCTTTTCCTTCTAGAACCCAGGAACCTAAGATCTCTGAAAAGAGATATTTGAAGCTGGAAAAATAATCAACTTTGAAAGACTCAGAAATTCTGTTCAATGCAGTGGCCTCCAATGATTCAGAGGACTGGAGGTGCAATGTTCTGCCCACGTCTAGAGAGAGATGTGCCCATGTCTAGAGAGAGATGTGATGGTTCAGACTGCAGGTTATGGCCTATTTGCTTTGCTTTCTTTTTGGACTTGGTTAATGAGAGAATTTGTTTTATATGAGTATATATATTTGTAATGAGTTTTGCTTTTGTTTTTTGTCTTCTCAATGGGTGAGGAGGGGGAGGAAAGAGGGAGAGAATTTGCCATTTAAAATTGCATTGTAAGAGAAGCTCATGACATAGCAGACCAGGATAACCTGGGCACTCTCTTTCTTAGGTTTAGTTTCTGCCGTTGTCTCAACTGAAGTGGAATCCTTTAATGTCACTGCCCTGTTTGCTTCTTGGCCTGCAATGCTTCTAGAGTCTAGCCCCTACCAATCTGCTCTAGATGCATGAGGCACAGAAGGTTGGTTCACCTCTGCTGTTGGCATGCTATCTGGTGCAGCCCCAAGCCCTTCACTTTGACTCCTTTGGAGATCACTGGCATACCTCCAGGCATGTCGTCCCTGGCTGGAAAGATGTGGCCAATTCTGAGTTGGCTGGGCCTCTTCCTGCCTGGCTATCAAGCTAAGCATTGGTCAAGATCTTGATTGATGTCAGGGTGCTGGTATCCAGTATGTGCCATGCACATAGAAGGATGAGGTGGAAGCTACCTTGACCAGATGAAAACATCTGGAATCAATCCAAGAAGTTCCATAATGCTGATTGTAGCTCTGTTGGAGTTGGCTAGGAGATTTCATTAGGTTCTTTGGGTCTATGCAGAATGGGAGGAATTTCAGAAGGAATTGGAGTTCTGGGAGAGCCTCTCTGATAAGAAATCATTTGGGAAAGGGGTGGCGAGTGGGGGCTTGGGCCAGGTTTCCTATGTGTCTGCTCCAGTCTTTGACCCAAGAAGATCTTCCCTTCTTCAGAGGGGCCAGAGGATATTGGACTTCCCACCTTCTCCCATCTCTGTTCTAAAAGTGATCTTATCTGATTTCTCTCTCCTCACACTCAATTGGATCAATGTATACCTTGGAAACAATGTAAAGACTGACAAATTGCCTTCTGTGGGGGGAGGGAAGTAAGATGGGGGGGGGAATTGTAAAATTCAAAATAAATAAAATATTTAATTAAAAAAAGTGATGTGAGTCAGAGTAGCATGGGGGGTGTGTGTCTGCATCACTCAAACCTGAGTTTGGACAGTAAGTAGTCATGGCTTACAAAGGAACTTAGTCTACAGAAAGGAAAGTGGTAGAGCACCCTAGGATGGAAAGAAAAGGACCTCCAACAACGAAGAGCCACATGGACACTGTTGCCTAGCCCACCTACAGTGCTCTGTCTTTCCCCTTGGGACTCCCTTCCTTGGTGAACTCATCCTTTCTCATGCGGAACAGGATCATGGCTATGTTTGTGGTTTCAGCTCCTTTTAGGAAGCCTTGGTCTTGTTGGCCATTTCAATCCAGATCATCCACAGACACCTGTGATTCAGTGTGACTGAAAAGAAAGTCACCCCCCAGCTCCGGAGGAATGCAGGCCCCGGGGTGAGGGGGGCTGTGGATCCCCCCTTGCGCCGGGAGCAGGGGGAACCTTTGACCCATCTCCTTCCCTTTCCTCCACCACACCTTTCTCTGGGGAGCCGGGTGGGGGGGCTTCGAGCACCTTGGAGCACCCTGTTTTGGGGGCAGACCCCCCCCATCATGTACCATCCCCCAAAGTTTTCCTCCTTCTGAACTTCTCTTACTGTCAAGGGCACCACCATCCTGTTAGTCAGCAGAGTCTGCAGCCTGAGCTTCAACCTCAAGTCTTCTCTGATAGCTGGGGTCCAATCAGTTTCCAATCTTGTTATTTCTTTTTGTACATCTCTTGTGTCTTTCCTTCCCCTCAATCAACCAATAAACAGCCCTTATCCAGCACCTTCTGTGAGTCAGCTGGGCTGGGGGCAGCTCTAGCTGGGGAGAGGCTGGGGCTGGGGTTAGATGGGAGGGGGGAGCAGGCAGTCTTGGAAAGGAGGGAGGGGCTGGGAGGAGAGAGAGCCTGTATTCTGCACAAATCCCCACTTCCTGGCTTCTCTGCCTAGCCTGAAGGCCCTGGATCACTCTGGTTCAAGGAGGGGAAGAAGAGGGAGGAAAAGAGATCCAGAGGCCTCCCCAGGGTGGGGTCTCTCACTCAGGGATTGTGTAGCTGGGGTAGGGCACAGTGGCAATGCCATGGCCCAATCTCTGGAGCCACCCTGGACCCCTGACCCACCTTGTGGTAGCTGCCTTTCTAGCCCAATCTTGCTGTTCTGGGACAGCTGGCCAGTCTGTGGCTAGGGCTCTAGAGAGGGAGCAGGAGGGGTGCAGTGGAGACAGGCAGGGGCTTCTGGGGAGCGACCCGGGACCCTCTCTAGGCTGGGCTTGTCCTTGTGGCCTCCAGGGCCCTAGCCTTGGAAGTCTGCTGAGTGCCCAGCTGCTTTCGGAGCTTTCCTCCCTTCCTCTCGTTGCTGTAGGCCGACTGAGTGTAGAACTTGGCCTTTGGTCTTGGCCACCATGGGCTTTATGAGGCGGTGTCTGAGCCCCACTGGGGAGATGGGAGGGAGCCCTGCTTGGATGTGGACGATGAGGAAGGCGGGAGATCGAGGGGCACTGCCTGGGGAAAGCTTTAATTTGGGGGGGGGGCTGCCCCAGAGCACAAAGCTCCGACCTCTAGCTGGATCGCCAGCCGCTGGACGTTTGGCCGCCTCCTTTCGGCGTTCCGCTCCAAGGCCGGCCCCTGCCGCCTGGGGTTCTCGAAGCCACCTCTAGGCGGCGGTATAGGCCCGCAAAAAGGCCCACGGGGGAGGGTAAACGCCTGGCCCCGAAGAGTGGAGGGAAAGGCTTCCCGACCAGCGAGGCCCAGCCCGGCGGCTAAGCAGTGGGGCGCCTCCCGGCCCAGCGGCCCGTCTCCTCCTGGGGGCGGCTGCGGGGGTCGATAGCCTGTGTCGGGGAGCCGGAGGGCGGCTTAGGGCCACAGCGGCCAAGGGGAAACTGAGGGTCTTCCGGGCTTCTCTCGGACAGTTTGGGGCGGCAGCTGCGGGTTGGGCGGCCCCTCCCTCTGGGGAACCTGGCAAGTCCTCGGGGAAGGGGCGGGGTGCCTCCGCAGCCCAGCCCGCCCCGTCACCCCGAGGAAACTGAGGCCGGCAGCTGGGGAACCAAGTCTGCCTCCTCCCGGGCTGCGGGGCTCTGCGGAGGCGTCAGGAGCAGTTCGTAGCCCCGCTCCCTGGGTGCACAGGAGACGACCCTCAGGTCTCCAGCGAGAAAATAAGACACGGCTCAGGTCACAGCGTGACGCGGGGGCTGGCGGAGCCGCGGAGGCCAGGGGGGCGCCGGGCGCTCTGTGTCGGGGCCCAGCCCCTCAGGCCCCCGCGTACCCGGCCCGGCTGTCCAGCAGGACAGCTCGGGCCCCGAATGGCTGCGCGGCGCGGCGCCCTTAAGAGGCGAGCTCCTTCCCCGCCTCCGCCCCTCGGGGGGCGGGGCTCGGGCCGAGGACCCCGACGCCGAGGTTCGCCATTGGCCTAGAGGGCCGTGGCTGCCCCGCGGCGCGCCTGAGCGGGAGAGTAGCCGGCAGAGCCGGGAGTCAGTCGCGTCTGTACGCGCCGGGTCGCCGTGGCGCACGCGCGGCCCTCTCACTCCTCTCTCCGCTCTCAGTCCTCCAGCGCCCCGCTCGGCCCCTCGCCGCCGCCGCCGCCGCCGCCACCACCGCTCGCCCCGCGCCCCGATTGCTGTCCGCCCGGCGCCGCCCCCCGAGCGAGCCAGCGAGCTGATGGGCGGGCCCCGCCGGCCCCGGCCCCGGCCCCGGCCCCGGCTCCGGCTCCGGCCCCGGCCCGCGGCGGCGGCGGCTCCGGCGGTTTTGGCGGCTCCGGGGCGCGGCTGAGGCAGCAGCCGTCGGGGGTGGGGGGGGCGGCCTGGGTCCGAGGCAGCCAGCCAGCCAGGCGCCTGGGCCGGGCCGCAACGGCCCGGGAGGCGAGGCTCAGAGCGAGCGGGAGCGGGGCCGGACGGCACGGGCGCCGGGCCATGGATGACTGAGCGGTTCGGAACCGGCCGAGGGAGCGAGGGAAGGCGCGGGCGAGCCGAGCGGGCGCGCGGGGGGGGGGGGGGCGACGAAGCCAGAAACCGGAGCGCTCCGGGGTGGGGGGGGGCGGCACCATGGGCCGGCCGGGGCCGCGCCGGGCCGGGGGCAAGTGGCTGCTGGGGCTGCTGCTGGCGCTCTGCCGCCTGGCCGCGCCGCTGCCCAAGACGCTGGAGCCGGTATCCTGGAGCTCGCTCAACCCAAAGTAAGTGGGGGCTGGCGGGCGGTGTGGGCCCGGCCCCGGCCCCCGATCTGCCCCCGGGGCTGGGCGGGGCCGGCCTCCTCTCCGGGGCCCCCCTTGGGCTCAATCTCTCCCTTTCTTTCTCCATCGCTTCCCCGAGGGGCGCACAAAGGCGGGCGGCCCACGAAGGAGGGAGGGCGGTGGGCGCCCCAGCAGGCACCCCCCAGCCCGACTCCGCGTTCCACCCCGCCGCCTTTGTGCGCCGCCCACCCCCCAGCTCCGGAGGAATGGAGGCCCCGGGGTGAGGGGGGCCGTGGATCCCCCCGTGCACCGGGGGCAGGGGGAACCTTTGGCCCATCTCCTTCCCTTTCCTCCGCCACACCTTTCTCTGGGGAGCCGGGTAGGGGGGAGGCTTCGAGCACCTCGGAGCATCCTGTTTTGGGGGCATACCCCCCATCATGTACCCAGTCCTTCTGCCTCTCCAGAACTTTTCTCCACTTTGCCACTTGCGAAACTCTAAGTGCCAGGATTCCCTTTCGGCAGGCCTTGGCTGCTGCCCTTGGAGGGCCCCGATGTCTTTGCTGGGCACCTACCGTATATCCTGAGACAGCTCCTTAGGGAGGCGGTGGGAATGCTCAGGGCCCCCAGCAGGTGGGTGCCTTCCCACAGTGTAATGGGTGCACTGGGGAGTGGAGGGGGAGGCCTCTGGGGGCAGCTGGAGAGCAGCTAGGGCTGAGCCCCCCCCCCCCCCCCCCGGGAGCTGGGGACCTGGGCAGCAATGCCAGAGGAGAGAAGTTGCTAAGCGCTTTGGTATGTATGTGTGTGTGTGGGGGGTGCGGCCGAGCAGGATGGGACAGGATGGGGACTGGAGAGCCTGTGCCTTCAGGCGGCTGGGGTTCACTCACACCCATGTGTGGGAATTGGGGAGTGGGGAACAGGGCAACCGAGCTGGTTCCTTGGGTCTCTCATTGGAAATCAGTAAGGCCCTGGATGCCAGGAGAGCTGAGAGGCCACTCTGGGGACCCCAGGTCCCAGCTCCTCCCTCCGCACCCCAGCTCCCCCATTGCAGAGAAGGCCTACCCTATCTTTGAGTGCTCCCTTCATCTGAGGAATCTGGGGGTCATCGAGCAAATGTGGAAGTTGCCTTGTTCTTGTATTTTCTGGGGCTTGGGGGCAGGTGGGTGGGCAGCCCAAGACAGCAGCCTCCTCCTCCGGGCCTGGCTGGCCTCCCGCAGCTTGCTTTTTCTTTCCTCTGAGGGCTTCCCCCATCCACCCTTAATCACCCCCTCTGCCTCTTCCTCACATCCTTTTGTTTCCCACACATACCAGCACTTTCCCTCCCAGCTTTCCCTCTTCCTCTCTCTATCTCTCTTCTCTCTTCTCTCTTCTCTCTTCTCTCTTCTCTCTTCTCTCTTCTCTCTTCTCTCTTCTCTCTCTCTCTCTCTCTCTCTCTCTCTCTCTCTCTCTCCTTCTCTTCCTCCACTCCTCCCCCCCAAATTGTCTCCCCCTCCTCTTCTCTTTTTTGCTCCCTCTCCTTCCTTCTTTGGTCTTCCTTTCTCCCCCTCTTTCTCTCTCTTCTTTTTCCTCTTCCTTCTCCCTCTTCCTCCTCCTCCGTCCTCCCTCTACCCCCTCCCTGTCTCCCCCTTTTTCTCTCTCTTCTTTCTCCCCCCTTCTCTCTCTTTCTCCTCCCTCCCCCTCCTCTCTCCCCTCTTCTGTCTCTGTCTCCCCCCACCCCCTCTCCTCTTAGCTTTTAGTCTCTCAGCACTATCAGGGAGCTGGCAAGCCCCCACCCCTCCCCCAGCTCCTGTAAACCTGCCTTAATTGCTTCCTCCTTGGGAAAAAAAACCCTCAAAATAAATAAGGGCTGGGGGTCTCTGTTTCCAACTTGCAGGGCCCTGCTTTGGAGGGTCAGCAGAGGCTGCTTCAAGGCGCTGGCAGGCACCAACTGGTAGGCTTTTTTCTTAAGAAGTCTCCTCACCTGGCCTCCGGGGCCAACAGACTCTACTTGCTCAGCTAGCTGGTGTCTTGGGGGGCGTCTGGGCTCCTCAGCTCTCCCCCAAAGGTTATGAAAGTATCCTTCCCACTTCCCCTTACAGAACAGGCAACCCCTCTACCCTTACTGGTGCTGCTTAACCTATTTGAGCTCTATCTTCTTCCCCCTCCTGCCCCACCGTAAGAAACTGTCTTCTGCTGTTTGGAGCCAAGACACAGGGCCTGAATTCATACTTCCCCCCTCTTTTGCTTCAGCTGGTGACCATTTAGATAAGGGTAGTTGAGGACCCTAACCTGGGACCCCCTTTCTCTACTCAAGGTAACATTAGTGCTGCCTGGGAGACTACTCCAAGCCTGAATGTTGCCGTGAACTAAGGGCCGAGGGCCGACCTTGCTTTTGCTTTCTAAAAGCTTGTAGTGGATGAGGTGGGGGGAGGCAAGGAGGGGACTCTGCAAAGTAAGAGATTGGGGTTGTGGGTATCAGCCTGGCCCCAAAGACGGGGGAATGGGAAGGAGCAATGAACCCTTGTTGATGGTACTGCATAGAAGAAGAGCAACATGGGGGAAACAGAGAGCAAGGTTAGAAATATTTGGGCTTGTGTGTGTGTGTGTGTATGGTGTGATGTGATGTGATGTAATGTGATACTTTCCAGGTAGGATGAGGCCCAAGCCTGTGTGTCTGCCTGGAGACAACAGAGCCTTGCTGCTGGCGCCCCCCCCCCCAAATTTGTGAGCTTTCCATTTTGTATGATTAGTAGGTAAGCCCAGCCCCTGGGCTTGAGGCCAAGGCCAGCAAACTCAAGGCCTGTCTTTCTACCTCGTGGGTCTTAAGCAGCTCCATTTACCTCGATTTACCTCCAACCACTCCCCTTCTTTGGCCTCTTGGGGAGGTAGATAGAATAGGGACATAAAAATCTAATAGGAAGTAGATTTGGACAACAGACATGGGGGGAGTTCATGGGGGCCTTCCTGAAAGGTTTTGCTCAGGGTTGTTTTGCTGCTAGCCTTGGATGGAGTTAGGGGAACCAGAAGAGAAAGCTTTGTGGGGAATCTTGTACCCAACTTGAAGGGGCCTCCAGCCTGGGGCTATGAGTACAGCCTCTGCCTGGAGGCTCCCTCCAACCCCTGCTTGCTTGGAATCTTCAGGCTGACTTGGCTGTTCTTAGCTGGCTCAGCCTCCCTCTGACCCTTGGGAGCATCTGAGTAAAGTGGCAAGGAAGAACTCAAGTTGAGGGTGATGTATGTTCCTGAGTCCCCCACCTGTTACATGTTGAGGGGGTGCTGCTATTTCTGGGGCATCTCCCTGCCTCCTACTGTTCAAATCTGGTTCTTCAAAACCATCGGGACTCTGGTTCCCATAAAGGGGGAAAGGGGTGTTCCTGAGGGTGACCCAGGGCCCACTAGGATCAAGACTAGATGGGGGGGAAGTCTTCAGGGGTTACCATGGCAACTTGCTCCAGGCTCCCTGCTGAGCCATGTCAATCGCCTTAGTTTCCAGAAAAGGGCTTTGTCTGGGGGTGGCCTGGGCAAGAAAGTACTCCTCAGTCATGGGGGTGGGGGTAGACTAAAGCTTAGAAAGGTGAAACTGGGGTGGGCAGCCAAAGGACTGTGCCCCCACCCCCAGTCCTTAACCCCACCACAGGGAGGGGGTGGAGGGGAAGGAAAGATGAGGAGTTCTCCTGTATCCTTTTAGTGGTGGGGCGCTGGTGGACAATGGAGGAAGCTTCTAGGCCCCCTGCCAGAGCACACAACGCCTCCTCTAGGGTCTCTCTTACCGTGACCTAGGGCCAGGCCTGCTCTCAGGTTTGGGCTAAACTTGATCAGAGACCTGAAGAGACGTGACCCTGCTGGGTAATCAGCCAGTATCCATGAGGCAGCTGCTTCCTTCCAAACACTGTTAGGTGCCCCCAAGACCCAAGTAAAAACGTTCCCTGTCCTCAGGAAGCTTAGCCTTAATAACCAGGGAGGGAGAGGTGGCAGCTGGGTTACTCAGGCATGGCAATGGGAACTAGAGGGAGGAACAGCAGGCCTGCAGGGACTGTGAAGGGGAGCCTGGGAAGGTAGGGTGGCAGCTGCCAGCTAGAAGAATTGCATTTCATCTCGAGGTAACAGCAAGCCGGGAGAGAGACCTGGTTCAGAGAGAGCCTGGTTCAGAGAGAGCCTCTAGGCAGAATGGCCCCCAGGAAATAGGCCAGGGGGTAGCTGTGGCCTGCTAGACTAGAGACATGGAGGAAAGGCCAAGATTTAGCATTCCAGTGGCTGTGGAGCAGGCTAATGGATGAAACCACTCATCTCTGTCTGGTCTAGGCAGGAGGGCAAGGCCATACTAGAAGGGTGGCCCCATGCTTTGGGCAGAAACAATGAGTGGAAGTAGTCTGTGTATCAGAGCACGTGTGTATTGGGGGTGGTGGTGGAATCGTTCACCATGATTTCCCTGTTTCCCGTCAGCGCCAGCCTGAGACCTGGTGTCTCCCTCCCAACCCCCATAAGACTTGGCCTCGGACCACCTCCTCTTCAGTTCTCCATTGCCAGCTCCTTAGTGTCCCCCAACTTCCTCCTAGCTGGGCAGCTCCGTGATTCAGTCTAGGCTTCTCTGACCCCACTAGCCCATCTCTCTCCTCACAATTGCATGTATCAGCGAGTTTGGGAAGAGCTCCCCATGGCTGCCATTCCCAGCCTTTCACCCACCCCCCTTTCTAAAAGGCACACCATTTCTCGGCCCAGCTTGGGATCTGGCGTCCTAGCTGAGCTCTCCTTCCCACTCTCTCTCTGCTTGTGTCCATCACTGTGGCCCTCAGCCCAGACTCCAGCCTCCTGCCAGCTTGTCGGCCGAGTAGGCCTTTGTTTGCCTTAGGCTTCTCTGTCTAGACCAGAAACACCAGTTCCTAGCAGGTAGTGCTCATTCCGGGATCTCTCGATTCCCCCGGGAGCGGGCAGCCTTTTGTCTGAATTCTGCCCAAACCAAGACTTTACCTGAACAGCTCTGGCTCCTCTCTATCACCAAAGCCCAGGGAGCCTTGAAGAAAAAGACCCAGTTTAGGGCCAGATTCTCTTGTGTCTTTAGGATCCAGGCAGGGCATCTTCTTTTGGACTCTCCTGGATGTACCATTCCTTATAAGTTGGGCTTTGGGCACTGACTGGGATGAGTGAGGGCCACAGGGCCTCTACTCTGTTCTTTAAACTCCCCTTCTCTTTGAGTCTGGGCTCTCTAGTGAGAATGACTAGGAGAAGTCTCTTCTCCTTTAGTGGGGACCATCACTACCTGCCATTTTTGGTTATTGTTAGAACCACAGGGGGTGGAGAAGCACTACTCAGTTCAGAATCTTTTCCCAATGCATCTTGGGTGCCCAGCCCTTGCCCTACCCTTACTGGATTTTCTGTTGGATGAAGAAGGGGGAAGGAGCAGGCTAGGCTTCCTTACCCTTGGCTGGGAACATGGAGGGTGGTGACCAAGGCAGGTGAGGGCTTGCTGGGCTCTTTAGACTGGGAGTGGGGAAGGACAAGCAAAGTGACAGGTGAGGGGGGTGACAACAGTCCCTCACCTTGGCACAGTTCAAGCCTGGAGACTCAGGAGACCATTCCTTGGTCACATGAAGGACCCGCTGGGCCGAGGCCTCCCCAGTTACTGTGTCCCTTCCGCCCCAGTAGAGGAGGCCGTAGAACCATCCCAGTCTCCCCCAAACCTCACAGCTTCCTCCCTCTTGAGCAGGTTCCTGAGCGGGAAGGGGTTGGTGATCTATCCGAAGATCGGAGACAAGCTCGACATCATTTGTCCCCGGGCGGAGGCTGGTCGACCTTATGAATACTACAAGTTATACTTGGTACGCCTGGAGCAGGCAGCAGCCTGCAGCACCGTGCTGAACCCCAAAGTGCTGGTCACCTGCAACCAACCTGAGCAGGAGATCAAATTCACCATCAAATTTCAGGAGTTCAGCCCCAACCACATGGGCCTGGAGTTCCAGAGACAGCAAGATTACTACATCACATGTGAGTTGGGGCTTTACCCAGGGCCTGCCCCCATCTCCAGGACCACATCTATCCTCCATACCTGCCCCCAGCATCATCCCAAGTCCAAGACCTGCCCCACCCATCCCCTGGACTCTCACAGCTTTGCCACCCACGGTCCCACTGCTTAGATTCGGAGGCTTCAGATTGAGACTAAAGTCTCCCTTCCCCTGCAGCGGGGAGAATGGGGAAGGAGCTCTGGTAGTGACTTGGGTTTCTGACCCAGAGAGCTGAGGTAGTGATGGGATCTGGCATCGTTGCCTCCTCCAGCTTTTCTGCCCCAACCCCAATTAAGAGAATGACTAGGGAAGGGGGGCTCTGGCATTCATGATGTAGAAATCTACAGAGACTTCTGGGAAGGGACATAGGAGGCTGCTAAAGGTCTTGGCCAAGCCCCTTTGGAGTATTCTTCCAGAGGGCTTCTTTCTCTGTCAGAGCCAGTTGGGGAGCAGAAGGCCCAGGTCCCAGGTGGAGCCCCTAGGGGGAATCCTATCCTTTGGTCCTCATAGCACCCAGGGGAGCTAGCCTGGTCATCCTGGAGGGTGCTTTAGGGAGGACCCTGCCTCACCCCCAGAGCAGTAGAACCTGGAAGTTATGATCTGCCAGCCCCCCCCCCCCCCCCCCCCCCCCGGGAGTCTTTGTGTTTTCCCCAGAGATAGATTTCATTCTGAATAGCCCTGGCCCACCAGAGGCTCCCCAGTCTTTGACTCTCACCCATTCTCTATTTCTTCTAGCCACATCCAATGGGAGCCTGGAAGGACTGGAGAACCGTGAGGGGGGAGTGTGCCACACTCGGACCATGAAAATTGTGATGAAAGTTCAGCAGGGTGAGTAGATTGCCTTTTCACTTGGGTGGGGGGAGCACTGCTTTCCAGACTCAAGCAGGGGCCCTTGGTGAGCCCAGCCTCTCCTTGTCCCATCACCAGATCCCAACACTGTGGTACCTGAGCAGCCAACCACGAGCCGTCCAAGCAAGGAGACAGACAACAGGGTGAAGATGGCAACGCAGCCACCCCGAGGGCGGGGCCCTTTTAGTGATGACAGCAGTGGCAAGCGTGGTGAGTGTCCCTATCCTGAGCCAGCTGGCATTGCTGGCTCTGCCAGGAGCCCTTGTCCTGGGCACCTCTAAGCATCTGTCTCCCTCTCCTTTCCCCATTTGCAGAGACCGGGAGCCAGGACGGGAAGAGCCCCAGCAGCAGTGGGCCTGGCGGGGGTGCTGATGGTTTCTTCAGCTCTCGAGTGGCTGTGTTTGCAGCCATCGGGGCAGGCTGTGTCATCTTCCTCCTCCTCGTCATCTTCCTCACGGTGTTGCTGCTGAAGCTGCGGAAACGGCACCGGAAGCACACACAGCAGCGGACGGCAGCTTTGGCCCTCAGCACCCTGGCCAGCCCCAAAGGCAGTGGCACAGCAGGCACAGAACCCAGTGACATCATCATCCCCTTACGGACTACAGAGAACAACTACTGCCCTCACTATGAGAAGGTGAGCGGGGACTACGGGCACCCCGTCT
The DNA here is from genome assembly GCF_037893015.1 of Macrotis lagotis. Classification (NCBI taxonomy): domain Eukaryota; kingdom Metazoa; phylum Chordata; class Mammalia; order Peramelemorphia; family Peramelidae; genus Macrotis; species Macrotis lagotis. The sequence continues at coordinate 76,405,991 of NC_133666.1, forward strand.
ACATTGTCCAGGAGATGCCTCCCCAGAGCCCCGCCAACATCTACTACAAGGTCTGAGTGGCTGGAGCTGGCGCAGCCGGCCATGAGCCTGGACTCGGAGCACACCCCTGCCATGCCAGCCGGGTCCAATTTGGGTATCTAGGTTTTTAGCTTCTTGGCTTTTAGAGTTCCCTGCCCTCTTGTCTCAGGAGTGGGTAAGAGGGCAGGGGTGTGCCCTTGGGAAGCACCCTCCTGTCTCTCTCCCCTCTGTTCTTGTGCCTTCCTCGGCCTCTGGTGCCAGCTCCATGGTGGCAGGGTTGGACATTAGCTCTGCTCTCTCCTCCATGGCACACCTACCCCAGACTTGGCCCACCTTCGGCCATCATTGTTTTCTGAAACTCTGCTCAATTGTAACTGTTGGTTTTTCATCTGGAAGAAAAAGCAAAAGGGGCCAATGGAACAAAGGAACCCCAACGAAATCTCCAGGACCCCCTTCTCTCCCCTCCCAGCTGTTCCTGATGGGGGGGGGCTTGAGCTTTAATGGAGTAGACATTTTTCTGGCTGTGCTCCTTGGGATTTCTGGAGGAGACCAGTCCAGGGCTGGCCTCCAGTAGCTGGCGAGTGGGTGAACAGGCCTGAGAGTCGGAATACTGAGTCCTGGGTGTTGGTGGTTTTTTGGGGGGGCCATCCCACCCTCACCTCCCCTCCCCAAATCCCTTCCTTGTGGGATTCTTGGGCAGCTCCTGCCTCCCTCACTCTCATGGTAATTAGTGTCTTAATTGGCTGTTGCCAGGGCAACAGGAGAGCTGCAGGCATTGTGACCTCATTGGGGGGTGGGGTGCACAGGTGGCTATTTGCCCTGGAGAACTGGGAGTTCCCCTTCTCCCCTCTCCCCCTTCCCCCTCACTTACAGCATGGAACCCAGGGGTTCTGCTACCCTCTTTGAGCTGTAGCAGGTGTGTGAGCCAGAAGCCCGAGCTCTCCAGGTTGGGCCAGATGCTACTGCTGCCTGGGGCCTGGGGCCTGAGAGGGGGCTGCTGGAGCCCCCCTGCTCATCGCTCTGCCTCCCCTCCTCGCCCCAGGGATGGGGTGTCTAGGTGATAGGCAGAAGGTTGTGACTTGGTTTCTCTTTATGTAAATACGAGTCTTTTTGGAAGAAAACCTGTAAAGATGTTTTGTACAAACAATTATTTTCTTGTTGCTTTTTCTTAGAAAAAAATGAGAACTAAAAAAAAAAAATTAACCACACAGAGAAATGGGTGTAAGCTGGTGTCGTGATGTGCCTGGGGAGGGAGGCTCTGGGTGGTGTGTGCTGGGCCAGGCCCCCTGCCCCCCTATCTGGCCCTCATCCCTCTCCAAGAGGTGGGAGCTGGGCCCTGCAGGCTCTCCCAGTAGCAGCAGGCCCAGCCCAGGGCTTCCTGCCCAGGGATTCATGGGGGTGTTGAGGGAGGTGGCTTTGATGTGTTCACCTTGCCTGGGAGCCCGGGTGGGGCCTGCCTCTGTGCTCCTACAACTCAGTTTCCCAAGGGCTGAACCTCCATTGTCCCCTGGTGCCAGTATGTACCCAGGAATCCCAGTTGTGGTTGTAGGGGTGTCGGCTGGCAATCATTTGGACCTCAGGGGTGGTCTGGGGAGAAATGAGGCAGGAGTCCCTTGGGGAGTTTGGGGGTCAGTAGTGATCATTGGAGGGATGAGCCCGAGGGCAGGGAGAGGGGCTTAGAAGGCAAGGGCCTGAGAGAGAGAGAGCCAGGAAGTAGGGCAACAGCCTGGGAACCAGGCTCCTGGGCGAGGCTGAGCCTGGGCCAGGGAGTTCCCAGACTGGCTCTGGCTGCTTATTAACCACAGGAAACATCAGGCTCATCTCCAGGCCTCATGGCTGCCCAGGGCAAAGCAGGAGATGCCCCCCAAGTCTCCTCTTCTTGGACTCCATGACAACTTCCTCTCTTGCCTCTTCTGAGGAAAGCAGCTTCTCATTGGCTTGTGCCTCCGAGGAGAAAGGGATGGCATCTTGGGAATGTTCTCTTGTCTGACTGCCAGCCATGAGCCTTTGTGTGACCGTGCTAAGAGTGGGCAGGAGATGGTCCAGGCTTGTGCCTGCCCTCCAGCCTGTGAGCTCCCTTCTCCCTGTTCCATGGCCTATTGGCCTGTGGAAACTAATTGGCAGGTCTCCATGCTGCTCACTCCTGGGCTGCCAGAGGCATCTGGTTGCCCTGAGCTCTCGGGTTTTCCTGGGAAAGAGGAGTGAGCTACGGACCAAGCAAAGCAGGCATCCAGAAGCGTGTATGTCTTGGGGGAATGGGGGCACCCTTGCCCAGGGATACAGGGCAGTGCCTTGTCTGGGCCTATTGCTGAGAGCCAGAGATGGGAGGAAGCCAGATACTGCCATTGGCACAGATGAACACATCATCCTTGGAGAGCCTGACAAACAGGAGAGGCTCTCTTCCCCCATTCTGTCTGGCCTAGGGAGGAGCTGACAAGCATTTGGGGTGGTACCCTCAGGCTGCTGGGCCTTGGTCCCTGCCCCACCCTAGCCTCTTCCTGCCCTTGCTACCCAATGGAGGGGAGACTAGGGTGTGGAAGATCTAGACCTAGAAGAGAAAGGGCAACTGGGACAGAGCTTCCCACCTGAGTCAGGTGGGGAGGGTGGGGCCCTTTCTCTTGCTTTCCCTTCCCTTTTATGTTCCCTTTCCCCTTCCTTTTCCCCTTCCCTTCCCTACCTCACCAGCTAGTGGCAGGTAACTTGACTCTGAGATGTTATTGAGAGCCTCACCCCCAGGCTGGGCTGCTGGCCCTGCCCTCTCCCACTTTTCCTCATCCCCCAAGCATAAGTGGGGAGAGTCCAGGTTCATTTGGGTCCCCCAAATGTGGAGGGGCTGGGCCCTGCCTGCCAGCCACAAGGGACCAATGGTCAGCAAAGCCCAGGGGACAGGAACCCAAGCTGGAAAACTTTTGGAGTCAGGGGAGAAGTCCCCTTCCCAGCATTCCAGGCTACTCTGGGCTGTGTTTGCCCAGGCCAACAAATCAGGCCAGGCCTTGGTCTTGGTTATCTGGGTTAGAACTTCAGACCAGACAGCAAAGTGGAGCCTTGCTTCATCTGGGGGTGGGGGTGGGGGGTGGGGGAAGCTCTTTTCTCTTCTCACAATCAGTAGCTATTTAGAAAGGGAAGGGACCTTTAGGAGAGGCAGAGGCAGAGAGAACTCTCATTATTCAGGGCCAGCTTCCCTGCCCCCTTTGATTTTACAGATGAGGAAACTGGCATCACAGAGGGGTCCTAAGGTCACATGGCAAGTTGCTGACTGATAGGCCTGAAGCCCAGGCCTCCTGACTCACATCTGTCTCAGGGTGGGGCAAGGCCTAGAAACTCCAAGGAGCAGCCCATTTTTTCCTGAAGCCAATGTTCTTGGGGAGAAGTCTAAGCAGACTGGATGCTTTTCTCTCTTCCTGTCAGAATGGTCGTTCCTATGGTATGGCCTGGGTGTGGGTGTGCCAACTCTGTCCTGGTGCTGGCCGTGTGACCGCCCCTTGGTTTACAATGAGACTCTTGCTGGCTTGCTCCCAGGTGGGTGGTTGTGGGGATCCACCATGCCCATGTCATCCACAAAAGCAGTGGCAAGGAGACTCAGCTTGACTTGGCTCAGCTCTCACCTCACTATTCCTCTTGGCAGTGGCCGCTACTACCAGTGTCTGTAGGGGCAGAGCAAAGCACTGTGAGGGGAACACATGGCCATCAGACTGAGTCAGCCTGGCATCCATTTGGCCTTAAATGGGGGCCAGGCAGGCCCCTGCTCCTGGGGCTGGGACAACTCCCAGCCAGCATGCCTTCCCAAGGCCACCAAAACTGGGGAGGGGGCAACCCAAGCTGGAAGGCCTCGAGGCCCTCCTCCCCTGTCGGTTGGCGTCCAGGTCACCCACCACAAAAGGGGTCCATGCCTCAGCTGCCCCGACAGATGGAGACAATTCATTTGCCTCATATTAGAGCAGAGCTGAGGTTAGGGTTTTATTGATCTCTGGAATCAGGGTTTCTGCTTTCCATTTATCAGGTTACTCAGACCCTATGTCAGTCTGGTGGAGCAGCCAGTGTGGTGGTGATCATTCCCACTTTACAGATGATGAAACTGATGCCCAGAGATTGACTTGAACCCAGATTTGTAGATGCTATGCCCTGGGGACCTTCTGCCCCCAAAACGAACTTTCCTTTTCCCAATGTTATCTTATAAACTTAGGACAGCGCATAGTAGGGAAGGTCCCAGGCATCTGACTGTGAGATGTAGCATTGGCTGATGTCACTAACCAGATTCCCAAGGACGCACTTGCCATCAGAAAGGACTGCTGTTTGCTCCTTCAAGTTTTGGGGCTACCCAGTGAAACAGGTGCTGGCCAAGCCCCTGCTTCCTGTCTGAGGGGCGCCTCACTGAACATAGTTTTGGAGATGGGACCCTGAAGCCATTGGTCCTTGATTCACCCTTGGCCAGCTCAGCTTCCAACCCGTTCTCCTGGCCCAGTGCATTTTCTGCTGATTTTGGGTCTTGGGTGCCAGTCTCTGGGCACAGGTCCAATTTCAAATGGACGATCAGGTTTTTTCTCTACCCACTCCCCAAACACTCCAGAAATGCCCATATTTTGACAGATGGGGATTGTCAACTCAGTAAATGTTACAAGAAAAATATATGTAAATCACAGAAGACTTGATGGAATGGAGAAGGTTTGGAGAAGTTCCTAGACCCCGTCTCCTAAGAACACCCAGGTAGCTGGGACTCCTTGAACAGCACCAGGGTCTGCAGGTGGCAGAGTGTGTGCCAAGTGGGAGAGATGTCAATGGACCTGGCATTCTTGCCTTGGGCCACAGTGATAGTGACTGGAGGTCAGGTTTGCCAGGCAGGCTCCCCATGTCCCCTTAGGGTCACTAGAGTGGGAAAGTGTGATCCAAAAGTTTTTCTAATGACAAGGTTGCTGGTATGACACCTGGTAGTGGTAGGAACAGGCCACAGTGAGGCCTCACTGATCTCATGGCTCTTCTTGAGTCTATGAATCTGTGAGTGTGTCTGTGTGTCTGTATGATGTGCAAAGGTACAAATGTGTATGTGTGTTGGGGCGGGGGCTGTCCTGCATAGATGGTGATGTTGCCCACCAGTTTCCACCAAGGGAAGAAAACAGTCATCTAAGCAGCTCAATTCTGGGCAGAATTTGGATGTGCAAGGGTCTGACTCCAGGGCCCATCTGCTGAATGGTTAAGTGGAGACTCAGGGCCCACTCTACCATCCTCCTTTCAGCTCATGGCATCATGGGAGAAAAATGACTTGACTTTTCACACCAAGAAATGAAGGCTCAGAGAGGGAAAAGGACTTAGCTGAGATCACCCAGCGAGAGTGGGGCTCAGCAAAGACCTACTTTTCGATGGGCTGAGCTAGTGTCTCTGTTCTGTCTGTGGTAGCAGTTGGTTGGGTGGTGCTCAGAAATGGAGGGCAATCGATTGACCCTTATCAACCCATTCTCCAGGAATGGAGAGCAATGGAACATGAATGAGGAGAAGAGGGAGGGAGGTCCAAGGGGAGGAAGATCCGAGGGTCCTGTCTTGCTGGACAGCCATGAGGAAGGGAAGGGAGCAAACCCCTATGCTCTGCTTTCCAGTTACACGACCATCGATGGAATGAACCTGGGCCTTTTCCATCCTTGACTCTCTAGTGATGGGGTGAGGATGAGATGGGAGCAGATATGGCAGCTATGTAGCCATAATGAATGCCAACAGGAAGGCCAGACTTTTATGGGAATCTGAGAGGAAGCTTCAGGCTCCTTAATCCTGCGACTTGTATTCTCTATTAAGTTTGGGGGATTTTTATCTCTTTCTCTTAAATGTCACTAAAAACCTTTTTTGGGAAACCCCATTTCTGTTTGTGGGTGAGCTGAAGGAAAAGAGGGAGTTTGATTCCCTCGGGCAAGACAGGTTCTAGGGGCCCAAAGAGTAGGGAGGAAAGGGCAGGTTATATCAGACAAGTTGGAGAGGGAAGGACCCATGGGGGAATGGGGGAGGGAGATGCCTTTGAGCCTTCATCTTTTGAGCCACCCTTGTGGCCCTCTCAGAGGCCTCTTGAGGCAGCCCTGGCCACCTCTCAACCTCCATTATGTCCCTGAGCATAGAACTAGGAGACCATGGACCAAGAAAAAATGGATGTAGGGGAACTTTGCCCCCCTTCTCTCATATCCAAGGTGAGGGCCTTTGGGAGTCCAATGGTTTCTTCATACCCCTCCTGTCCCCCTCTCCCAAACTGGACCCTATGGCACCTCCTCCCCACAAGCGAGCTCACAGCTGGCAGGGCTAGTCCCTATCCACAATCTTCTCCTCTGCCCCATCATGATTTGACCATAAAAGATTCATTAGCCAGTCCTGCCTCTCCTATCATAGGTGAGGGTTAATTCTTCCTGAAATGGAGCCCAAGAATGGACGGGGGGAGGCTCAGGGAATGGGAGGGACAGCTCATGAGACCTGATGAGAGAGATGGCCACATTAAGGCCAAATAAGAGGGTCCCAGCCCCAGGCCTCTTTACCCAGGCCTTCCTGTCTCCTGTCGCCCCCCTTTTCTTCCATTCCTCAGGCCTGCTTTCAGCCCTACCCCCTTTGCAATTCTTCAATCCAGGTCCCAATCTCCCCTCCCCTCCCCTGCCCTCCCAGCCCCCAGCCCAATTCCTTGTGACGACTACAGCACCCAGGCTTAGTGCCGGGGATACTTGCCCAGGCTGTTGCTTGCTTATTATTACAAGGACAATTTCTCTAATCAAAACTCCCAAATTACCCATGGGCCCCTCTGATTAATATTCCATGATAACAGAACAGGCCACATCTGGCTTCAGGAGCTGGAATTCTCCACTTTGGGAGTCAGTGATTGGTCTGCAGGAAGAATAATAAACTTCCTCTGTCTTCCCGCTTTCCCTCCTTTCCCATGGAGAGGCCCTCACCTCCTGAGCCTGTCTCCATCTTGTACCCATCTTCTCCATCTTTGGGGTGGCTGAACTCAACTGTTCCTCCCATTTAAATCTGGAGGAGCAAGTGAGCTTGGCTCCATCTTCCTTCCACTGCATTGAACCTCTGAGCCCGGGAAGCCCAGAGATGTTGTTAGCATGCCAGCGCCGACTGCCTCCTGAGCCCTCATCCTTATTTGAACCCTTACCCATGCTCCAGGTTTGCTGGGCCCTCTGCAGACTCCCTCCAATTAAGCGGGCACTAAGCCTTTGGGAAGCAGTCACTGTGTGGAGGCCAGGCCTTGCGGATACAAAAACAAAAGGACCAAAGAATTCCTCCTTACAGGGAACTGACATTTGAATGGGGGCCCCTGGCCCTTTCCTCAGTCTCCCTGAAGTCTGGCTTTGTCCTGCAGATGCCATACTCCAGCATTACATAGATTTCTTAGTTTGCTAGGCTCTCTGAGGCTGTTTGGTCTTAATGAGAAGCCCTGGATCTAGAAAGAGGCCACCAAACACTCATCTGGCCTTGGCTGGAATATTCTTAGGAGGGGGGGCCCACCCCTTACTACAGGATGACTAGGCCACTGGGGAACCATGGTCAGGGCCAGCCCTCCTGGATCCCTGGCTCTGCCTTTGGGGGGACGCTCCCAAGAAACATGCTGTTGCTGAACCCTGCCCCAGCTCCTTTGTATGTCGAAGCAAGCCCTGCTGACCATCCTCTCTGCTCTGCTTCATTCCTGGTCTTCCAAAGTGAATGACAGGGGGGCTGGCCAGCACAGGCCACAATGCCGTGGCATGCCACTGATTCTGTGCAAGGGCCTTTTCAGGCCTGGACTTAGACAACTGGTTTTTTTTTTTTTAATTTGGGTCCCTTTAACCATTAGGTACCTTAAACTCCCTTTAGCCCACCCACCTCACTAACTAGTCATGATGGTTTGGGAGCCAACTTCTCTCATTCATTCTCTCAGAGATCTTGCTGTTTGTCTGCCTCTGTCTGAAAATGTCTGTTTGTCTCTTTGTCTTTGTCTCTCTTCTCTCTCCATGCCATCCATATCAGTGACCTGAGAATGACTTGGATTTATCAGTTACCCCTCCTTGGGTCTGCTTTTTGACTGTTCTCAAAGCCACCTTTAACTGTAACCCCCTGCTCTCTATTTCTGTGTCCACAGGCTAGCATGAGAGACTTTGTGAAATGCTTTGCTTTGATCCCAGTCCATTGAGTCCATGGTCTTCCTCTGCTCTCCCAGTGACCCAACAGGTGAGGGCCTATGTATCCTGCCAAGAGCTCAGTGGCTTCCCTTTCCAATGGCTTAAGCTTTCCCCTGGCACTCCTCCTCCCTATTGAGTTAGGACAGGCTACCATAGCATCCTAAGGGCCTCTGCCTGTGTTGCCACCTCTACCTGAGCTTTCTGGCCACTCTTTCTGGCCTCACAGATGAACAAAGTCAGTCACCTGTCGCTAAGGGTTTATTTTTTTTAATGGCCCACCAATTTTATTTTGCTTTCACAAAGACCCCCTTGTAATTGGAACCACCCCATCCCCTGAGATGTTTACCCTGTTTTTCACAGTGGACAGTCTGTGGTTCTATTTCCTCCATCTCTTGAAGGTGTGTGAGTATAACAGATCTATCAAACCTGAGGGTGCTATTCTCAATTTGTGTACAATATATGGGTATCTAGACCCTCTTTGGTCTTTTGAATCTGTGGTTTCCAGAGAAGGCCAGATTCTGCCCATCTCCAACTCATGGAGTTGAGGTTGGGGGCACTGGGAGGCTTGAATTCTGAGGGACAGGGCTAGTTGAGGTTCAGAGCTCCATTGCCTCCCCACTATGGGTGCTATGGTTTTGGTATACCTGGGAGTTCCCCAGTCTCAGCAGCTGAAGGGTTTCTGGGATTTGATTGCCTAGATATTGCCAGAGGAGAAGCTCTGAGTGGGGCCTCAAGGCCAGCAGAAGGCTGGGGCAGAGGATCCCAAGATCTCCAGTTGAGTGAAGAGAGTCTTCCAAAGGTCTGGTCACAGGTGGGGCTGGAGTACCCATGGAGAAAGTTATTGGTGGGTCACAGTAGAGGTGATGGCTGTCTAGGCTGAGGTGAGAAAAATGGGAGACCATGTTCTCCTCAGACAGGAAATGCTTCTGATGAGAATCCTGATCCTCCTTCAGCAATTGACTGGTGCTCTGGAACTGAATTCCTTGGGGAAGGGAGCAGACATCCAGGGTCCGGCCTGGGCCCTGGGCTTCCCCAGGCTGTGTCAGGGCCCCGGGTGGGCGGCCCAGCTCCGCGGGTGGCTACAGGATCATGGAGTTCCGGGGACTACGGCCTGCTGGGGCTCGCGGGGCCTCGCGGAAGCCAGGGGTTCCATGCCCGGTGCCCTTGGGGGAGCCCGCTAAGGGTTTATTAATCACCTACTGTTGTGTTGGGCTTTGTGCTAAGCTCTGAAAAGAAAGACAAAACCAGACTCTCCCCTCAAGGATCTTCCAGTCTGATACCGACTAGGGCCAAACAAGGTACAGTCAGGACATATCAGGACTGACCAGACTGGAAGGGTGAGCAGAAAAGGCTTCTTATAGAAACTGAGACTTGAAGGAAGGAAGCTGAGGTGGGCAGTAGGCAGAAATGAAGAGGGAGGCAGCCAGCCAGAGAACAGACCTTGAGTCAGAGGAGAATATCTTGTGCAAGGAAGAGCTGGGGACCAGAGTCTGAGAAGACTGGCAAGATGACGGGGGCAAGTTCAGAAGGGCTTGGAATAGCAAGTAGAGGGTTTTCTATTTGATCCTGTAAGTGATAGGGAGCCAGGCACTGGAGTTTATTGAACAGGGAGGGTCAGACCTAGATTTTAGGAAGATCACTTTGCCAACTGAGTGGGTGGTAGATTGGAATGGGTCAAGTGGCCAAATACAAGATAACAACTGTGAGACCTCCAGGGGTCAGGTGTTGAGGGTCTTCCACAGAGTGGGGACTGGGTCAGAGGAGAGAAGGGAGAATGAGAAATATAACCAAAATGACAAAACTTGACAACTAAGGGTCAGGAGGGAGAGAGAGAGAGAGAAGCGATGGTTTTGACTTAACTTGGGATCCCATATGACCAGAAGGATTGTAGGGTCCTCTCTAATAATAAGGAACCTAGGAAGAGAGAGGGATTTGGGGGCTCTGGGATGGCTAGTTTGAGATGTACAACAGGAAGCAAGAGAACTGAGATGAGGATCAGAAGACATTCTAGAGTTGCCTAAATTTGAGAATTATTTCTGTAGGGACGATCATTGAATCCATTGGAAATGTTAAGATCATTCCTTCCTCCTCAAACTTATTAAGCACCTATTAGATACTCAGGGCTTTACAAATATAATTCGTTTTAACTTAAAACCTTATCTTTATTTTACAGCTTAAAAAACTGAGGCAAGCTGAGGTAAAGTGACTTGCCCAGGGTCACACATTTAGGAAGCATCTGAAGCAGGATTTGATTTCAAGTTTTCCTAACTTGAGACCCATCTCTCTATCCACTATATCACTTAGCTGGCCCTGTTTTGCCAGGTTAAATAGTCTCGAGAGAAAAGACAAGGGAGTCTGGGACAGAGCCTTGGCAAAAGCCACTTTTAGCAGGCATGACCTGGATGAAGATCTAGCAAATGTGATGGAGAAGGAGTGGTCAGAGGGATGAGGAGATCTGGGAAAGAAACAAGTCTCCAGAATAGGGTAATGGATCAGGTAAAGGATACAGAAGGTCTCCCAGTGGAGGACATTTGTTCAGTCATAAGGTTAAGAGATAGAAAAGCCTCAAATGAAATCTAGACTTGACCACACTTATGTCTTCAACTTCACCAGACTGAATTCTCAAGTCTTTGGCTAAGTCTGACTACTGGACCGCCCCCCCCACCCCAAATGAGAATGTCTGTACTTGCCTATTGATCACTTTACAGACCTTACCCTTAGGGGCCTGAAGAGGCTAGGACTTGAAGGAGTTGGGTTTGGACAGCGAGAGAGGAGGCTGAAGGTGATCAAAATTGGGGCAATGAGAATAAGTGTGAAGTCCTCAGGAGACAGTGAAGAAACTGGCCTGACTGGATAATAGGGGAAGTCAGGAAATCCCAGAATCCCAGGAATAAATGCAAAGTCTTATACTTGGAGTCAAAAATCACAAACGCCTGCCTCTGGACTCATCTCCTATGGACCCATTTGTCCACATGTGTGTGCTACTGCTGCTGCTGCTGCTTGGTTGGGCTCCATTTTATAGAGCCACACCCCCACTCCTTGCCAAGGCAGGAGCCTCCCATAATAGTGGTGTTTCTGCCACGGCCTGGCCAAGGTGTCTTCCTAAGTCTCTTCCAATCTGTCTCTGCTCCACTTGTCTTCCATTCCTTGGAGGCAGACATCTTGGCCTGGACTCCCAGTTTCTTTGGAATGCCTTTTTTTCTCCATGTGCTTTCTAGATTGGCCCTGTGACTGACTCTTAAACTCCACAAAGAGAGCACCAAGTGAATGAATCACACTAGAGTCTGAAGGATCTTGGGCCTTACAGAGGTGAAAAGAGATCAGTGACCATGCAGTCCAGCCACCTTACTAATAATGTTTGCCTCAGGGAGGTGATGCCATGACAAGCACTTGGATTGGTGGGGAGGGCTGTGCTAAGTCCCCAGCCTTACTTTCTCCTCTGGAGCCATCTGGGTCCAGTGGCCAGATAGGAATCGGGCGACTGGAGATGGCCCTGGATGGGAGGTAGTCAGGGTGAAGTGACTTGCCCAAGGTCCAAGGACAGAAAAAAGAGACTTAGCTAAGGTCTTTGAGGAGATTTTCAGGTTATAGATGAGGAAAGCAAAACCCAGAGCAGGGCCCTAAATTTCCTGTGGTAAGTGTCCTAGCCTGTAGGGGCAAACCAGACTACTCTGAAGGAAAGCTGTTGATCCTCCCATTGTACTCAAATGTAGGGTTTTTTCCCCATGCATTCTCTAAACTTCTGAGAAGCCTCCTTGGTCAGCAAGATGCTACAAACAAACAGGACATGGGAACGGCAGATTGGACTGTAAGGATGGCAGACCACGGGGATGGCAGAAACAGGGATGGCATTGCCTTCCTCCTGTTCCCACCTCACTTTGCTTTCTTCTACTAGGGCTCTCCATATTTCCAAAACTTCCAGCTGGTTGGGGATAGGCACCTCAATAAAATGTCCTTTTGGAGTTCTTAAGGATTCATGTTTGTTATGTCCAGGAGCTCCTTCTGAAAATGGTCCCATTCCAGTAGAGTTTATTTGGTGTCCTCTTGACAAGGTTTTAAAGGCCTTCATTTGTAGCTCTGGGATTTATCATCCATCAGTCTGTGAGAGATTGGGAGCTTCTGATGTATTGTCTTAGCCCCTGGGTCAAGCTGTATTTGGCATCTGGTAGGTTCTGCACATTTTCTATTGTGGTCTGGCATGCCCTCCATTGGTGATAAAGTCCACGTTCCTTTGAGATAAGTCCTCTCATTTCTGGTAACATTGGTTTGCCTCTCAATTGCCATCACAAATCCCTCTGTTTCTGTAAGGAAATCCACGACTCCATCATTTATTTACCTCTTTATCCTAGACTGAAGGCATAAGGGTGTTGCCCAGGGAAGGCCTTTGGATTCCATTCTTGGATTCTGGAACCATTTTCAGAGGCTCTGTCTGGAGGTAAGCCCCCTTTCCCTGACATTAGACCAATCCAAGGGTATTTTCATGCTCTCAGTCTTCGGAGTTGTTCAGTGATGTGGTGTAATGTATTTCTATCAAGATTTGATTTATAAATGTTCTTATTGTTGGCATTATGATTATCTGATACTCCTTTTTTCCTATTTAGATCTGACCCTGTCCTAGGTATTCTGAGGCTTCTCTGTGGTCAATGCCCATCACTCACCCAGGCCCTCTCCTCCTCAAGTCACTAACCCAGGGGAATGGAGGGCTCTTTGGAGAAGGTTACCCCCCTTTTAGTCCCATTCATGCCTTCCTTCTGGCCGATCTGTCCTCATGCATGTCCAATCCAACCCGACTAGATCCCCATCAGTGGACATGAAGCATGCATACCATAGCCTTATGGACACCCAGGCTCATGTGGACACATAGGTGCCCCAATCTCCTTCTAGGTTACTGAAGCTCCCGGGAGAGGGGGAGCAGTGAGGTGCCGGCAGACTAGAGAGGGAAGACCAGAGATCCAGAGAGCAGAGGATCTGGAATACCTTCTCAGAAAAATGGTGCCTCTCACTTTGGGCCAGAGAACTAATGGTAATAATTACAGGTAATTCTGTTTATTTTGGTCCCGAACAGAGGGGAGATGGGGGTGGGGTGGAGGGATGTTGAGAGGGTTATGAGTGTCTGTCACAGAAGTTCACAGAAGTGGGGGGGTGGTCAAGGGAGCTATGAAGGAAGTTCAGATTTATGGTTGGGAAGGGCTGGGAGGAGGGGGGGGCAGCAGTTTTTCTTCAGAGGCCAGTGGTAGCCAGGACCCTCCCAGGGTGGTGAAAGCAGGCTCTTCCTGTGGTATCTTCTGGCTGGGTTCTCCTTGGCCCAACTTTTGTTTCCCTAAATCCAACCTAGACTGACTTCCCTTCCCACCATGCTTTTCCTCCTTTCTTTGTCAGACAGAAATAGCCTTGGGGTATGTAGGTGGAGTCCAGGGTCCAGGGGGTCTGGCCTGGGCTTCTCCCTTCCCACTGACCCTGGCAGAGACTCAGGGCTCGAGCAAGGTCCTGGTCCTGGGTGGAGAAAAAGGGCTTGAACCTAGGATGAGGGCAACTGGGGGAAGGGAAGGAGGGAGGGAAGGCGGCCCCCTGGGGAGGAGGCTGCAAACCATTAGGGCAGGTTATCTTTCTGGCAGGGCTGACAGAAGGAGCGTCTGGAAGGAGTTAGCACCAGCAGCCTATGGGGGTGGGGGGAGAGGCCAGGATGGGGGGACAGAACCCTGGGAGCAGGAGACAGGGCAGCTCCCACCCCAGTCATGGTTGGCAGGGGACTCAGTGAGCAGTAGCTGCAATGGGCCTGACTGGGTAGGGCATCCTGGGGGCTGCTAGGACCCATGGACCCCTATTCCTCCCCCCCCCCCCCCATTCCCTCCTCCTCAGCCAGCCATCTGGCTCCCTGCAAGGATTCTCTCAGCTCCAAGACTGGGGCCTTCTTTCCTTCCCCTTTCTAGGGGCTCTAGAGAGGTGGGGGATCTGGGCCCTGAAACAGCCCCATTGAATGCAGGTCCATGGTGGGAGGGGGTCAGGGTGGGAAGGAGAGGCTGGGTAGGCAGGCTGCCCAGGTCCTTGGCCTGCTTGGTGTGTTTCTTGACTAGCCTATTGTTATGGTCTCCAGTCTCTCCAACTGCCAAGATACAGCCCTAACCACCTCAGGGCCTTTCCTTTTCTGGGCCTCCCTTCCTTTTTCTGTGATCTCTGGCCACTCCCTTATTCAAGAACCTTCAAAGGCTCCCCTTTGGCTCCAGAAGTGTGAACTCTTTACGTAGGCATTTATTCATTAAGTCACAAGAGCAAAGAGCCCTGGGCTAGGCTGTTTTGAAGTAGCCCAGTTCCTTCTTGGCACTCCCAAGGTTCTGTGCGTGCCCTCTAGAACATACTCTAGTGCTCCAGACTTGACCTAGAGGAAGACATTGGTATTTGACTTGGGACTTGGAAGAGAGAAGGGTGGTGAAAGCCAAGGAGAGACCCAGGGAGGGAGCCGTCTCCAAGGGGGGCTGGGTGAAGGAGATGCGGGGGGGGGGGGGCACTGGCACGGCAGGCAAGTTCCTCCCTTGCTGAGCCCCTCTGGGAATTGGGGTAACCAGGTGTCACATCTCACTTCCAGGGTCTTGTGATCCTCAAATGAGATCCTGTTGGCACTCCAAATGTGACTCTATCCTAAAGTCTAATGATGAAGACAACTTGCAAGCCACCAGACAGATGCCAGTTCTGCCAGAGGAAATGGAAGTCCTGTGAGGAGTGGCAAGATGGCAACATCTGGGCTGAGATATAAAGGAAGTCAAGTTGAGACTCCAGAGCTTGACAAATGTCACAGAATGGACACCCTGAGGATGGAGGGACTTGTTTGGGAACCCCCAGGAATCTGGGGGCATTGGATGGAAGAGGTGTCCAAGAGTAGAAAGGGAGGAGGGGGTAGGGCATCAAGGGGAATAGCATGTGTTGTCTCTGGAGGTTCTGGGAGTCACTGGAGTTTACTGAGTGGGGAGATGGGAGGGAAACATGGTCACTTAGGCTGCTAAATGGAGGATGGGGTGGAGGAGGGCAAACTGGAGGCCATTGAGAGGGGATGTGGCTAGGAACCAGGCCTGCGCCTTGCTGAGTAGAAATGAGAGGCGAGGAGAAGAGAGTGATCAACAGAGGTCAAGAAGGATGGGGACTGAGAACCCATTGCTTCATCTCAAAGAAGGGATCATCAGCAACTTTGGAAGGAGCAGTGTCCAGTGAATGAGAAGCAAGGGAGAGGAAAGGAAGTGGAGACACCATTGGAGGTGACCTTCTCAAGGAGTTTAGAGAGATGTCATGGGAAGCAGTGGGGAACAAGTGGGAGGGGGTTTAGTTTGGTTGGGTTGGGTTTTTAATAAATATTTTCTCTGTTTTCCAATTACAGACAATGGTGGTTTCTACCAATCATTTTTTGGGCAAAGTTTTGAATTTTGCAATTTCCCCCCTCCCTCCTCCCCTTCCCCCTCCCCCTCCCCACAGAGGGCCTTCTGATAAAGTCTTTACATTGTTTCCGTGATAGATCAATATTAAATGTGTTGAGAGAAAAAAACAGATCCTTAAGGAAGAAAGTAAATATTAGGGATAGCCAAGTCAGGTAATACTTAAGAGAATTTTTTAAAAACTGAAGATAATCAGCTTTGGTCTTAAGTTAAACTTCATAGTTCCTTCTCTGGATCCAGATGGGATTCTCCATCATGGATCCCCCCATATTGTTTCTGATCATTGCACTGATGGAGAAAGCAAGTCCATCAGGGTTGATCATTACCCCCTGTTGTTGTTAGGGTGTACAAGGCTCTTCTGAGTTAGAAGTTTTTGAGGGTTGGGGAGACATAGATGTGTTTGTAGGCAGCCTGGAAGGAGACAGTAAATGAAGAAAGACTGAAGCTAGAGAGAGTGAGGACGATAGAGGCAGATAGCTCCTGGAGAAGATGTTGCTTGCCCTACTTGGCCTGGAAAAGGTCTTAGGGGGAATAGGGATGCTAGAGGTGGTTCTGAGACCCCAGGTGGACAGTGACTCCCAGCATGCATTGCTCTCCAGAGAACCCCAGGGCAAAGTGGCCTGTGCACTAGTGGAAGAAGTCTCATGGTCTCAGTCTGTGGTCCAGAACTGGAGAAAAGTACTTTGCAAAGAATTCACAGTTTCAACAGTGTGGGGCTAGAGGTCAAGGGTCATCCTTCTTCCTCTCCCTGATGCCAGCCACACTCTCCTGGCGGAAGGTAGACAGAAATGAGATTATAGAATTTAGCCCATCAGGCTGGGAAGGCTCTTGGAAGCTATCTTGTCCCATCCCCTCATTTTACTGAGAAAGCCCAGAGAGAACAAGGAATTAGGCCAAGGTCACTCAGCTTCTGAGTAAGAAAGCTAGGGCTTAGAACCAGACTTGTCAAGAAGTCTTATTTCCATACCCTTCCACCTCCCTGAGAACTTGGGCTTCAGCTCCTACATCCCTAATTGCTGCTCAGGAGCCTACCTTGACTGCCTGGACTTCTTACCTGTCCTCCCCCCTACTCCCACTCCCTGATCTTCCCACAACAGCTGGAGGAAAAACTGGGAAGGAGGTCTTTGGGGGGCATGCATCTATTTCCTCCCCATGTCCAACTCCAATCCCTAAGCCAGGCAAGAGGGACCCCCAAAGAGCAAGAGAGTACATTGCACTCTTTCTATCCCCAGCATAGGGGACACTAGTGGCAGGAGCTGAGGGTGGGGAAGGATATGAAACTCATGCTGGAGAACAAGCGTGAGGGAGGGGTGCCTACTTACTAGGAGGCCACTGTTGATGTGATACAGTTGATGGAGAGCTTCTACTCCTTCTTGCTCTTTGCTTTCCAGTCCCCCTCCTCCAACTTAAATGCCACTGCCTAAATTTCCACCATCATGGTTTTCTCTTCAATAGTTACCATTTCAGTTGCACACTCCCCCATTCCTTCTCCTCCCCCCCAGATAAACTTTTTCACCTAAGCTGTTACTTTTCACTTCTTCCTTTAACGATAGACAGTGGAGAGCAAGTTCTATAAGATCTCCCCAAGAAGGAAGAGCTGGGAGATGGGCTGAGGGCAGAGGTTCTAGGATTCCAGGTGGCAGTGCTCCCCGAGGGTTGGTGCTTGGCCTTGCTAGGACAGCTAACATAGGTGCATGCGCATGAGCATGGACATGTGCATGCACCACGTGCCACATACACGTGCCCACGGAGCACGTGCAGGTGCCTATACATGCCTCAAGCACACTCACTCAAGGCTTGTGTGGTGGCCTGCCTCCTCATCCCCTTCCTCAAACCCTGTCCTCTTGATATCACCACCTCTGGGTGCAGTTTGGATCAGGGGAGCATTACCTTCAGTATCTGGTGACTGTTGGCATCACTGGCTTAGCCACGTTGGGCAGGCACAGCTCCACATATCTGCAACTGTCCATCCTTCCTTCCTGGTCATATGAGGCCTCGGGAAAGCAGGGTGACAGCCAGCTGGGGCTGGGAGGGGCAGAACCAAGGGCACATTAAGTGAGCCCCAGGAACTCTCCACTGGGCTACTTCTGCTTTGTCTTCTTTTTTTTTTCTTTTGGTTTTTGCAAGGCAATGGGGTTAAGTGGCTTGCCCAAGGCCACACAGCTAGGTAATCATTAAGTGTCTGATGTCAAATTTGAACTCAGGTCCTCCTGACTCCAGGGCCAGTGCTGTAATCCACTGTGCCACCTAGCTGCCCCCTGCTTTGTCTTCTTAACAATAACCAAAATGATTGATTGGGTGGACCACAGGGAGACAGACTGGGGGAGAAGGGGGAGAACATGGAAGACCCAGCATTAGTACCATGAAGCTATGATATCTTGAATCACCCTTTCTGGGCCTTAGTTTCCTTATCCGAAGACAAAGAGGAAGAGGAGGAGGAGGAGGGTACAAAGAGAGTACAAAGAAGAAGTAGGAGGAGGAGGTGAGGAGAAGAAAAGAGGAGAGGAGAAGCGGAAGGAGGAAGAGATGAAGGAGATCATAGTACCTCTCAAAGGTAGAAGGCTCCTCCGAAAGTGCCTAGAAAAGTATTTCCCAAGGTACAACATGGAAACAAAGACTGACAGGTTGCTTTCCATGGGGGGGGGGGTAGGGAAGTAAGATTGGGGGGAAAAATTGTAAAACTCAAATAATATCTTTAATTAAAAAAAATAAAAGTGTTTCCAAGATTCCTTTCATGGCAGCCTTGACAAATGGGCAAGTCTTTGGGGTTAGAGAACTGGCTCGAACTGGCTCTTCCTGCTTTTGTGAGGATTCCATTAGCTGATGAAGGTTAAAGGTAATGGCAGCATCCACATAGAGACATCTATGGCAGGGCCTCCCTCCCTGCACCTTCACTTTCCAGCTGAAGAGATTCCAAATCTGAGAGGGCTGCCCAGACAAGAGTCCGAGTTTGGCCCCAGGGCTTCTGCCTGGCTCCAGACCCCCCTCCCCACCCCCACCCCACCCCCACATTGTATGAGCTCATCCTTGGAGTCTTTGGGGGCTTCTTTACTTCCAAATATTTTGAGACCATCTTTGAATCCATTCAGTTTGGATTTCCTGCTCATCTCTCCTGTTACTCCATGAAGGAGAGGAAGGACACCTTCCCCCCCTCCCTTATGATCACCAGTGTGCTCCCCTCCTTTTGGGGACTGGGACTGGGGGACCAAACCATCTCATACAGTGACCAATCCAAATATGACATGTTTCAATTTCCAAAGGGCTTTTGTACCCATGGCCTCATTCAAGCCTCATAACTACCTAGAGTCAGGGGAGTATTAGAAGGATGGATCATTATTCCAGTTTTATTGATGAAGAACAAAAGGTTCACCTATGGAAAGTGACTTGCTTAAGGTCACATAGCTTCAAAATGCAAGAGCTAGAATTTGATCCAGGCGGCCACACCATCTGGGACTCTGTCAACTCTGATCATGTCTCCTCCTCACTAATCCCTTTCTAGAAGGAGCTGGCCCTTTGGGAGCTGTTTGGTTGTCATCAAGGCCCTCCTGGGGCTGGTGACCTCCAATCGTCACCATCAAGTTGGGCCTAGGTCCGTTCCAGGTCTGTCCCAGGTCTCCCAAGGGCAGCAGCTCATTCTTTGAGTCTGTTTGCAGATGATGCCATAAAGATCCAGGACACTGGCAGAGACTTCTGGGAGAAATGCCATCTTGCTGAGCTCAATCATCACCCTTAGACTTGGACCTCCATCTCCCCACTAGGAGAATGGAGTGGAGGAAAGAATGCCACCCCCCCTGCCTCCCCAGACTGTGCTTGGGGGAGGGCAATGATCTTTTCTGTATCTCTGGATGTGGCTTCCCAAGAGCTCCCTCCAGGTTCTCCCCGTGGCTTTGGCTCTTGAGCATCTGGGAGAGTTTCCTCTATTCCCACAGCCTGGAGGGAGGTCTCCTGTGTGCTCTGGCCTCCAGATTAGTACAAGAACCGGCCAAGGTAGCATGGTGTGATGGATGGAAAGAATGCTGACTTTGGGGTCAGAGGAGGTGCTCTCTGATGGGCTACCTATGTGACTGCCTGAAGCCCTCCGATTTGCCCTTGCACAATGGGTGGGACTGAGGAGCAGATCTTGTTGCTTTGGCTTGGCTTGCCAAGATCCTGGAACCCCAACTTCCTGACTAGAGCATCTGCTCTCAAGCACACAGAGAGGGGTCCTCCCCCCATCTTTACCTGTTTCTTCCTCACTTGGGTGAGGGTCTGGACACCCATTCAGGGAAATCACTAACTTAAGGTTTGCAAAATCCTCTCTTTCTCAGAACTCTTGTAAAAGGCAGTGATGGTCATGGGTGGGGATGGAGGGCTCGAGGCTGCCTTTGGAGTCTCCAAAGACTCTGCTTCCCACAGGCCCTGCCTGTTCTTCCTCAATTGTAAAGTGAGGAAGTTGTCTTCAATGACCCCTCAAGTTCCTTCCAGCTCCTTCTGAGCCCCATTTTCGAGAGGAGTTGACTGAGGCCAGAGAGAAAGGGTCTTGTCTAAGATTCCAAGCTGATGTGTATCCGAGTCAAAAGCTGAAGCTGGTTCTCCTGAGGTTCCAAATCTAGTCCTTGGAATGGAGATTAGGGTTGCTTCTTTCAGGGTCCCCCCACTGCCTCTCAGCCAGACCTCCCCATGGCCACCCATGAAAACAGAGCCCTTCTTTGGTCTGGTCCCCGTCTCTTCTCCCCCTTCTCCCCTCAGGGTCCCCCCCCCCTGCCTATTGCAGAAGCAGACAGTGATGGACGCCCCCTCTCCCGGAGCCTCAGTCTCCTCAGCCCCCACTCCTGGTCGCCCTCCCTCCTGCCTGCCAGGGCTGTCAGTGATGATCAAAGGCCAGTGTGCACAGACTTGGGCCAATTCTCTGCTTTCTTCTTTCTTTCTCCCTTTCCTCAGTCTCTCTTACCTCCTCCCCCTCTTTCCTTTCACTTTCTCCTGCTATTCCAGCCTTGTTTCTCACTCTCTCAGGATCCCCCCTCCCCCACGGCCTCTGCCTGTCTGCCTCCAGGGTGAAGTTCCCACTCAAAGGGTAACTCCCAGAGGCCTTGATCCTTGGCTCGCTGCCTCGAAGCCTCTCTCCGGTGGGTGCCTGCCCTGCCCTGCCCCCGGGGGCCCCCACTCAGAGAGCCAGGCTTCCTGGTGTGGGGTTTTCCCTGGCCCTCCCACAGGGATGTCTGCTGATTAAATGGGATGTGGGGCTAAGGAAGGGATCCAGGTGGGCTGTGGATTGCCTGGGATCCTTGGCAAGGGGGAGCCCTGATCTGGAGTGCAGGGGTTTGGGATAGGTGGGGAAGGAAGGAGACCCAGAGCTTTCCCCAGCCCTGCCCGTAAGCCTACTAGGCTTCCCTCCTCCTTCTCCCCTGGCTGGACTTGAGATGATTCTCATTCAGTGGGCTGAGGTGGGGGAAGGGTGAGCCAGGGTCTCTTCTGGAAGCAAGACATCCCAATGGACCTCAGGAGGTTTTCCTTTCTCTAGGGTGGGGTGTTTCTTCCTTCTTGGGGGTCTCATCATAAACCCTCTTGCTGGAGTTTGCACTCACCCAACCCCAGGCCTGTGGAGCCAACTAGGAAGGCTTTGCTTCTTGTAGCCTAACCCCTCAGAGGCCCAGGCTGAAATGCAAGGCCTCCTTTCTCGCCATTACTCTGCTCCTGGGGTCCCTTTCCTCTGATCCCTCTCCAAGTTCTCCCCATAGAAGAGCAGACTCCCCCTCCCCTGTGTTCTCAGCCTCCACCCATGGTGGGCTAGCCAGAGAAGCCTGGCTTAGGGCTGGCCAGGGTGGCTACAGTGAACATGGAGGGACATCGAAATATCATTTTTTATTCATCTACATATAATTAATGCCAGAAAAAGTCAGCCTCCCGGGGAACAGAGGCAACCACCAAATGTAAGAGTTGGAAAGGACCCACCTCACAAGAGGCCATGGTGGGGGGTGGGGGCTGATTCTGGGGCCCACAGAGGAGCTCTCCTACTGTCGAGATGTATGAATTTGGAGAATCCCTCTGCTGCTCTGGACCCTTATTCAATGAATGATCTCAAAGTTTCTTGGATGGTGGACAGATAGGGTGATCTTGGACAACTTCCTGTGACTCTCAGCTTCCTCATCTGTAAAGTATTTGGGACTGGAAAAACCTTAGGGCTCATCTAGTCCAACTCCCTCAATTTCTAGAAGAGGACATTGAGACCCAGACAGGAAGAGTGACATATACAGGGTCATTCATTCAGCTGGCAAGTGGCAGCGCAGGGATTTGAACTCTGGGCCTCAGATTGCAAACTTGGTGCTCCCTCCACCAGCCCACGAGTCAGTTGGCTCCAAAGCACAATTCTTTTTTCTATGATCTTCCCCCATTCTCCACTTCAACCTCCATTGCACTTTATCTAAAAACAATGTGGCAGCCAGAAGGCACTGGATAGTCATCAGAGGCCCCTGGAGAGCCTCCTGGTTAAAGCAGACCCTTGGACTAGATGATGGGAGGATCCACTGAGAATGTATCAAAGCCCATTGGCAGCCACAGGACAGGGAAGAAGAGGCACTAGACAGGGCTAGCCAGGACCTCTGTACAGCTTGCTTGTCATTTTGTGTGTCCAGAACAAAAGAATTAGGAAGTTCTTGGTGCAGTGTGGACCCTGGCCCTCAGAGCTACCTCCTGGGAAACTACCCCCTGGACAGCTCCACTCCTTCAGATGCCTGGGCATTAGCCTTTGCCTTGACCAGCTTCCAGTGCAGTCCAAATTCTAAGGACTTCGGCACCCATACAATATAAACTGTCACCCAACATGGGACAAACAGCTGTCTCACGGAGAGTCAGCAAGATGGCAAGGAATGCCATTGGGGCTCCGTTCGGAGCAGCCCAGGGCCCAGGACTTGAGGGTGATGGGCTCCTCGTCCTCTGCTCTGCTCAGATGCTTCTGGGCTCTCACACTTGTCAAGTTATAGCCCCCTCCAGAGGAAGGGCGATAAGTAGACCCCCCAGAGGAGTAAGTACAAAGAATGTAGGCATCCAAAGGCCTTGGTGTTTCCTTCCTACACTGATTCTTCTAGTCTTCCAAGCTTGTAGCCTAACATTTGTCAAACTGGGTTTCAGTTTCCCCCCTCTATAAAATGGGGAAAATGCTATGTGCCCACTTCTGGGGTGCTGTGTCCAGGGTTCATTGAACATGTGTGAGCTCCTCTTTATGATTGGTGCTGTCCAACTGTGGTTCTCCTTTCTCTGGGGCAGGGCCACATACATACATACATAGCACATACACTTCAAATCTCCTCGGGGTGCATAAATGACTTAGGCTGGCTTTGGCATGAATAGCACAGCAAGATGAGAAGAGGAGGGGTGGAAATCAGCTATTAGAAGACCCTTCTGTCATGGATGGATGGGGAGAATGCAGCCTCAGAAAGGTTCAGAGAGACATCTCTTTTGCATTGAACTACAAATCCAAAGCCTTGAGTTTGCAAATCCAAAGCCTTGGGTTAGGATTGCCTAATTGGATGTTACTTCTCCCTATGGGGCCTTAGTTTCTTCTTCAGTCAAATAAGGAGTATAGTTAGTTGTTGTTCAGTTAGGTCTGACTCTTCATGACCCTATTTTACAGATGAGGAAACTGAGACAAACAGGGTAAAGTGACTTGCCCAGGATCACCCTTAGGTCTTCCCAACTCCAGGTCTGGCACTCTCATCACTGGACAGCCCCTAGCTGCTCCTGATGGTTAGATGATTACTGTATTTGGAATAGGATGAGATCCCACAGCTGTACGGTGGATAGAGCATTGGTCCTGGAGTCAGGAGGACCTGAGTCCAAATCTGGTCTCAGACAAGAAGTAGAGAATATTATAAACTGCACAATGAATAATTTTGATTACATTAAATTCAAAAGGTTTTGCACAAATAAAACCAATGCAACTAAGATTACAAGGAAAGCAGAAAGCTGGGAAATAGTTTTCATAGCTAGTGTTTCTGATAAAGGACTCACTTTAAAAAATATATAAAGAATTGAGTCAAATATGTAAGAATACAAGTCATTCTCCAATTAATAAATGGTCAAAGGATGTGAAAAGACAATTTTCAGAAGAAATCAAAGCTATGACTATTGTAGTCATATGAAAAAATGCTCTAAATCACTACTGAGTAGAGAAATACAAGTTAACATAACTCCACCTCACCCCTATCAGATAGGCTAACATGACAGAAAAGGAAAGTGACAGGGGCGGCTGGCTAGGTGGCGTAGTGGATAAAGCACCGGCCTTGGAGTCAGGAGTACCTGGGTTCAAATCCGGTCTCAGACACTTAATAATTACCTAGCTGTGTGGCCTTGGGCAAGCCACTTAACCCTGTTTGCCTTGCAAAAACCTAAAAAAAAAAAAAAGAAAGTGACAAATATTGGCAAGAATGTGGGAAAATTGGGACACTAAATACACTGTGGGTGGAATTGTCAACAGATCCAACCATTCTGGAGAGCAATTTGGAACTATATCCAAAAGGCTATAAATAAAACTGCCTACCCTTTGATCCAGGAATACCACTACTAGGTTTGTATCCTAAAAAAGATCATAAAAAAGTGGGAAAGACCCACATGTTGAAAAATATTGATAGCAGCTCTTTTTGTGGTGGCCAAGAATTGGAAATCGAGGGGATGACCATCCATTGGGGAATGGCTAACAAATTGTGATATATACAGTAAATGTAATGGAATGCTATTGTGCTACAAGAAATAACAAACAGAATGCTCTCAGAAACACCTCAAAAGATTTATTTGAACTGATACTGAGTGAGATGAACAGAAGAGTAGGAGAGTGTTGTACACAGAAACAACACTGTGTGATGACCAACTGTGAAGGACTTAGCTATGCCCAGCAATGCAAGGATCGAAAAGACAATTTCAAAGAACTCACGATGGAAATGCTTTTCATCTCCAGAGAGAGAGCTCTCCGTGACACAGCTGTTTGTCCCGTGTTGGGTGACAGTTTATATTGCATGGGTGCCAAAGTCCTTGGAATTGGGACTGGGCTGGAAGCTGGTCAAGGCAAAGGCAGATTGAAGCAGACTTTTAAAACTTTATTTTTCTTTTCTTTTGTTTATATTTTCTTTTGCAACATGGTTAATAGAGAAACATGTTTTGTCTGATCTCACTTTCTCAAGGAAGGTGGGAGGGAGAGAATTGGGAACTCAACATTTCTAAAAAGTGTTAAAATGTTTCACATGAAACTGGAAAATATTGAGCAAAATAAAGAATTTCTTTTAAAAAGGAAATATTAAGTGGCTAACACAACAGAGAAGGGCATTAGCAGGTGTGAGGGAGAGAAGCACATCAGGAAAGGCTGAAGGAAGAGAGAGCTTCAGTGAGATGGAGGTGAGGAGTGTATTCTAGGTGTTGGGTATAGCCAAAGCAAAGACAAAGAGATGGGAGATGGAGTGTTGCATGTGAGGAGTGGAGAAAAGGCCACTTTAACTGGATCTCTGCCCCCCCTCCTGCAAGGAGGGGGAATTGTGTCCAATAAGACTGGAAATATGGGTTGAGGTCATGTTGGGAAGGGCTTTAAAAGCTAAACAGGAGCTTACATTTGATTCCAGAAGTAGTAGGGAGACACTGGAGTTTACAGAGTAGGAGAGTGACAACAGATTTGGGTTTCAAGAAAATAATTTTAACAGCAGTGAGTAGGATTGGAAATGCATCTGTTGGGTGATAATGGCCAGGTCACTCCCCTAAGGGGCTGGGCTGGTGCTACCTTGGACTGAAATAGAAACATTTGGAAGAGGAGAGTGCTGGGAAAAGCTCCGACCCTCTTTGGTGAGTTGCCTCAGTCTCCACCCTTCTAGCTCTAGGAATAATAAGGGTTTAAGAGTGAAGGAATCCAAGAAAAAGATTGAGGAGCTGAGGGAAATCATCATCATCATCATCATCATCATCATCATCATCATCATCATCATCAGTCTGCCTGCCTTTCTGCCACATACTAGTTGTGTATATGATTCTGGGCAAGTCCCCTTCTCTCTCTGGACTGCCTCAGTTTCCTTGTCTGCAAAATAGAGATAACACTCCTTGAACTACCTGTCTCCCTAGGCTATGGCAGAGAAAGGATCATGCAACTCTTCAAAGTGAAGATGAAATCCTGGCTTCTTGTAGGAAGAGATGGGGAGAGGGAAGGGTTCTAGAGTGGAAGGAACTAGCTTGAAATCTCACTTTCCATATGGTAATACTAGAATTGTGCCTGTGGGCAATTACCTCCGTTCAGGCCCGGTTTCTTCAGCAGCAAAGTGAGAACAAAACCCTAGGCCACGTGAGTGGAAGGGGGAGAGGCCTCTCCCCACCTTCTTCTGCCACCTCAGTGGAGTGAGATTACAAGATAGTAATAAGGTATTAATCTGACTATAGGGAATGAAACCATTCCCTGTTCTCTTGAATGAAAAGCCATGTAGTGATTCCTATGTCCTAAGCCCCAGGAACCCACGTGCATGTAGGTGAGATAGTTCCTGCCTTCCAGGAGCTTATACTCTAATGAGGAAGGTCAGTACCTATAGGGGAGCCCAAGCTGGAGCTGGGAGGGGGAGGAGAAGTGGATCTGAGGGGCGGCATCTACCTATGATGACTGGGCACTAGGATCACCTGGTAGAACTCAGAATTCCATGGGAAGAGGGAGAACTGCCTCTCTGAGCCCAAAAAGGGTAAAATGGAGAAAAAGGAAACCAAACAATACTTCTAGACAGGGGAATTTCAGTACAATCCCTGAGGGTCTTGAGGAAGTCAGGGCTCAGGATTGTTTGTAGGAGAGTATGTTTCAGGGTTATCAAAGGGAAGCTTCTTCTTAAGAAGCTATTTAATGTCTTTGCTAAGAGCTACTTGTGTCAACTGGCATGGGTACAAAGGGGTTGCACATCAGTGGCGGCTCATGAGCTACAGGTTAGGAGCAATAAGCCACATCTGGTCTGGGGACCCCATCTGCTAATGGAAGTCCCAAGTTGGAAAACTATCCAAGAAGTTACAGAGCAATGCCTGTTTTTGTTATTATTGTTATTTGTTTGGTTATGCCTTGTGCAAACCCTTTTAACTCTTGGGTTCTGCCTTGGTTTTCCCCTCTGTAAAATAGATAACTGACATCAGAGATCCCAGCCACCTCCCAATCTCTCCCCATCAAAATCACTGGACTGAGAGCAGCCAGGAGATGGAGGAGCTGGGGTTGGGGTGGTTGGGGCAGTCTTTGAGAAAGGGGCAGGGGCAAGAGGACAGGGCACCTTAGGCTATAACTCTCAACTAGCCTGCAAGCTCCTGTTGAGGCTATGGCACTGCAGCCCCTGGGCTCTTCCTCCTGGAAAACACCCAGCCAGCTGCTGGGGGTGGGTGAGGGGGACTGGGTTAATCTGAGGATTAATGGGGGGAGGTGTTGGGATGGGGGGCTAGGCGTGTGCTGTGAACTGCAGCAGCTCCAGCTGCTTAATCGGATTATAGGAGCCCAGCCCCTAGGAGGGGAGGTGAAAGGA
Organism: Macrotis lagotis; assembly: GCF_037893015.1. NCBI lineage: Eukaryota > Metazoa > Chordata > Mammalia > Peramelemorphia > Peramelidae > Macrotis > Macrotis lagotis. Next base: position 76,433,045 of record NC_133666.1, read on the forward strand.
GCCTGGTCTGGACTAGGGTGTTGGGCAGGAGCAGCCACACATAGGTGCCAACTAGGGAGGGCATCAGCCCCCACCCCCAATGCACCAATATACATACGCTTCTCTACTGCGGGGGGCGCCCTATCGGCTCCATTCCTTGTCTTTATTCGGTGGGAAGGAAAGTCAGGGTTTTGGGAGCTCAGGTGTTCCCTGCCTCCTTTCCTTCCTGCCTCAAATTCTCCTTTGTCTCACCCTGGGTGGGCCAAGCTTATCCAAATGGATGAAGTGACTTTGGAAGGGGTTGATCGACTCTTTTCTCTGGGTGGGGGAGAGATGGGAAAGGGGTAAGAAAAGGGAAAGGAGGAGAGATGGGAAAGAAGGGGGAAAGTGAGAGAAGAGGAGGAGAGGAAGAGAAGGAAGAAAATGAGAAGAGGGAGTAGAAGGAAAGAGGAGAAAAAGAAGGGAAACGGAGAAGGGGAAGAGAGAGAAGGAGGAAAGGAAGAGGAAGGCGTCAGGAAGAAGAGGAGGGGGAACATTGGGACCAAATACCACACAATCAGACCCAGATTGGAGGTTTAGAGGCTCACCTCTGTCCGTATTGACCTGTGGCTCTCCTGTGGAGGGCAGGAGGGAAGCAGGAAAGCTGAAGAGCTCCCTGGAGTGGGCTACCAACCCATTTCTCCAGTCAAGGGGACATTTCAAGGAACTCTGACAAAAATGGCCCCTGAATGGAACAAGATGCTTTCCTGCCTCAGTGGCATCTCCCACCACTGGGAAGGGGCTCTATCTACATTAGAGGCCTGGCAGGTCTCTACCACATATCTCCATCTGTTATTTTGGGAGAGCTGGTGGTAGGGGGTGTTTGGGGGGAGTAGAGTATGCATGAGCTTAAGCCTTAAGACCCATTCAGAACTCTGACCTGGCACTCAGCAAAGTAAGTTCCAGATGATGGAGCTGCTTCCTGGAATGGGGGCTCAAGACCACTCCTCCACCTCCACTCCAACCCCTTAACTCCAGGAGTAATTTTTTTAAACTGTTCAAACTTGTTAGTAACCACTTCAATGCCTCCATCTCCTGTTTCCCTTAGTTTTTAGGGGCCCCAAATATTATGAATTCAGATTGAGTCAGGAGCTACAAAGGGGTGGAGGTGGCTCTGGGCCTCAGGCCTCAAGAGTGGGTGGGTAGGTGAGAGTGGGGCTCTGGTCAGTGGGCAACCTCCCTTTGCCTCTTCTGCTTTGGAGATTGGGAGCACCAGATGTCTCAGGGCAATTTCTCTTCCTTTGGTCTTCATAAACCTAAGAGTTGACTTTATGAAAAAAATAGAGAAATATTTGGTTAATTTGATTTAAAAAAGAAGAAAACCAAATTTCCAGTATCTAAAATGAAAAGAGTGACTATACTATCAATGATGAGGAAATTGAAATAATAATTCAGAGCTATTTTTCCCAACTGTATGCCAATAAGTCTGACAATCTAAGTGAAATGGATGAATATTTATAAAAATAAAAATAGCCCAGATTAGCCTAAGAGGAAATGAAATACTTAAGTAATCCCATTTCAGAAAAAGAAATTTTAACAAACCATCAAAATCTCCAGGGCTAGATGGATTTATAAACAAATCCTACTAAACATTTAAAGAACAATTCATTTCAATTGTATATAAACTATTTGAAAGAAATAGACAAAGAAGCAGTTCTGCCAAATTCCTTTTATGTTACCAATATGGAGTAGATACCCAAACCAGGAAGAGTCAAATCAGAGAAAGAAAATTATAGACCAATTTCCTTAATGAGTATTGATGCAAAAATTTTAAATAAAATATTAGCAGAGATTACAGCAAGTTATCACTAGGATAACACTCTTTGATCAGGTAGGAATTATACTAGGAATGCAGGAATGATTCAATATTAGGAAAGCCATCAGCATAATTGACATATCAATAGCAAAACTAACAGAAATCATATGATTATCTCAATGGATGCTGAAAAAGCTTTTTGCAAAATACAACACCCATTCCTATAAAAACACTAGAAAACAAAGGAATAAATGGAGCTTTCCTTAAAATGATAAGCAGTGTCTATCGAAAGCCATCAGCAAACATTATATATAATAGGGATAAACTAGAAGCATTTCCAATAAGATTGTCAGTGAAACAAAGATGTACACGATCACCGCTATTATTCAATACTGTATTAAAATGTTAACTTTAGCAATGAGAGGGGAAAAAAATGAAGGAATTAGAATAGGCAATGAGGAAACAAAACTCTCACTCTTTGCAGATGATATGATGGTATACTTAGCGAATCCTAGAAAATCTACTCAAAAAACTACTTGAAAAAATCGAGAACTTTAGCCAAGTTGCAGGCTATAAAATAAAACACATAAATTGTCAGCATTTCTACATATTACCAAGAAAGTACAGCAGCAAGATATAGAAAGAGAAATTCCATTTAAAGTAACTGTAGACACCATAAAATACTTGGGAGTCTACCTGTCAAGACAAACCCAGGAACTACATGAACACAATTACAAAACCCTTTTCATACAAATAAACTCAGACCTTAAAACTTGGAAAAATGACAATTGTTTATGGATAGGTTGAAGTAATATAATAAACTGTCAAATAATTGTCATTCTACCTAAATTAAATTACTTTTTCAGTACTATACCAAACTATCAAAAATTTATTTTATAGAGCTAGAAAAAATAGTAAAATAATTCATCAGGAGGAACAAAAGGACAAGAATAAAAAAATGCAAAGGAAGGTGGCTTAGCTGCACCAGATTGAAAACTATATTATAAAGTGACAATCATCAAAACTGTTTGGTACTGGCTAAGAAACAGTGGAATAGATTAGGTACAAAAGAAACAGTAGTAAATGACTGGTAATCTACTGTTTGATTCCATAAGCCATAAGAAGAATAAGGAATAGTTTATCTGTCAGATCTATAGAGAGGGAAGGAATTTATGACCAAATAAGAGATAGAGAATATCACACATTTGCACAATGGATAATTTTGATTACATTAAATTAAAAATTATTTTGCACAAATAAAACCAATGCAACCAAATTAGAAGGAAAGAAGAAAGCTGGGAAATAATTTTCACAGTTGGTGTTTCTGACAAAGGACTTTTTCTACACTCTACAGAGAATTGAATCAAATTTCTAAGAATAGAGGTCATTCCCCCCATTGATAAATGGTCAAAGGATATGAATAGGCAGTTTTTCAGATGAAGAAATTAAAGCTATCTCTATTCACGTGAAAATATGCTCTAAATCATTGTTGAATGGAGAAATACCAATTTAAACCATTCTGAAGTATTACGTCATACCTTTCAGATTGGCTAAAATGACAAAAAAAGGAAAATGATCCATGTTGGAGGGATTGTGGGAAAACTGGGACACTAATGCACTGCTGGTGGAGTTGTGAACTGATCCAACCTTTCTGGAGAGCAATTTGGAACTATGCCCAAAGGGCATTGAAACTGTAATCCCTTTGATCCAGTAATACCACTAAGCATCCCAAAGAAATCATAATAAAGGGGATTAGACCCAAATGTTAAAAAATATTTATAGCAGTTCTTTTTTGTGGTGACAAAGAATTGGAAATTGACAGGATGTCCATCCATTGGGGAATGGTTGAACAAATCACGGTATATGAATGACATAACACTGTTGTCGTGAAGAAATTACGAGCGGGTGAATTTCAGAAAAGCTTGGAAAGATTTACCTGAATTGATGCTGAGTGAAGTGAGTGGAAGCAGAAGAACATCGTACAGATTAACAAGTAGCAACATTGTGTGATGATCAATGATGATAGACTTAGCTCTTCCCTGCAATACAGTGATCAAAGATAGTTCTAAAAGACTTATGTTGGGAAATTCCATCCCCTTCCAGAAAAAGAACTATGAAATCTGAATGCAGATCAAAATATATAATATTTTCACTCATAAAAATTTGTTTTATGTTTTTTCTTTCTTATGTTTTTTTCCCATTTGTTCTGATTCTTTTTTTCACAACATGACTGATATGAAAAGATGTTTCACATTCTTGTATCTATATCACCTATATCAGATTACTCACTGTCAAGGGGAGGAAAGGGAGGAATGTGGAACTCCTATGTGGAATTCCAAATCTTACAAAAATGAATCTTGAAAACTATTGACATGTAATCAGAAAGCAATTAAATACAAATTTAGAAAAATAGTCCAGGCTGAGAGGACAGACTTATAGATTATAGGCTTATAGACCGGTGTCTAAAAGAAGCCAGAAGGACCCTCTGTTCTTACCCTCTTGTTTTTTAGAGGAAGAAGCTGAAAGTCAGCGAGGGGAGGAACTAACCTCAAGTCATAATCAGTAAATGGTGGAGTCTGAATTTAAACCCAGGTCCTTGGACTTCTTCAAAGGTAGCACTAACACTAGCACTTGCTTCATTGTGTTGGGAGAAGGGCCCCCATGCATCATTGTAGTATCATATTGTATTAGAGTTTGCAAAATGTTTCTCTTATTCCTGAAGTAAGTGGTACAACTGGGCTTATCGCCATTTTACAGAAGAGGAAACAGACTCAGAGAGACAGGTCAAAATTGCTACCAGGTATCATATCATGGTGGAGTCCAGGATGCACTAGGTGTACTGGGGGAGATCTGAAGGAGTCAAAGTCAGGCAGTCCCCTTGACTGCAGAAAGACAAGATCCCCAGAGACTTTTGTAAAAACCCCTCGGAGCCAGGCAGGCCACCCACAGGGTGCTGGCTGGACCTACAAGGACTCTGGGTAAGAAAAAAATGGGGGAGGGGGCAGATGAGAGAGGGTGAGGATTCTGGGCCCAGAGCAAATAGCTGAAGGCCACCCAGGTTGCCAGTTCTGTCTTGGGGCTCCTATCCTGGTGGTAACGTCTGCTCTTCCCTACCAAGGCCACTATTCAGTCTTAGGAGAGACAATGGGGATACTAATGGAGGGTCAGAGGGAGAGACAGGAAGGTAAAGAAGTGAGGGCTAAGAAAGCTCCAGTCATGAGGAGGAGGAGGAAGTCTCCCCTTCGGAGAGCTTGGCTTGCTGACTTCCACCACTAAAGCCTGGAACAAGACTTGGCAAGAGGAGAAAGGGGGGGAAAGGGTAGGGAGGGGCAGGTTCATCTTTTAACCCTTTCTTCTTTTCCCCACTGGCTTCTGAGGCTTCTGACTATTGCTGTAGGCGCTGTACTTGGGGAAGGATGGAGGTGTGGCAGCCTCACCCTCATGCAGGGGCCTGCCAGGGTCCCTGCCCCCCTCTGGGCCCTGAGTGAGTGAAGCTCATTAGCTCCAAGGAGAAGCCCTTGGCCTTCCCCTCCCCAAAGCTTGTCACACAATTAGCTGCCATCTACCCTCAAGTTGCTGTGTAATTAGGTGTGTGTGTGGGGGTGGGGGGAGCAGGGTGGGAGGTGGAGGGTGGGTGCTGGGCTAGGCCATTAGCCTGGCCTGCCTGCAGCTTGCTCCTTGTGGGCTATTATCAGGCCTGCTGTCACTAGGGAACTTGGGGCTGGGGTAGGCAGCTCCTTGGCCCAGGCCACCAGGGCATCTGCATGACAATATCCCCATTGTGGCTCTTTGGGCTGTACCCCTCCAGAAGGGCAGCTGGTGCTATTGTGTGCCAGCGAAGGGGCAGTGGCTCCTTCTGCTCCCCATGGCTCATGGAATGAGGTCCTCTCAGGTGGGCCAAGTGGTCAAAAAGGGGCTTTTTGGGAGGCATATTTTCTCAAGTACAAGTTGGGCCCAGTCTACACCCAACAGGCTTTTGTCTCCTTTGGGGACCTTGGGTAAACTCCTCCAGAGCTTAGATGGTCCTGAAAGTCCCCTGTGCTTCTTGCCATTCTCTGTTCTTTGTGCTATGGTCACTCCTAGCATAGACAGGGGCCATTCTCAGGGCCCTTTCATGGCCTGGGAGACTTTCCCTATCTGCTAGTCCATGTTCTAAGGTCTCTTCCAGTTCAGACATCTGTCTCTAAGGTCCCCTCCAAGCTCCTATGGGTCCTCCCAACTTGGACATGGCAGGCTTGAAAGCTCCACCAGGAATCAGCAGGATACTGCAGAAGGATTCCCTTCCCCCACTCCCCTGACCTTCTGCTTGCCTGATGAGGATGGTGTCTGTCCTTCTCAAAGAAGACCATGCATGGCATCAGGCAAGCATGTGAATTAGACTGGAATTGAGGGGACTGTACCTCACTTTCTCACAACTTCAGAGACCACTGACTCCAAATGGCCCCAAACAAGAGTCTTTGCACCCAGATGACCTTCACAGGGAACCCTGTTGACTTTTGCACATCTCTAATTGTTAGCAAGTTTCTAAATCCACCTCTGTTCTTGCTTCTTCATTGTTCTGTTGTCTTGAGTTCTGTCCTCTGGGGTCCATCCACTTGGCTGTTGGGTCTCCATGTCCCTTCCCCTAACAGAATGCATCCTCTTTGGCGGGACCCTTTCCATTTTCCATCCTTGTTGCCATACACGGTAACTGGTCTTTGATTTGGATAGGCCGACAAGTCTGTCTCTCATTAAAGCTTCCAGGGTAGGAGTTGTCCTGAGGCTCCAGGATTAGCTCCCCATTGTTGGCTTACATCTTCCTCAGTCTTTCCTGCCCCAGCCGTTTGCCATCTTTGTGGGCCCCAGATCTGACCAGATCAGCTTGATCTTTCATCATTTGTGCCTCTTCCCATAGAAGCGTGCACCTTGCCAACATGTCACGTGGCCTACTGGGAAGAGGACTGGATGTAGAAGCAAGAGAGGCAGCTTCACATCCCAAGTGGGCTACTCCTAGCTTAGTGGGAAGCAACATTTAGACATCATTTCTCTAGTGCAGCCTTCTCATTGGACAGATGAGGAGATTCCTGGAGATGGTCGGTGAACCCAGATCTTGTAACAGGTTTCTCTTCAGAGGCCTACAGGCCTCCCATGTGAATTCTCCCCCTTCCTCCCAGCTGCTTTCCCCCCTCCTCTCATGGCCTGGTCACCTTCCGGCTCCCCGGAGCCCCTTCTGTATCCTCCCCCACCCTGATTCTCTCGTGGCCTCACAATGCCTCCTTCCTCTTTGGAGGGCTACTGACAAGTGTGCCCAGCTTAATTGGTTGGCATGAAAGGCAGCACTGACACTAATTGGCTGGATTTGGCATGCAAGCCCCTGGGCCTCCCCCTTCTCTTCCTCCAAACCCTCCTACCCCCTTCCCAGGAATCTTATCAATCTGACCACAGGGACCCTGGTTTCCTTGGCCCTGCCAATTAGTCCTGTTGGCCTCCATTTCTTTCCTTGATGGGGCTTAGTTGAGATTTATCACACTCCATGGGAGGAGGAAGGGGGGCCGGGTGGGCCAAACCCACTTAGGCTCAGATCCTGTGGTCCAGGATGTTAAATGATGACTCCCTCTAGGCCTTCTCTTTCCTCCCCTCCCTCCCTTCCCTTCCTTCTTTTCTCTTCCCCTCTCCTCTCTTCCTTTCCTATGTCTCTTCTTTTCTCTTCCTCTCCCTCCTCCCTCCTCTCTCCCTTTGTGAACCTGGAGAAAAGGTGTGCCAAATGGAGGACAGTCTGGCTCTGGGAGGGGCCTTAGAGTCCAGAGAGTCAGGTTTCCCATTTGATAGAGGAGGGGGCTGAGACCCAGATGTCAAGTGCCTCACCCTAGGAAACAAGTGTGACCTTGAACCCAAGGTGGCCTCTCTGGGCCTCAGTTCTTTGGTTCTAAGATGGGGGTGGGGCTACGGTGATCAGACTTGAGGAGGGTCTGGGGGTCCAGGCCAGCTCTAAAGGAGCAGAAGCAGCAGGAACTGGGCCAGGCCAGGATCACAGTGAGGAAGAGCTGCTGGGTGGGGGGAGAGGGAGTCCTTCATTCCTATCCTTCTGCACCTCAGCCAACCTGGCTTCTTGTTGGCATGGCTGCCGAGAGGCAGACAGGGAGGGAAGGAGGGAGGAGGGATAGAGGATGACGGGAGATATGGAGAGAGAAAGCTAGTAGGGAGGGAGGCAGGAGGGAGGGGGAGGGAGAGAGAGAGGAGGTGGGGAGGGAGGGGGACAGGGCATAGAGGGAGAGAGGCAGGCAGTGGGAGGGGGAGAGGCAGGGGCGGGCCCAGTGCTGAGTGAGGAGCATCAGATATAGGAGCCCTCTTGTTTCCCCAAGGTTCCCATTATTTCTCCTTCTACAAACTCAGAGCTCCAATTCCTTCCGGAATGGCAGCTCCTCTCTAGCAGCTGAAGGATGCAAAGGCAGCAGAGGTCCAGGCCAAGGGCCTCCCTCTACTCAAGGGTCCTCTCCTTTCTTTTTCTCTTGCACCTCCCAACCTCCTTGACAGCACTGACTTGATGTCAGAGCCTGAGGCTTTCCTCTCTCCACGGTCCTGGTAACTCAGCCTCCCTCCCATGAGCCATGGCAGTAGCTGGGGGTGGGGGAGGGCTCTCCCCACTCTAATCTATCCTCCACTCAGCTGCCAAACTGAGTTCTCAAAATCTGGTCTGTCTTGGGGCCTCCCCCTCCCCTGGTACCAATAAACTCCTGTGGCTCCCTATTGCCTCTAGGATCAAACCTAAGCTCCTTATTTGCCAATTTCAAAGTGCTTCAGGTTTGGCCACCACATCCCTCCTCTGCCACACTTCACCCTAGTTCACTTGACTTGCTTGTTCCTGCCCATCCATGACCTTCTATTCCACCCCTCCCCCTGCCTTTAATGTCCTCTTTCCTCTTCTCTGTTTCTCAGCCACCTTGTAGATGAGGCCCTTCCCACCATCCCCTGACCCCACTGGTGCTGAATTGGAAGAGGTTCACAGGTCCAGCAGGCTTTGGGGACAAGGTCAGGGGCTTCAGCTGAGGTTCGTGAGTAAGTCATGGAGTCAATGCTGGGATACTACCTAAGGCTTCCTCCAAGGAAGTGGCACCTAAGTGAATCCATGACCTCTGGGGTGCATGCTCCCCCCTTCTCTGGGCAGCTGCCCCCAGCAGCCCATCCTAGGCAGGCTCCGTCCCACGCTGGGCAGGCCCCTCCTCTGCACTCCCTCCTCCACTCTTTCTCCTACCATTCTCCAAACTCTTGACCCAGGCTTTGATTTCTTCTCTCCCTCGGAATCCTTCCCTTCCTGGCTTCCTTCCTGGCTTATTTCTTCCGTCCTGGTTAAGAACCCTTCAGCTGCTCTAATAAGCTACAGTGTCAAGAGGCCACCCTCCCTTCCTTCAGAAGGGAGACTGCTTGGCATGGGTGGGCAGCTTGGCCCTCTGGTGCTAGAAGACAATGCAGGAAGGGACCATCTAGTGTTACTCCTTCATTTTTTTGAGGGGGGGTGAACTGAGGCTCGGAGGTTAAGTGATTTGCTCAAGGTCACCCAGCTAGTAAGCTAGGGCAGAACCCAGTTCTCTGATGTGTACCACAATCCCCTGGGGAGAAGTGGTGGCATGTTGGATGGGCAGGTTTCCTTCTCTAATCTCCCCCACAACCCTGGTGCCCCTTGAAGTCTGGGTTCAAAGTCCAGTTGGGTGTAACTTTGGGTGAGGCCCTTCCCTGGGCTTTCTGAGGGTCCCTTCTAGGCCAGCAGGTGCATTCAAAGATCCCCCTTTCCTTTTGGGCCTCTTTCCTATAGAAAAGGAGTTCACCACAATGAAATGATGTTCTCTCCAGGCCCCCAGGATGAGGTGGCATTCCTCCAGTGCCCATCCATGGCTGGCAGTTAATAAATACTTGCTTACTGACTGGCCAAATAGACCCAGCCTAGGATGCCGCCTCCTTGTGACCCCCCCCCATGAGGCTGGATTGCAATCACTAGCCAAAATGTAAACATTGGAAGGTGAGCAAAGCTTGTGACCCCCCCCCCCCCCCACCAAGGAAGCCCAGAACAGGCATCCTGGAAGGCTGAGGGGATAGATGTCATTAGGGCACCTTCAAAGTTGCTTAAAGTGATTTATTACTGATGTCAGAAAATGTTAGAGCTGGGAGAGGCCTCCCAGAGGACAGAAGTTCAACTCCCTCAATCTACCAAAGAGGAAATTAGGGGCAGTGAAAGGGACTCACAAAATGTGACCTTGACCCAGCCCAAGAGATTATCTTGGGCAGGAGATGGCAGAAAAGGATTTCAAAGCTCAACTTTTCCAAGCCTCATTTTCTCTAGCTGTCAAACTCTAAGTCCAGTTCCTGCCATATTCCACTGGATGGCTCACCCAAAGGAGGTTCCTACTGAGGAGCAGATTGGTCCACTCTGGCTCTTACTTGCCACCTTTCCATCCAAGCTGAGAGTCTCAGAAGAAGAGGAGCCTGGGACAGAAAGATTGGAGACTTCCAGTTAAGATGTGCAGCCTCCCCCATTTTCAGACCCTTTATTCCATTGGGCCATAATGTCCCAGTGACACTGCCCCAGTGTGCCTTGCTAAGACTCCCCCTCCTTCCCATCACCCAGGGCAGTTCTAGCTCCTCTGGTGCTTCCTTCTATTGGAGGGCCAGGACCAAAAGCCCTCCCTTCCCTGACTATGGTGGCATTTCCCCCATTGTGGGAATGGAGGCATGACTGACCTCAGGGGCAAGTTGCTACAAAGGACATTTAGAGCTAAGGATATTGAGGGTCAGAGAAGGGAAGGGCCTTACTTTGGCTCATGGAGCCATGAAGTTGGGCCTGGAACTTGTTTGAATATCTGGGCTCAGAGTTCAGGTTGGGAGAAGGAGGCTTTCTCCAGGCTCCTTCTGGGCCTTGCTATGATAAGCTGTCAACCCAGGGGTCTGATTGGAGCCTGAACTTGGTGCCCCCTCCTTCTCAACATCCACTCTTGCCCCCTCTCTTCTTGCCTCCCCCCCCACCTGCCATGGCTCAGTATACTTCCTTAGGGACTCATGAATGCCCCAAACAGAAACCCAGGCTAGTCTGGACATTAAGATGGGTGGACAACTGCTGTGTTTGCTCCCTCACTGTTTTCTCCCATCCCTTGGGATCTGGAAGCTGGACCGTTGTCCCCCTGCACCCCTCAAGTCTAATGTATGTCTTACCATCCTCATGCTCCTTGATATTCCCAGTTGCCTCCTGTTATTGCCTAGTACCTGCCATTGGGGATGGGGGAGGGAGGGCCTGGAGCTTCTGTCTGATCAGAAAGGGGAGTTTAGGTTTCCAAATTCTGGAGTTACAGAGAACCTGGGAACTGGTGGGAGTCAAATTCTGAGAAGCCTTTTGTGGGGCTGAGGGGGAGGTGACTATGCAGGTCATGGGAGCAGAAGTTGATGACCTGGGAGGCCATCCTCTATAATGTCAGGGCAAGAACTGGGCTGGAGAGAAAGACTGGAAAGGCAGGCCCTGAACTCCATGGGAGCAGAGGTACAATGATCCAGAAGCCTATAGGTGATCATAACAAAAGTCTTGACTAGAGGAGACATACGCAACTAGACTGAGCCTTTGAGGAGAAGAGACTGCTAAGAGATAGAGGCAGGATGTAGGAAATCCCAATGGTGGTGGCATTCTGTATAGTCTCCCAGGGATTGGGATCTCAGACCTGGGTTCCCAGGCCCCCCAGCCTCCTGATGGTCAAAGGGATCTGGCTCAATTCCAGAGTACCTTGTGGGAAAGAGACCCACTGTGACCTTGGAGGTCTGTCTGTCTGTCTCTTTCCTTATGCTGTTGTCCTGCTGTTCCCCAACTTTGGGGAACATATCAGTGAGTGGGGCTGCCCTCCTTGGGCCTCCTCTCAGAGCTGGCCACTGGCAGCCAGCAAAGGGAAGCCCTGACTCTCAGGATTCTCCCAGATGTTTCCAATCTTCAGCTAATGGCATCCTATCCAGTCCCAGTCCAGGTTTGCTGTGGGTCGGCTGGAAGGTTTAACCAGGAATGCTGTTCAGAATGGTTCTCCTTGACCAGCAAAGGCTGAAACACTAAGCTCTTTTGGCAGGGACCAGCTGTATATGAGAAGGGGTGGAAGGGACCTGGTGAGAAGGCCCATTGGCCATCCAGCCATTTTACTCAGTTCTTCCCCCCTAATGCCCAGAGCCTGAGACTTGGGGTGGTGACCTCCTGCATGTCTTATGTGATGTATCTCAGTTTCACCCTTGTGGAGAGGTTTCCTGACCTCTGCTTGGCCAATCCTAGGCTCCTAGAGACCAGAAAAGTCCTTAGAAAGCATCTGGTTCATCTCCCTTCATTTGCCCTGGGAAAGTGAAATGACTAGCCTAAGATCCCATGGGCACCCTCATAACCCTTATATGGTAGCCTAGATCCAGTAGGACAGAGGCTGTCCCATGGTTAAAAGACACAGATCTTCTTCCCACCCCCCACCCCCAGCTTAGGGTTCTGGAGAAATAAAAGTGCTTGGCAAAGGGCTTCCCAGCTTCTTTGTGAGATGGCATTTACTTAGAGACGCAGAATTCTCTTTCTCCAGAGAGAGAGAGACATAGAGACAGAGACAGAAAGGGGGGGAGAGAAAGAGAAAGGGAGAAAGAAAGACATTAACAAAGAGAGAGAGACAGAGAGAGAGAGAGAGAGAGAGAGAGAGAGAGAGAGAGAGAGAGAGAGAGAGAGAGAGAGAATGGGAGGGGGGAGAGAGTGAGAGCGAGTGAGCGAGTGAGCGAGTGAGCAGGAGCTCATTAAGGAACGCTCCAGTGGGCCCTGCTGCTGCGGGCTGCCTTTGTCTGTCACTATTAGAGGAAGCCTGGGCCAGCCTGGTCACAGCAGGGGAGAAGGCCTGCCCTGCCACTGATGGTGGGGAAATGGGGGAGGGGAGGAGGAGATGGGAAAGCAGCCACCTCTAAGAGGTGAAGAGTGAAGTGCTCCGTGAACCTTGGCCAGAAGGTTTGGAGAGCATCCCATTGCATTGCCTCCAGGTATGGTGATCCCTAGCATCTTGGAGTCACCCCTGCCATGTTGGATCATGTTTCTTCCTCTGCCTGCCTTGGGGGATCGTTTCTGCCCCTTTTTGAGTTCTAGAGGCCCCAAGATTAGAGACACTGGAAGGACACTGCCATCTAAGCACTGGCATCAACTGTGGACAGGAGGGTCTGGGCCTTAGAGAAGGTTTTCTGGTGGGGCAGCAAGGAAGGCCAGTGGGAGCCAGCCCTTAGGCCCAGGCCAGTGTCCATTTCCCCTCCACCATCATTTTCATCATTTTCCTTCTGTTCCATCCTTAGCTGAGCCTCCATGGAAGGCCCCTCACTGTAGGCCACTTTTCCTTCCAAGCTTCTTGGATATTTGTCTTCTAGCTGAATAACCCCCAATGCTTTGACCTTTCCCTTCAGACTCCTTTCCAGCCCCCTTGCCATGTCTTCTAGAGGACCTGTGGGCAAGTAGCAAGGACAGAACCTCAGAAGCCCTGATGGTCCCGAACCAGGACATCCTGGGCTGATGAGACAAGGAGACACAGGAATTATCTTTGCTCATGAACTTGGGAAGGGCAGGGGGTGACCTGTATGTAACTGACCAAGGGCACAATGACTTCTCAGCAAGGTGGGATGCATGGGACTTTTGTCAGTTATAACTAGGGTAGGACATGGGATCTGGAGGGCACCAAATGTACTTGCAGTCACCCCTCCCCACTAGAAATAACACAGTTTAACATCTTGCTAGTAAAATAAATAAAAGAGGAAAATACCAGATGGGAGGCTTATGTGGCACCCCCAGGTATCCCTATCTTATCCTCTCACGTGCCCTAGCCCCATCCTCTCTGAATGGCCTTCCACCACTTATCCCAAATGCAAAAAGTTATCCTTATAACTCTGACTTCTGGATAGGTTGGGGTACATTCCCTTTCAAATGAGACAAGAGAGACAGAGACAGAGACAGAGAGACAGACAGAAAGAGAGAGAGAGAGAGAGAAAGAGAGACAGGGGCAGAGAAACAGAGAGAGAGAGAGAGAGAGAGAGAGAGAGAGTTAATTAACCTTGGAGTTCCTTCCTGGGAATCTGCTGCTTGGCTCCCCGATTCTCCCCCTCCCCCCCTTTCCCGAAGAGCAGGCCAAGAGAGCTGACAGAAACACTTGAGAACAAAGTGGCAGAGGCTAATTCGGGGCTGCTCAGGAAGCCAGAACAGTGCAGCTGAGATAATGGGCCTTACACAGAACAGGATGAGGAGGCTTCCTCAGCCTGTAGCCTGGCAGCCTCCAGCCACAGGCCGGGTGGCCACAGGCTGGGCAGCTGGAGCCCCCCTGACAACTACAAGCTGGTAGCCACAGGCAGGCCAGGCCCCCTGGCTCCAGGCAGACAGCTTTCCCTCCCCTCCGGTCACTCTGGCTTGACCATGTTCTTTCCACTACCTCAAAGGGATTTTGAAGGAGCCAGGGTATCCTTAGAAGGAAAGACAAAAGTCCCAAGAGGCCAGGGAACTTTCCCAACATCCTGCTCCAAATCCATGACAAGGATGAGTCAGGAATCCAGGTGTCCCAGATGCTGGACCAGGTTTCTTCCTGCTTGGCTGCACTGAGGGAGGAGGTACAGGACAGAATCTGAGACTCCAGGCAGGCCCTGGAAGGAGAGGCCTTGCTGTAGAGAGGAGAGAGAGATAGATGGCAGGAAAACTGGGCAATAAAGTGGGTCCAGGTTGGCTGTGCCCTGGCTTGGATAGGTGAGTGGGCCCTTCCCTACTGGAGGTGTTACTGAAGAATGTAGAGGATGGGTTGAGACTTGACTTTTCCTGCTTCCAACCCTTCCCCCTCCTTAGCCTATGTATGGAGGTTACCAAGCCAAGTGATGCCCCCTGGCCCAGATCAGCCATCCAGAATATGACTTCAAATCTCCCCAGTGCTGTCTGGTTGCAAAGCCCTTTGACACTAGTTGATTCAGTGGATCCTTTCCCAAGGGAACTGGTTGCTATAAAGAACACTGAGCCTGAGAGGTGAATTTAAGACTATTTTCTTCTTCAAAAAGGAAGGGCAGTGACAAGGGGAAGAGTCATTCTGGACTGGAGTTCCATCAACAAGGACATGAAAATGTTGAAAATTTGGGGGAGGGGGCTGGATTCTGTGATAGAGATAGGGGGAAGGACAGGCATAATGGGCCTTGCTCCCTTGATTTGATGAATGTAGATTTCAAAACAATTGGTGGAATATACAAAGAACTGAGTCAAAATTAAAAAATAAAACAAGCCATTCCCCAATTGACAAATGGTCAAAGGATATGCAAAGGCAATTTGCAGATGAGGAGATCAAAGCGATCCATAGTCATATGAAAAATTACTCTAAATCATTACTTATTAGAGAAATGCAAATTAAAGCATCTCTGAGGTAGCACCTCACAACTCTCAGATTGGCCAATATGACCAGAAAGGATAATGATCATTGTTGGAAGGGATGTGGGAAATCTGGGACACTATTACCCTGTTGGTGGAGCTGTGACCTCATCCAACCTTTCTGCAGAGCAATCTGGAATTATGCCCAAAGGGCAACAAAAATATGCATACCCTTTGACCCAGCAATACCACTACTGGGTCTATACCCTGAAGAGATGATGAAAAAGGGTAAAAACATGACTTGTACAAAAATGTTCATAGCAGCCCTGTTTGTGGTGGCAAAAAATTGGAAATCAAGTAAATGTCCTTCAATTGGGGAACGGCTTAGCAAACTGTGGTCTATGTATGTCATGGAACAGTATTGTTCTATTAGAAGCCAGGAGGGACTGGAATTCAGGGAAGCCTGGAGGGATTTGCATGAACTGATGCTGAGTGAGATGAGCAGAACCAGAAAAACACTGTACACCTTAACAGCAACATGGGGGTGATGTTCAACCTTGAAGGACTTGGTCATTCCATCAGTGCAGCAACCAGGGACAATTTGGGGCTGTCTGCAAAGGAGAATACTATCTGTATCCAGAGAAAGAACTGTGGAGTTTGAACACAGACCAAGGACTATTCCCTTTAATTTAGAAAAAACAGATATCTTATTGTCTGATCTTGTTACCTCTTAGACTTTTTGTTTCTTCCTAAAGGATATCATTTCTCTCTCATCACACTCAATTTGCATCAATGTACAACATGGAAACAATGTAGAGACTGGCAAATTGCCTTCTGTGGGGGTGGGGGGAGGGAGTAAGATTAGGGGGGGAAATTATAAAACTCAAAATAAATAAAATCTTAAAAAAAGATTTGGATAGGTGAGATCCCAAGATGTAAAATGATATAAAAGAAACATCCCAAGAGGGTTGGGATGTGGTCAAGAAGAAAATTGCAATGACCTAAATTCCTCTGAAGAAGAAAGGAAGATGTCTAAGGAAACTGGTGTGGCTGCACAGGGTGCTCCCTGGCAACCCTGGTATGAAAAGTAAGGCCCCAAAGATGACAGCACATGCAAGAATTGAAAAGAATAGTGATTTCTAAAAGTCTAGTCTTTGGAGCTTGAGAACTGGGAAGGAGATGAGGCTTCTGCTGGATGCTGAGGAGAATCCAGCTTTGTTTCCATCCAGAAAGGACAGGCCCCTCCTGGGAACAGTGCTGTCTGGTTGCAAAGCCCTTTGACACTAGTTGATTCAGTGGATCCTTTCAGTGGATTCAGATTCAGATTCAGTGGATCCCAGTGGGTCAGGGCTGAGGCTGAGTGACAGAAAGTAGGTAGAACTGTTCCATTCCAATCCTGCACATTCATTCTCTTCTAAGATGAGGAAGGGAGTCCCCAGGTGTCACTGCACACTGACCAGACTCTAGAGGGACAGTGACAGAGTTCACCTGCAGCAGTGCTTGACTGGTGCTTTTAAGTTTTGAAAAATCATGGGAAATCAAAACCCAGCATCAACAAGGGCCAAATGTCTTCATAGTTCTTCAAACTGGCATCTGATGAGTGCCAGCAAAAGGCCATCCTGACTGCTTCACTCCTTTCAGAAAGTTGCCTGGGAAGGGTCGCACTTCAGGTGACATACCCCAAGTGGCTTTCAGCATCTGAGGGAGTTGGGGGAGCCCTGGTGCTAGTTCATAAGGAAGAGGTTGGGGTTCACCTATGATGGTGCTCAGAGCCTGATGTTCCAATCAGTTGAATTCAGAAGTGGATGAAGGTTTGGACCCAAGGAGACTCCCATGGTGATGGTGGTGGGTGGTACTGGTAGGGGGCTCTAGCAGAGTGCCCCAGGACTCTTTCCTTGACCTGATTCTATTAACATATTTATCCCTGATTGTCATTTGCTGTTGCCAAGAAGTTGCAATGGTCCAGAGGTCAGTGACAGAGTTGGGATCTGAAGAGATCTCAGTTGTTTAGAAGGAAAGGTTAAACTTAACAGAAATGGAACTGAATGACTACACATAGTCAGTTCTCTACTTGGGGGGAGAATGGAGAGGAGGGGAGGGGGCTCAAGTTTAGCTCAGAAGCAATGGCTGCTCCAAAGCCCCGGGGGCTCAGGATGAGTCAACAGTGTGCCCTGGCAGCTGAAAGGCTCATGCCAGACTAGAGGGCACTCACAGGGCACAGCACACAACTAAGTGACACAAAGAAGACATTTCAGTCTAGATTGAGATTTGAATGGGGATCCTTCACTTTTTCCTCAGAAAATGACAGGCTCCCTGAGGATGGGAGACTGCTGAAACATCGGTGGCTTGACCCATCCCCAAAGCTATCTCTACAGGCCAGGAAGAGTGAAATTTGGGGGAATTGAGATCATCTGCATTAATAAGAAGATTCTAAAATGTCTTTCTTTGCTTTGTCCCCCTCCCCCAGTGGGGAAATTCCAATTCCTTACCCCTAGTGGGAGGAACATGTTCGTGGGCCTAGCTGGACAGAAACAACCCAGGGCAGGAGAGGGGCAGCCTTCCTGACAAAAGCTGTGCCCAAGGGGTGGCTAGGTGGTGCAGTGGATAGAGCACCAGCCCTGGATTCAGGAGGACCCAAGTTCAAATCTAACTTCAGACACTTAATAATTACCTAGTTGTGTGACCTTGGGCAAGTCACTTAACCCCATTTGCCTTGCCAAAAAAAAGCTGTACCCAACAGACTCTGACCTAGATTCTGGGGGAATCCACTTTCTCCATATTTCCTGGCCTTTCTTTCCCATCTCTCCCCTAGTCCAGGCACCAAGACCACAGACCATCAGGGAAACAAAGCCCTGAGCAGAGAAGAGATGAGGCTCTGGGCTTTCGAGGCTGGGAAGGTGGGGAGGGTAGGGATGCTGGGGAAGCCTGGACTTTGGGGCTCTAAACACCTTCCCCCATGTTCTTGCCCTGACTGTAGACTCCCAGAGGGAAAGTGTGAGGAGGAAAGGTGTGAAGAGGGAACTGTTCCATAGCAAGTGTCTTCCTCATTGACCCTTTCATATACCAATGAGCTCCAAAGCTCCCACATGCTCTCTACAAGGCCAAAAGGGCCCACTCTGGAAGATGAGGAAATTCTATAAGTCCTCAAACTCCTTGTCTCTGTCCCTTGCCCAAGACATCTTGAAGAATGGCCTGGGAGGTAATGGTTATTGAGGAACCTGAAGCCTGATGGGGAGGGAGGTCTGTGGCCTTGTGGAAAGCTACCGGATGAATGTCTTTCTGGGATGTGGAACCAGGGCCTCGAGTGGTCAGGACCAAGACCAGGCTAGGCTTTCTGGCTTCAGGGGATGGCCAGGCACCTTCAGGGCAAGGTCCCTGGTCCCTGGCTTCCTTCACTGGCCCAGGGATTCTGTGTCTACGGGAGGAAGGCTGGGGTGGGGGGCTATTAGACTGGACTGTGGGACTGTATCCTTTCCGTTGCTTTTCTCCCCAGGCTCCCTGGTCCAGACCCTGCCTTTCCCCTTCCCGGGGGCCCCAGGCCCAGCCCCTGGCCTACACTCCCCCGCATTGGGCAGCAGGCTCCTGTGCCGAATCGATTTCCCCCCGACACACACAGGTAATTCATCTCAGACCCTGTACAGGCTCCATGTGTTTTCTCCCCATCCCCCTACCCCCCATTCTCCTTTCTCCTCTTGCTTGCCTCCAACCCCCATCATCCCCCATCATCCCCCCCCCCCTTTCTCATCCCCCAGATGTGTCCCCTTCCTAGCCAGAGGTTGGGCCATTCCCACAGTGAAACCCAAGGCCGCAGCCAGCGGCTTTCTCACCCCATCCATATGTGCAGCTGCCAGCTGCAGCCCTCTCATTTCCAGGGGAAGAAAGAACAAATAAAAGGCAGGTTGTTGTCGCCACCCCCCCCCATTCCTCTCTCTGGTCCATTCCTCTGGCCATAGCCACCTTGTAAAACAGAAGAGAAAGTTACAAAGGGAGCAAGTGTGAGCTGAGGTCATCTCCATCTGAGGAAAAATGGGATGGGGGGTCTAGGCTTGGAGCTGGACAGGAGAAGCCCCAATGTGTGACCAAGGCAGGAGTGGGAGAAGGGGCTCCTGAGTGCATGAAGGAAGTGGGATGTATCCAGAGTCTTAAAGGACAAATAGTCCAACCTAGAAGGGTAGGATAAGAATAATGATGATGATAACACTTAATGATAATACCCAACATTTCTGTAGCACTTTGCAGAGTACTTCCTCTAGCTTGTATCATTTGACTTTCACCATAACCCTGGAAGAGGCAGATACTTTAATATTCCCATTTTACAAATGGGGAATCTGAGTCACAGAGTGGTGAAGTGACTTGGCCAGTGTCACATAGCTAGTAAGTGTTTGAGGTAGGATTTGAACTCAGATCTTCTTGAGTAAGTTTAGCATTGTATCCATAGCTGCCATCAGAGCTGGAAGAGACCTTAAGAGAAGAGCTAGAAGTAGATTTTCTTTTTCTCTGGAGGCCAAAGCAGCTCTAGGTAGAGAGGGTGGCGGCTGTGCCGAAGGTGGTCTGACTGTGGGTGCTATTGGCAGTGAGAGAGAGGTGGGGTTCAGCCGTCAGCCTCAAGGGGCTTGCAGGAGGAGAAGACCTGAGGTGGGGCAGCACTGTAGCAGGGGGTCAGCAGAAGACCCCGAGTCTTGGAAATGTGCCCTACAACTGGACAAAGCCCTATTTCCCCACCCTACTTCTGGCTCCGTTTGGCACAAGATACGCAGGTGCCCAAGCTGGGATTGGAGTGCCCTCATTCACAGGAGCCGACTGTAGGATCCATCACTCATCCCAGAAAATGGAAGGCACCTTGTACCCACATCTCCCAGCCTCCCCTGCTTGTACATGTGACCCAGCATCCAGCAGGGGCCATACCTCTTACTGGCTGTGAAGCAGACAAGAAGAGCTACTCACTAAAAGGGCAGGAATCTGTGAAGTCTTATAGCCAAAGTGGGGGAATGCATCCCACCTCACTCTAGGATTGCCTGGGGTGGTCTTCCTCAGCTACCTCTCTCTAGGCTGCCTCGCTCAGCTTGTAGTTCATATAGTTTTGACCAATCAGAAACAGCACTCCCCCACCCTGCCCTCCCAGCTGCATGTCCCGAGGATCTAATGAGTCAGAAATTGTATTCGGTGCTTTACTCTGCATGGGATGGAAGGGACAAGACATCAGAGAAAAGCTCTGAGATGGCGGTTCACCTGAACCCTCTCCAGTGGAGGCGCAGCTCTAAGCCCAGAACTTCTTGGAAAGTCCTTCAAGGCTGATTTTCCTGAAAGAGGGTAAAGGAGTAAAGGGCCTGCTTATGGTCAGATACTGCTAGACCCCCCCCCCCCCACCTCCTGCCCTGGTTTTCCAAGGCCTCAGGGACTGGATGGGGGTAGGGGACAGGTACACAAGAGTGGGGGTTGTATTTTTTTCAAACAATTTTTTTTTGTTTTTTGCAAGGCAGTGGGGTTAAGTGGCTTGCTCAAGGGTGCACAGCTAGGTAATTATTAAATGTCTGAGATCGGATTTGAACCCAGGTACTCCTGACTCCAGGGCTGGTGCTCTATCCACTACACCACCTAACTGCCCCTGGGAATTGTTTTTTGACATGCTGATGCTCAGACACTGTGAGGAGCTGACCATACAGTCTTGCTCATCTTTGGTAGAACGGTGGAGGGTAGACAAGGGGGCGGGGCACGTTCTTTCGGCCTTCATTGCTGTTTTGCTTCACCTGGACCTTGCTAGTCCCAACCTAGGTCTGCCCTCCAACAATGTCACTTTCCTTCTCTGTCTCTTTCATCTGTGCCTGGTTAGCTCGTCCTCTTCCCACTGGAAGTGGAGGCACTGAGCCACACTGCTGCCCAGAGAGATCTCTGAGAGAGCAGGGAAGGTGCCCAAGGTCCCACAGTTAGTGAGCAGGGATCTTGGCTCCTTTGTCAAATGGGGATAATAATAGCTACCTCACAGGGTGACAGTAGGGAGAAGAAAGTGTAAATCTGTGTGTGTCTGTCTGTGTGTGTGTGTGTGTGTGTGTGTGTGTGTATGTGTGTGAAGCCAGAGACAGAAGGACAGTGAGAGACAGAGAGAAGGAGGGACAGAGAGATGTACATAGAGAGACAGAGAAAAAGAGAAGAGAGAAAGAGAGAGAGACTCAGAGATGGAGGGGAACAGAAAGTCAGGGGAGGGTCTGCTTTCTTTAGCTCCAGACCTTCTCTCCTCCATCCCCAGCCTCCATTCCAAAGGCTTCAGTTTTCCTGGAGAAGTAGCCACAAGGGCGGTGGCTGGGACCTTGGGAAAGGCCCTTCCTTTCTGAACCTGCTGAGCCCTCCAGTGTCCATCATTCCAGAATCTTGGCCTAGGGGTAAAGGGTCCCTGTTGGCTTTTCTGTTGGAGCCCTTCCTGCTCTGCTAGTGGCCTGTCACATTGGGAAAGTCACTTTTCCCCCTCCAAGACATTGCTAGAAGGGATCTCAAAAGGCTTCAGTTCCAAGCCCTTCATTTTATGGAAGAGGAAACTGAGGCATTAAGAGCAGAAGTAAGGACCAGCTTCCCTCTCTGTTAAGTGAGGATATTGGACTAAAGGATCTTTCTACTCTGATGGTCCTGCTGGAAGGGGAATCTAAGATTTTAATTCTGAGAGGCAGGAACTCCAGGGGAGAAAGGTATTTAAAAACACAGGGCTTGCCTGGCCTGGAGAAGGGGCCGGAAATGAGTGTGTGTATGTATGTGTGGGGTGTGGATGTGGATGTGTGTGTGTGTCTGTGTGTGGGGTGTATGTGTGTGTGTGTGGGGGGGTTAGAGCCCAGATCTGGACTCTAGTGAGCTTTCTTGGATGGAGAGCTTTGGTCATTGAGGAAGAAGACTCAGGGCCGCTCTGGACTCAGGGCTGCTCTGGGCTCAGGGCCGCTCTGGTCTCTTTCCAGGGGAGGGTCAGGAAGACCAGGAGGAGGATTTCTTGATGGATGGGGGGGATTAACACTCTTCACAAGTACAAATTCTATGCCTATTTTCCAGGTGGAGAGACTGCAGTTCAGAAAAGAGCATAGCATCCTAGATTTAGTCCTGGAAAGGACCTCAGAGCCACCTTAGTCCAGTCCCTTCATTGTATAGGTGACAGATAAGGTCATAGAGAGAGATCCTCTGACTTTGGAACCAGTGAGTGCCCTTAGATGCAGTGATTGAACCAAAGTCATGTCCATACCTAATGGTGGGGCTAGGACTAGAACTCTTGTCCCCTGCCTTAGTTCTAGATGTATAAGGAAGGTGATTGTGCCCAGATGGGTGTGACTCAGAGAGCCCCAAGGAAGAAGAGCAAGGGCTGATTTCAAGGAAGATGAGCTGGAGAGTCCAGAACAACTGGGTTCTCCCATGGAGGAGGCCCTGTCCTTCTGGCCTGCTCTTGTGGCCCTGGGTGTGGAAGGCTAGGGATTCTGGGGAGTCTGAGCTGAAGGGACCTCTGAGATCCACCCCCCTTTATTTGACAGATGTGTGATGATGTGTTTAGGGTCACACAGCTAATAACAATCAGAGCATCAGCCCTATGGCACTGGTGCCCCTAGCAAAGTTGGAAGGTTTTAGTCACAATCTCGCCAGCCTTACTCTTGCCAGTCCTGTGACCTCTGATGACCCTGGTCCATGTGCTCTCTATTCTGGGCTCCTGGGGGGGATCTGGCCCCCAGGCAGCCCCCCTTTCCCAAGACTTCTGCAGGGAGGGCATTCCAGGCCCCCAGAAGGGGTGTGGCTGAGACAGTGGGGCCCAAGTTGCTGATGGAGAGGCTGGCTCAGGGCAAGAGGGCCAGCTGAGGCTCAGCTGGGTTGGGTTGCTTAGTCAGCAACTCCCTCACCCCTGGGGCTGGGGCAGGGGGCAGGATGGGAGGAGATGGCGCCGGCTGGTCAAACTGCTGGCCGGCTGGCTGAGAGGGGGGGGGGGGGATCTTAGGAGGGCCGCGGGCCGCTGCCTTGGGCCTCAACTCCCTTTGGGGGCTGTTGCGTCAGCCTTGGGCCTTAGCCCTGCCAAGGCTCAGAAACCCATCCTTTCCTCCTCTCAGGGCCTTGGGGACCACCCAGGCATGAGAGTAGGAGGGGCCACTATATGTGTGTGTGGCGGGGGGAGGAAGCTTTGTGGAAGAAATCTTCAACTCTGAGCCAGGGACCTGGAAAACTCTCAAGTTATACGAGTCATTTAACCTCTTAAGCCTCAGTTTTCTCATCTGTAAAATGGAGAAAGCACTAAGACCAAACGACGTCTATGTTCCTTCCAGCTCTAATATTTTGTGTCTGCCAAGCTTCAGAGTTAGTCTGGTTTGTGGCCAAGTCCCAGATCTCTGGGGCTTCCTCCCATGAGTCTGCCAGTCTCATCTTGGGGACCAATCTCAGCAATAGGCTGAGTGGACTGGGAAGGAGTATCTGCTTGGGGACTAGCTAGGCCTGGAGCAACCAGGGTGCTGGGCTTCCTGGGTTGTAAGCCTCCAAACAGAATTCAGGGGAGGGGAAATCCAAGGAGCTGCTGGGGTGACCCTGTCTTCCAAGCAGTCCTGCGTGGGAGAAGGGAAGGAGGGAAGGAGGGCTCCTTGGTCACCCGAGCCAGACCTGGTGAGGCTCCAAGGGGAGGGTAACAATGAGGAAGGGAGGAAGGGGAATCACCCTGGCACTGGCTGGCCAGCCTGGCACAAGAGGCCGGTAGCCTTCCCCAGAACGCACCATTCTCATCTATCTGGTCGCCCAAGTAGGAAGTCCTGACAGCATCCACAGGCTGGGGGCCAGGCCCTAGGAAGCTAGATTGCTCTCAGCTCGCTTTTTGTAGGAACCAATTCTCCTGGACTGGGCTTCTTTAACCCCATGTTTGTCACCTCGCCAGCTCCAGGCAGTGATGCCAAACATCATCTCCCTAGGCACACAACAAGAGGAAATGGGTTTATTCTGGAGGAGGAAGGATTGAGGTCAGACAAAAGGGAGGGAACTGGGGCCAGACATGAGGGAGAGCAGTCCTTGCTGGCAGTGAGGGCTATCAGATTGCCCAGGAGCTGCAGGGGGCCACTGGCACAACCTTTGCCCAGAGAGTTTGAAAGATGGTACAGCTGGGTTCCTGGCCTTCATTCCTCCCACACCAATCCCCCAGGCCTCCTCCAGAATCAGGTCACCCTCCTGGTGATACTCAGGAAAGTGGGGAACCTTTGAGAGTGAGCCCTGACCTAGGCTGTGGGAGACACATAGAGAGGGGAGGGCTCCTGGCAGGTGGGGAGCTAAGAAAGGGTTTGTTTCTATTTTGAGAACAGGGAGACGAAAGATCTGGAGTTGGGGATTCCGGCTCAAGGTGGGGTGGGGCCAGGCTGAGCTTCAGTCAGAAAAACGAACACTAGGAGCAGAGTGAGAGGCCTTCAAATCCCTGAGAATTATGGCCCTGAAGATGGTGAGCAGCTGTTCCCCCGCCATCCGCCATCCACCATCCACCATCCGCCATCCGCCATCCACTGAGCATCCAAGCAGGGACACTCCAGCAAGAAGGACTGAGCTCAGTATCAACAAGAACCTGGCAAGGCCCCACCTTGATCCTCTGGGGCCAGAGGTTGGTGGAGGGGGACTAGGTGACTGGCGATCAGGCAGAGAATGGGAGGAGGAAGCCTAGAGGAGGGAGGGAGGGAGAGAGAAGAGCAAGGGAAGAGGGAGGGAGAGAGGGAGAGGAGGAGGGAAAGAGGGACAGTGGGAAAGAGAGGAAGGAGGGAAGGAGGACGAGAGAGTGAGGCTGGCAGGGGGTGGCACACGAAAAGACCTGAGAGACTTACTGGGTGTGAGATGCTGCCCACAGTCTAAGGGGAGAGCCACAAATCAGTGGGAATGGGACACATGATCTCAAAGGGGAAGGTGCTAGCAGTGGGGGAGAAGTGGAAAGACAAAGGGGGAAGGGAAGCCTCAGTGGAGCTGGGAGACAGCTGCCAGGAGGACAGTGTTGCTGGTTCCAGAGGATCCAGACTGGATGAGGGCAGCCACTGAAAGCTCAGAGAAAAGAAATAATCGACTCAAGGTCACATAGTTCTCTAGGGAAAAGAGAGCCCCCAGTTTAGTGGAACCTCAGATCCAATCAGGGAGCCCTGGGTCTCAAGCCCTCTAATCTTCCAGGCCTAGGACCTCCCAATCCCCTGGACCTAGGATCCTCCAAGCAAACCTTCAGTTGAGGCCCAATTGAGAATGAGGCCTTCTCTCCCATTGCCATCCTCTTTGTCTCAGTCTCCTACCCCTTCTCATTGCTTCTCTTGTGCTATAGCCACCCGGGGAGGTGGTGGTGGTGGGGTGGGAACCAGGGCAACTTGGTGAAGCCCAGAACTCTTCCCTTGCCGTGGTTGCTGCAACTCTGCTCCCTTGTTGGAGTTTGCTCAGTCCACTGTGGTAGGGTCAGAGGACCCTGGGGAAGACCAAGGGTAAGGGACTCCCCCTGGGCTGCTGTCTTGCCTGGGGGGGGGAGCAGGCATTCTCTTTCTTCTTCCCTCTCTGGTGGGGGGGACCCTGTGATTCTTGGCAGCCATGGTCACTTCATCACCCCTGGCCCTATCTTGGCAGCCCCCACCAGCCTGGCTCTGATCTGGTCCTCGCATGCTCTCAGGACCTACAGACTCTGAGAAGGCCAGGAGAGTTGGGCCTGCTCCAGGGAACTCCCGCCCCATTTCCTGCTCCCCCACAGGAGGGGGCATTAATCATTTCATTGAAAAATGTGACTGTTTGATTCTATCCCCCACCCTGCCTGCCAAATGGCATCAGAATAGAGTGAGGAGTGAGAGATCTGAGCCCAAGGGCTTGCTGATGGAGCCTATCTGAAAGCAGGTTCCCTCAGACTGCCCCTCCACCAGGCCCAGCCAAGTAGGGCTTCCTGCTCCTTCCATCAGCTACCCTTCCTATCTCCACACCTTTGCTCAGGCTGTGCCCTGCCCGGGGCACTCTTCCCCCTTTCTTTTAAAGTTCAACCCAACCTTTCTTTTCCCACCCCATCCCTTCCCACCTCAGACTTTGGATGTTTGGATTATGGAGTGTGAAGGCGCAAGCATTGTTTCTGGAGATCCATCAGCCACTCCTCAGTGGAATCCACCCTTTAGGAGCCACAGGATGGAAGGGGGCCTGGAGGCCTAGAGGCAGCTCTTCAGACTCCTTTCCCCTCCCTCAGCCCCCAGCCTCATCAGTTCTCTCTCTCCTTTCCCCTTTCCTACTCTCCAGCCCCCCCCCCACCACCCCATCCTTCCCCACTGCCCAAGCACATGTTAGCTGCTGTTCCTCCTGTTCTTCAGATCCTCTAGCTGGGTGCCACTAGGCAGCCCCCCTCAGCTCCAGGTCCAAGGACTTCTTGCTCCCCTTTACTGGAAGTCCTTTTGGCTGTAGCTTGTCCCTCTTGGTTTTTATGGCCTCCTCAGTCATAGACTGTGATGAGGTGGTCCCTGAGGCCCAGCAAGTTGGCACCACAGTCAGTTCTTAGGTTGGGCCCAAGACCTGGGGTTCCTTGGTCTCCATTCAGGCCTCTAGGCCTTAAGAGTCCAAGCCCAAGGTTGGTCCTGTGACAACTGGAGGAGCAGGGGTTAGGGAGAGGGCCAGACTCAAGGCTGAGGAACAGGTAGGAAGACTCCAAAACCCCAGGCCAGTTTGCCCAATCTCTCTTTCTCAAAGCAGCTGAAGGACCACCCTACTCAGCTCCCAGCTTCAGTCATTCTGGAAGGGTGAGAAATTCATTATCCGATCTTTAAGTCCCAACCCAATTAGCAATTCATTCCCTTGGTTGAAATGGCAGCTGGTTCATTATTCTACTCATTTTTTACCTTTCTTCCCTAGTCCCTTCCCCAGGACCCTGGAAATCCCAGCCTCCTACAAAGGGGGTGGGGAGAGGATAGGTAAAAAGTAAGGATATAGAGTCCCCTCTTCCTTATCCAGGGCCCACCTTGGGTATCACTATGTTATGATGGAGAGAGGGAAAGAACCGGGGTCGTGGCTTAGATCTGCTACTGGCTGTTTGATCTTAGGCAAGCTGCTTCCTGTCCATGAACCTCAGTTTCCTCCTTTGCGATGTTGAGCAAATGAAACTTGGTTTAGTAAAGTGATAGTGGTTGGGTTTTTGTCAACAGCAGGGACCCAGGGGAGATTCAACAGGAGGTACCAATAGATTCTTCAGATGTAACAGGGGGCTTGTTTCTGCCTGGGGCAGAAAGAAAAACTGGGTTCCAGTCAAGGGGAACTGCCTCCCTTGAGAAGGTTTCTGGATGACCCTGACAGACAGGGCTAAAGAGAAGACTCCCCCTCACATCTACCCCTGATTCCCCCAGTGGTTGCCAACTTTCCCCTCTCAAGTATCACCCTGACCCAGCTCCTCTCTCTAACTTTACTCTGCCCCAATGTCCCTTGTGCCTCTAGAATTTCCTTAACCCACTATTTTCTTCTGAGTCCCTCTAGCCCTGCCCCTCCCCCTATGTCCCCCAACCCTGTCTCTTCCTTCCTTCCCACTCCGGTGTACCCCCTCCCCCGTTTCTTCCTTCCTCAGACTCTGATATTTTAGCTTTTCAGGGCCCTGCCCTTTTCAGTCCAATGGTGTGGCTACACTTCCCTTGCCCAGGCCCTGAAATATGGTGCCAAGATCTATTTCTGGGCTTCCTGTAAGTGAGGACAGATCAACAGACCCTGGACTTGGGGCCTGGTAGTTGGCAATGCTTCCCTACCTCCTTTCTTTTCCCAGTCCCGGCCCCAGGGAGTTGAGGTGGGGGTATCTCTTGGGCTCCAGGTTTCTTTTAGCTAATCAGCCCTGGGGGTGGGGGGGTTGGCTACTTCTTGGGGTCATAGGCTTCAGGAGCAAAGACAGGCAATTGGATATCAATTGGCCATTGAAAAATAAGAGCACACCCCTTCTTCCTCCCTCTTTGTCCCCTCCCCCTCCCACCATGCCCCCCTCCCCTTCCTCTCTGCCTTCCCCCACACCTCCCAAGCAAGGCCCCTGCTTGGTTTGCTTGGGAAGCCAGGAGGAAAGGGAGTCCAAGGCTGTCAAAGAGAGAGGCCTGGGGTCCTCCTGAGAGCTGCCTTCCAGCCTCCTTGCTGTAGGCCAGGCAAACTCACCCCTTCCGCTTCAGTCTTTGGTTGTGTTGCAGAGGAGCCATTGAGGCCCTGGGAACAAAGGAGGCCTGACTCTGGGGCCTCTGCAGCTGAGTGCCATTGGGCAAGTCTCTTTTGCTCTCAGAGCCTCAGTTTCCTAGTCCGTCAAATGTGGTGAATTGGGCAGGGAGTGGAGCTAGCTAATCTAGAAGGTTCTTTCTCTTTCCTGCTCAGTTCTAAGTGTGAATGTGCAGCCTCCCAAGGAATGTGTCTTGGCCCAGGTCCAGCGAGCCCTTTTGTGGGGGAGGGTGGAGGAGGGGCGCTGGGAGAGGGGCTTTCTAGGCTGCGCCTCTCTTCCTGGCTCCCCTCCGGACTTCTCCCACGGGTTTTCTCCCTTCAGGGCCTCTCCTCTCACTCTCTTTCCCCTTGGGGCCTCTTTGCTAGCTGTCATAGGACCTTTGCATTTCAGGATTTAGAACTTGGCCATCCCATCCAAACCATTTTTCTAAAAAGCAGGAAACTGAGTCCCAAGGAGGTGAGTGAATGACCCAAGCTCCCACACAGGATCGAGGCTGTCCCACTGGAAGGAATTTCCACATCATCTTGTCTAGCCCCATCCTTTTACCAGGAAGGAAATCAAGATACAGAAAGCTGAAGGGGAAAGGTTCAGGGCTTGGTTGGGCTCCTGGGGCTTGGAGTGGGAGCTTTGGGAGGGAGCAGGCTGTCTGCCCACCTCCCCTCTCCTTGGAGCTGAGACAGCTTGGGGGAGGGCTGGGATGGTGAGTAGAAGACTGGCTTCCAAATCAATGCCCAGAACACACTGGGAGTAGAAGGCTAAACCATGGGGGAGACAGAGAAGCCCCCTTCCCCTCCCCTCCCCCATTAGAGCCCCTTTCAGGTGGAGCATGCCTCTGGCTTCTTCTGCTCCCCATCAGACTGGATGGAGACAATTTCCAAGAGACTGAGTTCTCCAATGAATGGAGGCCACTTTTCATTCCACTCTGGAGTTCCCACAAATCACATTCCTCACTTCACTGTGGGGTGTCATGAAAATGAGTAGACTTTAGTCAGCATGAGCCCCAAGCCGGCTCCTTTAACCAATGCCCCTTCATCTGCACCCAGCAAGACTGGAAGGCAGATTCTCGGCAGTGCCCTCCTTCAAATTCTTTTGGGCCTCAGTTTCCCCTCTTCCTGTCTCTCTCTGGTCAGACCCACCAACCAGGGCTTGACTGAGAAAAGGAAGACCAGAGGATGAGAGAGAGAGAGAGAGAGAGAGAGAGAGAGAGAGAGAGAGAGAGAGAGAGAGAGAGAGAGAGAGAGAGAGATTCTGGGGCTGGCATTCCCCTCTGCCTCTCTGGCTGGGCTGGCATCCTGGGCTGCTTGCCCAGAGTTTGGGGGGTGGGGAGATAGGAAGGAGGGCGAGTTGTCCCAAATAACTGCTACTTCTGCTCCTATGTCTCACTTTATCCCCTCACTCCCAGAGAAGCACCTCTGATAACAAAGAAGGGGTTTCCAAAATAGAACAGAAAAACCAAGCTGCCAAAGGGAGTGATGCTTTGAAAATGCTGGCTGGTGCCTACTCTGCTGCCTACTTCTGGTTCCCCCAGCTCTCCAAGGTGGGGTGAGGCAGGGGGAGGCTTCCTTTTTTCTTGCACATTTTGCACTGTGCACTTTGAGTATTTGTGCTTGGCTGCTCTTGTTGTTTCCATCGTTGGAATTGGGTTGATCACTTTGACTTCCTCTTTCATTCTACCTCAGTTGGTCTGGACCTTGTCGTGCCCCTTGGTACCCACTGTGTTCCTAACTTCTTAGGCCACAGATTTCCCTCCACCCAGGTAGCACCCGTGGTTTAGCTGCTCCACAATGGATGGCCATGGACCTTGGGTCCAGTTCTTTGCTCCCAGTCCCCTCTCCCCGAGATGCTGGTGTATCTGGGGGCTCCTCTTGGTCAATGATCTCCTGGGGGTGTGTGTTTGGGGGTGAGATCTCCAGGTCAAAGGGCTTTGATGGATATTGTAGCTGCTTCCAAATGGTTGTCCATGACGGTCGGACCAATTCACAGGTGGCAACTTCCTCCAGCTGCCCCGCCCTCCACCTCTCCCTCTGTTGTTCCTCAGTGTCCCCAGCTCCTGATTTGGGACAGACAGGGTTAACTGGATCCTCCTTCGACATACCAGTGCCTCAAAGCATCTTCCAGTTGTTTACTCTTATACCATCCGCTTGGCAGTGCTTATTGCAAGTGGAGGGGTAGCGTCCAATTGTGCATTGGGAGGAGGGAGACTCAGTTTCCTCAGGGATACCAACTGTGTCTCCTACCCCAAGGATCATTTCCTCCAGTTTCCTGAGACCTTTCCTGGAGCTTCTGCCTATTCTGGGTTTGCCCCTGGCATCACTGAGCCTCTGAACCCCAATACTTGCCCCCTCCCCTCTTGCCCCGCTGTAGCTGAGCTCCTGGGAGGTGAGAGCTCTCCTCACAGAGCTAGCCTGCTGCCCAGCCCCGGCCGCCTCAGCTCCTGCTGCTAAGAACAAGAAGCTTATTAAGTGAAGCCTTGAGACCTGGCAGCTCCAGGGTCCTGCGGCTGGGCCTGAGCCTGGGCCTGGGGGGAGGAGGGCGGCTGAGGGGGTGGGGGAGCACCCACAGAGTTCCATTTCCTTCTGCAAACAGCCTACAGATGGGGGAAGGTCAGCACCCTGGGCTCCAGCTCCATTTCCTCCAGCCTTCTGGCCTCAACCTCTAGCCAGCTTTGTCTCTGGCCTCTTTGTCTTTCTTTGTTGCAGTTGAGTCACAAGATTCAGCTCCAGGCTTGGAGTCAGTCTCAGGTTCTCTCCCAGTCTCCATGTCTCTGTCTCTGTCTCTCTTTCTGTCCCAGTCCCCTGAGTTTCTATGATTCAGTCACTAGGATTCTCAGCTCCTGCCTCTGTCTCTGAGGACTCCCTGCCCCCCGACTTTCTCTGCTCCAACGGTCCCCCCTCCTCTCTTCTCCATCCCTGCTTCTCTGTGTGTGTCTCTCTCACTCTTTCTCTCTCTCCATCTCCCTCCCTCCCCCTTTCCCTCCCTGAGCTGTTGTCAGGCAATTCTAGGGGAGGCCAGGCTGGGCTGGGTAAACACAGTACCAGCGGGATGTAAGGAATTCTGCTGCCTTGGTTTTGCACAGGCCTGGGGTGGGGGGGAGAGGGCTGGCCCCAGAGCCCAGGGAAGGAGAGGAGACAGGACTCTTATCCCTTCTCTGTTCAGGCTTCAGCGCCAACACCAAGCACCTTCTCAGTTGGAGTCTTTGTCCAAACACCCTCATCCCTTCTCCTATCTCTATTCCCCTACCCCCCCATTGCACCCCCCCCCCAGCATCAGGTTGCTCTTTTGTGAGCAGGGCTTCAAACTCTATGAAAGAACAGTCTTTTGTGGGACCCTGGGCAGATGGGAAGGGAGATGCTAGGCCACAAGACTTGCCACCAAAGCTCCGTGGGCTCTGGGCTGAGCAGCTAGGTGACTCCTTGGTTCCCAAAGAAGACCTTCAGGAGAGGAAAAGCAGGGTCTCTATCCCTGTTTCTCATTCCATGATCAATCTATTGCAGCCTTCAGTGCCTGTTCCATTCCGGTGGGAGTTTCCCAGTTTCCAGTCCCCGACTCCAGCCAGTTTGTGACCCTCATCAGAGAGCTGGGGGTCACCCTGCTGCTGATCCCCCACCACTAGGGAGTGAAAACCTGAAATGGAAGTCATACCACTTGGATGGGGCCTCCAAGTCCCCCACCCTGTGCAGCCACCATTGAGGCCCCCTGAAGCAGCCCCACAGAACAGTCTTTGGTGGCTCCCCTCCCTTAACTTAAATACTCCTCTGGACCCAGACTAGGAAGGAGCTTCTCTGAACTGGAACTCAGCTCTCTTGACTTCAAAGTCATTCTAGCACAGACCTTTACTGTGTTAGGAAGGTCAGCTTGAGACTGGAATGAAGGAAGAAGAGGTTCCTCCCTATCAGTGAGTTATCAAGAGAGGCAGCTGTGGCCAGACCATTGAGGAAAGGGCTTGGAGGTGGGGTAAAGAAGGGGACAGAAATACACTAGATGGTATTGTGGCAAGTCAAGGCAGAGCTGGGTCAAGGGAGCTAGAGAGAATGAAGAAAGAGGCACTGGGCTGCCCACTAAGCCACCGAGTGTTCTTCTCTTGGGCTCCCTCTCCCCCAAGGCCAGGCCTGCCCAAGACTTCCCTGGGACTTGGTCCTTGGCTTCTGCAGGAAGCCTTTCTCAAGCCCCCGGGATGCTAGGGCTCTCCCTCCATGCATCATCTTCAGACTCTCCCGGGAGAATCTTCTTTGTGCATCATTGCTTCCATCTTCCCTCCTCCATTTGACTGGGAGCTTCTGGAGGACAAGAATAATCTTTTGCCTCTCTTGTGTTCCCCTTATTTGGTACAGTGGTGGCAGGCGCTTAGTAAACGTTTATTGGCTGATTGGCCTACTGGCTTCATTGCCTTCGGGCCCCCTGAATCACGGAAAGGGGATTCCAAGGAGCCCCCTCCCCAGTGACACTTTGCCTCCTCTCTTCCCATCCCTTTAGTGTTCTTTCTTTCCATTTCCATCTCTTCTCTCCTCTCTTCCCTCTTTTCTTATTCCTCTCCTCAGACTTTTCCCTTCCTTTCCCTTTTCGCTCTTTCCTGCCCCCTGCCTCTTCTCCTTTTCTATTTCCTCACCTGTTTTTCCCTCCCATTTCTCTTTTCTAGGGTCCTTTCTCTCATTCTTTTCTCTTTGTACAAATTCAGTGAATATTTGCAGGGCTCCAGTTGATGGTTTTCTTGCCATCCTCAGTCCTTTGACCTATGTGACCTTTTCCCTTCTTGGAAGACTCTTCCTTTGCTTTCTGTAAAATTAGACTCCTAAAGCCTCTCCTTCTTATTCTTGTTCTTCTTTTCTTCTTCTTCCTCTTCCTCTTTCTCCTCCTCCTCATCACCATCATCATATTCTTCTCTTCCTCTTCTTCCTCTCTCCTCTCTTTTCTGTCTCCTCTCTCTGTGTATCTTTCTTTCTTCTTTCCCTCTGTTCCCCCTCCCCACTATCTCTCCTCTCTCTGTCTCCCCACTCCCTCCCTTCTCTGGGTCTGTCTACCTCCTCTCTCTCTCTCTCCTCTCTCTCCTCTCTTCTGGTCTCTGTCTCTTAGCTCCTGGGCTTCCATGACTTCTGTTCTTCCCCTCATGCTCGTGCCATGAATGAACTGGCCAATGAGGTCTCAGTCCTCCGAGCGTGAGTTTTGTAGGGCCTGTGGAGTTGTTCTTTGCCTGTTTCCAGCCCATTTCTGATCCCAACTGACTGAGGTGCTGCTTCTAATTTGCCATGGAGCTGACAACTTTGGAGGGAGGTGTTCAGCCTGTCTTGAGTTCACATATGAAAGAGATGACATGGTAATCTCTGCTTCTTTTTTCCTTTCTGGTGGAGAGTGAAAGAGAACTACTGGGAGCTGCCAAGTTGAGGCAGTAGTCATTTTCTCCATGGAGCATCCATACAGTCTGCCTCTGTTTCTCTGGTGTCTGCTTTTCTCTAATCTTAGGTGCACAAGCATCTAGAGATGAAGGAAACTTGGGAGCTTGGGAGAGCCAGAAGTTCCAGCCAAAGGTCCTAGAGGTGACCAGATTTGGTAGCAGAGTCCATTGGAGTGGTTGTGGCCAATAGAGACAAAACTTGCAGATGGAGGAAAAAAGACTTGAAGGTTGGTGGAGATGTCAGAGATCACACTCC
The DNA here is from genome assembly GCF_037893015.1 of Macrotis lagotis. Lineage (NCBI taxonomy): Eukaryota > Metazoa > Chordata > Mammalia > Peramelemorphia > Peramelidae > Macrotis > Macrotis lagotis. The sequence goes on from NC_133666.1 coordinate 76,466,944, forward strand.
TTGATGTGATAGAGAGAAGACCTGGCTCAGCAGAGAACTTTGTGAGGACTCCGTGATGGGAAGAAAGGACTCCCAGGGTCAAGGGTCTTGAGGGGCCCTTTACCCTATGGGTTCTTTACACACGTGCCAGACTACTACAGACTAGGGCAGCTAGGGGGTACAGTGAACTGGCCTTGGATTCAGGAGAACGTGACTTTGAATCCAGCCTCAGATACTTGACTCTTCCTAGCTGTGTGATCTTGGGCAATTCACTTACCCCTGATTGTCTTTCATCTGGGGTTGTTTCCAGTCATCCTGCTTCATGTCTGGCCATCGGGACCCAGATGACTCTGCAGGAGAAAGTGAGACTGGTGACTTAGCACAGGCCCATCTCATGCAAATCCAATTCATGTGTTTGTTGTGGTATCACCTTCCCGGTTAAGGATATGAAGGACAATAAAGAACAAATGCCAGACTACTTGGATAGTTTCAATTTGAGCCAAGTTTCTCCTGACATATGCAAGGGGAAAGTGAGTCCTGATATGGCTGGCTGGAGTTTTCCCTAATTACTGTTACTTTACCTTATCAGAAAATCTCTTTTCTAAAAGTATTCTAATGGTTGATTGATAATGGGGAACACATTGGACATTGTGATTAGCAATAAAATAACCCCTACAATGACCCTCAAGCTTTCCTTAGAGCCTTGAAGGGAGAAATAGTTGGGGATCTGACCTACTGATCTGAGTAGGATTTCAGAGGATGTTGCATGAATGCCTCCCAAAGCCTGGTCTCGGACTCTAGCCTCAAACCAACTCTTCTCCAAACACAAGTTACAGAATCTTGCTGTGAGAAGGGACCTCCAAGGCTGTCTGGAGCAAATCTTTCCAGAACGAGAATTACATCCACACCAGCAGTGACAAGTTGTCATTTGGTGGTTCCTCAAAGGGTTTCCATGTTGGAGAAGTCAACCATTCCCTTTGAGGGCAGCAACCTGACTTCTTGTTCACTTTCTTTCATGTGGTCCTGATTGGGTCTTGTCTATTCTACAAATACTTGTCCAGGTGGCGCAATGGACAGAGCCCCAGCCCTGGGGCCAGGAGCACCCGAGCCCATATCTGGCCCCATACACCCAACAATCACCCAGCCATGTGTCATGCAAGCTACCTGATCCCCACTGCCCTGCAAAAACCAAAAGAAGAAAAAAGACCCAAAATAAAATAAAATAGTAATAATAGTAGGGGTGGCTGGCGGACAGAGCATTGGCCCTTGAGTCAGGAGCACCTAGGTCCAAATCTGGCCTCATACACTCAACGATCACCCTGCTATGTGGCTCCAGGCAGGCCACCCAGCCCCATTTGCCCAACACCCCCCCCCAAATAATAATAATAAAAAATGTGCTTCAGTCTTTGTTCCAACACCAACAACTCTGTCGTGGGTGGATCCCATTCTTTATGGTAAGTCCATCGCAAAAGTTACTTCCATGTTTTTCCACTGTTGCCATTGCTGATCGCAACTCCCTCCTTTTGTATTTCTCCACTACCATGTACTATATTTTCTCTCTCCTTTCACTCTGACTCTTAATGTATAAAAAACATTATTTGTACAAAAAGAGAATAAATATTAAAATAAAAAATACTTGTCCAGTCTTCCTTTGCAAATCCATTCTACCTCCTGACTTCTCAGGTTAAGGCCTCAATGGTCCTTTTCTCCCCAACAGCTGGGAATTCTTTTGGACTCCCCCCATTTATTTCTCATTGTCTGAAGTTCTTTGCATGTTTCTATGATCCTGTTTCTTGAACTGTCCCTCCCTCTCTACTTCCCCATGCTGGGCCTCACCCCTGTCCCCAGCTCAGCTCCCATCACTTTTCACCCATGATCTCCCACCCATCCCCCCTCTGATCTGTGCCATGAACCCGCAGTTGACCTGGTCTCTTGCCTCAGGGTGTTCTCTCAGCCTGGGGAGCTCCAGGCCATCAGGTCATCCTCTCCATCCCTTCTCAGGAAGTGTTCTCTAACAGCTTGCCAGGAATGGTTGGTTTTTCTTGTCCCCCCCCCCAATTAGATTCTGGGTTTCCTGAGGTCAGAAACTGTGTCCTAATCATCTTGGGCTCCTCCTCAATATCTGGCACAGTGCTACTCACCCAGTGGCAGCTCAGAAGTACATTTGTACATTTATTCTGACAGTGAAGAAGCATTTATTAAGGGCAGCTGGGGGGGGGGGGAGGCAATGAATAGGGTGCCAGGACAGGAGTAAGGAAGTCAGTAAAACTCAAATTCAAACCCAGCCTAGGATATTTACTGGCTGTGTGACCATAGGCAAGTCATTTCCCATCTGTTCCCTTCAGTTTCCTCATTACATCCGGTTGTCTGGAGAAGCTTATCAGTATTGTACCTCACTTCCATGATAGCATGCTTGCATGGGTTCTGAATAATGAACAATGCTCTCACACTTTCCCACTTGCCAACAGAGTGAAGCAGAACCAAGTTCTTGTTCCCATGCCTTCTAGCATGATGTTGGGTTTTTTTTTTGATGCTTCCAGACACCTTCAAGGAGGATAAACATGACCTCACGGTCGGCTGCCACTCTGATGGTACATTATTTAACTTGAAAAGGCTGCAAGCCAAGATTAAAGCAGCCTTTTCAAGTTAAATAATGTACCATCAGAGTTAGTGTATGACTTTCTGTTTGCATATGGTTGGGCACTCAATGCCAACACAACATATAAGGGACCGAGCTGACCAGTAAGCCTGGGTCTCCTGAATCCAGACCTTCTCTTCAGATTGATATTTTGCTCCTTGTGCTAATTTTGGCTGAACAATTAACACCAAGAAAACAGAGGTTCCCTACCAGTCAGTACACACCATCTACATATGGAAAAATTGTAGCAAATGGAGATATGTTGTGGATAAGGTCACTTTCCTTGGTGGTGTCCTTTCCAAGGAGGTCCACATTGACAATGAGGCTGACATGTGCATTGCTGTAGCTAGCTCAATATTCAGATTAAAGGAAAATGTGGGAGAGAAGAGGGATTAGACTGACTGCCAGACCGAGGGTCCACAGAACTGTTGTGCTGATCTCATTGCTTCTATGCCTGTGAGACCTGGACAGTCTACTGGCACCATGTCAGGAAATGAAATCACTCCCATTTCAATTGTCTTAGGAAGATTCTGAAGCTCCCCTGGCAGGAGAAGATGCCAGACACAGAGGGCTTTTCTTCAGCAAAACTGCTGAGCATTCCAACTCTACAGCAGAGAGATCAACTCTGATGGGCTGGACGCATTTTTAGAATGCCAGACGTACACTTGCCAAAAACCCTATTTTATGGAGAACTCATCCAGGGCAAACATGGGAAAGGGGACATAAGTGATACAAGGACTTTGCAAGGTCTTTCTGAAGAACTTTGGAATCAATTGTGGGCCATGGGTAGGCACTGGCCCAGGATGATGTGCCTTTATCAAAAAAGGCTCTGTGTTCTTGAAGTGAAGATGAATTGCAGTAGCTCAAAAGAAATGTGAGGTGCCCAGATTTCGAGCCACTCCCCCACAATGTTCCTATGGCCTATTTGTGCTGGATGTATGGTCCAACTTTTTGAGCTTGTGTTGGTCTGATCAGCCACAGTTGGACATTCCATCTCTTGAGCCCAGTAGTCTGATGTCTTTTAGTCCTTTCTGAGCACAGTTGTAAAATAAGGCTAATACTAATAGTCCCTTCCTCTCAGGATAAGTGGGACAGGGTGGTGGTGAGGGATTTGGCACATGGTACGAGCCTCAGGAATGGGAGTTGGGTTTCTGGTGACCCCGATTCTACACTAGACACGTGATGGCCAAGATGTGGCCAACACTCTCCTTTCGTAGAGGAGGGGAGCTCGAAGGAGGCCAAAGGTGGTGGGAGTGGTAGGGAGTAGTAGGCCTCATCATTGTCATCAGCAGTAGGAGCAGTAACATAATAGCTGCCATTTCTAGGACACTTTAATGTTTATAAAACACTTTACAAATGTTATCTCATCCAGTCTTCACCATAATTCTGATTTCTCCATTTTGCCTTTGAGAAAATGGAAGCAGATTGAGATAAAGTGACTTGCCTGGGATCACATCAGTATCTGAGACTGTATTTGAACTCACAGCTTCCTTTTTCCAGGCTCAGAACTCTGTGGTGCTCCCTAGCTGTCCCTGTAGTAGCACCTATAATTTGAAACCAGGTCCTTCAACTCAGTCATGCACACAGAAAGGGCAGAATGGGTCCTAAGTGCTCAGAATGAGCCACTGATTGGTCTAGCAATTCAGAGCTGGCAGGTTACCATCCTGGGCCCCAGAGGGCCGACAAGGCCCCATGATTAGGCCTCAAGAGAGGGTCTGGATTCAGGAGACCCAGGCTTACTGGTCAGCTCGGTCCCTTATATGTTGTGTTGATAGCTAATGGGCACTACAGTTCCCTGGGCACTGAGCCTAGAGTCAGAAGTCCTGGGTTCAGATTCCCACCTCGGAAACCTAATAGCTTTGTGATCCTGGGCAATGCATTCCACTTCTGCCTGCCTTGGTTTCCTTCTCTGTAAAGTGGGGCTAATAAGAACACTTTCCTCTTTGGGTCACTGATGAAATCATATTTATCAAAAGTGCAGTTCCTGGCTGAATGTCAAATAAATGCTTATTCCCCCCCACCACCACATGACTTCCTATGTGATTTTGGGCAAGGTATATCTCCACTGAATCTCAATTTCCTTGTCTAGAAAATAAAGGGAATTGGAAGAGGTGGCTCTTCTCTCTATGGCTAGTGGAGGGGACCGCCACAATTTGCTCCTTGTTTTAGAACTCCCCAGCACCTGGTATCCCCTCCTACACAACCAAGAAAAGCCAGTCGCCATTTTGATGTCTTTTCATCTCTTTGTCTGCTTTTCAATTGGCACCTCTCTGAGTAGGGTGCCCTTACAGCCTAGTTTTGAGGCTTTGTTTTTTGGTGAGGCCCCTGGAGGCAGGGGAGGGCCATCCTCCTATCCAGGTGGTAGGGCTGGCCAAACATCTGAGCATCAGGCCCCAGCCAGGCCCCCAGAGTCCTTCACTGCCGGTCAGCACCTCCGGTGTGCCTGGGTGTGGGGAAGCAGCCGCAGAGCAAACAAACAGAGCAGCCTGACGACAGGAAGCAATTACAGACCACCCGGCCTTGGCCACAGCTTGGGCGGAGGAGGAGGAGGCCTAGACAGTGGCCTGAGCAACATGGAGGGGAGAGGCCTTGGAGAAGGCCAGAGTGGGGGGTGGGGGAGAGAGAGTGACTGGGCCAAGGCAGAGGGAAGAAGGAGCAGATGAGAAAGGCCCAGGGATGGCAGCAGCACAGACCGAGGGGGAGATGCAAGCCACCTAAGCCTTAGGGGTGGCAGGGATCTACCAGGGATGGGGGAAAGTTCCAGCCACTGACTGTCCAAGCCAACACTGAGCTCCTGTTGGAGAACTGAGTCAGGAGTAAGAATTTCCAAAAACAGTACTCATGGTTAGGTCCAAAAGTTTGTTCATCTAGCAGGCTTCTCCTCTCTGGGCTTCTTCGGGTTCCTCCTTGGGAAAAATGAAGGAGCTGAACAAAGAGATCTCTTTCGGCTTGATGTTGTGCCATCTCAGTTCTAAGGTAAAATCTTCCCTCTCAACTCTAACATTTTGTAGCCTGAGTCTCAGTTTCCTCCTTTATCAAATGAAGAATTTTGACCAAATGACCTCTGAGGGCCTTCCTTTCCAGCTGTGGTCCATATGATGGAAGTCCAGAAATGGAGGTCCATCAGATAAGAGCCTGAAGCTGTTAAGAGTTCTAAGAAAGGGGTAAAGGCCCCAAGGATGAGCTTGGTACAAACTGGCCTGAAGCCTTGGGGCCAGATGAGGGAAAGCCTTCCTTGATCAGTTGAACAGGCAGGAAGGGAGAGGGCCAGGAGGTTCTGGGAGGGGTAGCACACCTGGAGGCAAGACCAGGAAGCAGCTGCAGAGAGTCAGGGTCCAAGGCTCCTTCTCCCCGCTCCCAGCCCCTTCCCTCTGAGCAGAGTCAACAGCCTAGGTTGGCCTTGGCCGGAGTTTTGAAGAGAGCAAGGCCTAGCCCAGGGGTCCTGGGAGCTGGAACAGCTAGCTAGCCAAGCTGGGGCTCAACCCAACTCACTCTGGGATAGGAGCCCCCCCCCCCCACTCTATAAATTCATCTGGTTCTGGGCTGCTCTGTTTGTTTGCTTTTGCCAGAGTTTCCTGATGAAAGTTCCTTTTAAAAATTCCAAGCTCATTTCTACTGAACTAGTGGGACAGAGGTTTTCCTCACCTGGCCTGAGGGTAGCACAGGGCTTTGGAGTCATCCTTTCTGCCCCCCACCCCACCCCAGAAGCCAATCTAGAGAAGTGGCCAAGAAAATACTTGGAGAGAGGCTGGGTCCTGCTATTTGAGGATGGCTTAAAGAAAGTGGGGATGTTTACATGAAGAAGAGAAGGCCTCAGAAGAATGGAGATAGCTGACTTCAAGTCTGAGAAAGGGTGGACGGAAGGGGAAAAGAGGCAGCCATCAGGACAAGCTTCTAAATGGTTAATTAGTACCGGGTTGTCTTGGAACTGGTGGCTCCCTTTGCATCACTGGGGGACTTCCGACAAAGGCTAGAGGATGGTCTGTCGGTTAGAGCTGGACATTCCTTTTCTGGTAATGGTTAGCCTAGTCAGCCTCAGAGAGCTCAGGCCCAACCAGAGATTCAGAGAACTGCTAGGCTCCTCCACAGACAGGAGGCTTGAAGCAAAAGTTCAGAGTTAAGAAAAGACAAATGTTGCATTTGGTTGGTCCATTATTCAGAAACATCATGAAGACGTTCTTCAAGAAGAGATTGACCAGTCCTAACTGTGTTGAGTATCCTAGAAACAATAAGAGCCTTGTTGAGTCTCAGTTTCCTCATCTATAAAAAGGGCATGTAGATGCTACTTATAGGACCTCCCTCACAGGGTTCTGCTGAGTTTCCAATAAGAGAATGAAGAACTCTAAGTATGACAACCATTGTTGTCCTTGTCGTCATTGTCATCATTGTCATCATTGTCTTCATTGTCCTTGTCATGACCACATTTTCTCTTTGATGACCAAGGGATTGCTGTGCTTGATGAGGAAACAGATCAGGCAGTAAAGAAGTTGAGCCTGGCAAGTGGCCAAACAGAGGAGAGATTCCCTGGAGATTGGGAGACTCTCCAGATGTTCTTGCTTGTCAATGGCATGGTGCCAATTGCATTGAGCCCCAGACCAGAAACCACAAAGTTGAAGGGGTTGGAGGCTGCCCAGTGGCTAGGCTATGGCATACACATGGATGGATATTCTTACAAGTGGGTCCGGTAGAACCTAGATTTGATAGCAACATGTCAGATGGACTGAGCCCCAAAGTGAAGAGAAAGAAGAAAACTCCCTGGCTGGCTGGCTGGCATCTGGGGCCCTAGGATGTTGTGTGTGGTCTTCTAGAAGCCAAACTTCCTCCATCTTTCTGGTAGCCCCTTTCTCCAGGCGATGCTTGACAGTTGTGAATCAGGGAGGCTTCCCCACAAAGAACCAAATGGCAGATGACCCAAAGGATCATGGGGGGTTAAGTGGCTGCCAGGGACTATATGTTATCAGGGAGCACTGGATGACTTGCATGACAAAAGTGGTGGAAAGAACCTGGAAGCCACCCAAGTTAAGAGACTTTGAGGAGGTGTAGCAGATAGTAGGAGTTCACTCAGTGCTTAATGGTTATGATTAGGAAGGCATCCAGCAAGCATGGATGATCTCTGGGGTGGAGAGGTGGGGAGAGGTGTGTGTGGGGGAGGGGAAATTATTTCTAAGAGGACAGTAGATAGGAATTTGGGGCTTGGGATCTGTTCTGGTGGATGAGTATCCTCAATGAAGAGACCCTTCTGAGGTAGAATGGAAAGTGTGTGGGCTTTGGACTCAGATGGCTGGGTTCAAGTCTTAGCCCTACCTCTTACTGGCCTGGGACTGTAGGCAAATCACTTCATCTATCTCATCCTCATTTTCTTCTTGCTCTTCTATAAAATGGGAATAATAATAATAATAATGCTCGAGCTCCCCAATTCTAGGGTGTAATGTGGTTTCCAGCATGGTGGAAGTAGTTCAACTCCAAAGACTTTTTTTTTTAAATTTCCAAATGCAAATCCAAAGAACCAACAACTAGTTGTTGGACCCACCTGAATTTAACAAGTCCCAACATTTTCATCTACAAAGCAGAGCAGAAAAGAAAATTGCACAGAAAGGCCCAAACCTCCCAAGGGTGCCTGGTTTTTAAGGACATGCCACTTTCAAAGTTGTCCTGCTTGTCTGGGCTCCCTTCTGGTCTTTCTCTTTTCCTCTCACTCCATCCCTCATTTCCTTCTCCCTCCTAATTTTTCCCTCACTGGGAAAACAATAGAAACAACAACCCTGATAACAAATAGGCCTTCTCAAGAAAAACCACCCTTCCCACCTGGTGATGTCCCCAAGTGTATGTCAAATTCTGTACCCCAACCCCTCCCTCTCTGGAAGGAGTTGGGGAACCTCTGGCATTGGAAGTAGTCAATGCTTAGTGCAATGCTTAGTGGGAAGGAAAGAGTCAGAGCTCTTAACACTCAGTAACACTCAGTAACACTCAATGTCCCTGGACACTGACCCGAAGCCACATAGGCCATCCTATTGTCAGGGATCAAATGAGCCCGGCAGCCCCACCACCCTCACCTCTGCAGCAAGGAGGAGGAGCTCCCCCCACCTAAGACCTGGAAGATAGCTGCCAGGCAGGAATAATCAGAATGATAGTAATATTTACATAGCCCCCACCAAGAGCCAGACTCTGCCCTATGCCATTTAGGGATGTAGGGGAGGAAACTGAGTGTGGGTGACTTGCCCAAGGTCACCCAGATGGTAAGCACCAATTTCTCGATATGAACTCTGGTTCTGGGGCCTCATTAGTGGGTTCTCACTACTTGCCTGCCCCCCTTTCCCCCTGTTCCTTCCTTCTTTCCTATTGGGGTTCTGGGGTGGGGGGAGCAGCAGGTGGCCTGGAGATTGGGGGTATAGAAATGGTGGGAGTTGGGGAGGCCCTTTATGGGCCCTCCTCCCTCTCCCATCCAGCTGTTTGCTGGGGGGGGGGAGCTGGAATCTGTCTGGAAGAAGCTGTCTCTGTCTGGGGCCCTGGGGCCCATTGGAAAATTGAATGTGATATTAAGTTAATTAAAACTGCCCTCTCTGTGTTAATCTTCTTGTCAAGTTGTAATTAAAGGCTGCTGGAGCCCTGGCGGGGAGGGATGGAGGGAGGGAGGCTGCTGTGGGGGTGGGGGAGAGGGAGGGGAGGCTGAGGGACCTGGGACCCCTTTTCTCTCAGTCCGAGGCAGCTGGACATTTAGCCTGCCACAGCTCCCACTCTGTGCTGGGCTCCCATCAGTGCTTCACCGGAGCAAAGGCGCAGCTGGGAGTCGGGGTGCACCAGTGTAGCAGACATGGGGAGGCTCTGCCTTGGCTCAGTGACCCCCTCCTGTCCTCCTCCTCCTGGGGGGGTAATCAAGAAATCCCCCCCCCCCCAGCCAAAGGTGAAGAAAGGGCAAGCACGTCTGCCCAAAGTCTGTGTTCTCAGGCCTTTGCTACCCCCAAGCTGACGGTATGCTGAGTTCTCAGGAGGGACTGGCAAAGGGGGGGAGCTTTTCTTTTCCTCTTGGACTTCCTTGGGGGAGGGAGTCCCTGAGAGGCGAATGTCAGAACTGACAAAACTAGCCCTGGGTGGCTGTCAGGAGGACCAGGGTTCGAATCCTGCCCCATCCTTTTAAGGGGAGGTAGGTGACTCCAAGTAAATCACTTGATCTTTCTTCTCAATCCACTGAAACAAAGGTCCCCAGGCAGCTACGTGGTGCAGTGGATAGTGCACCTGGATTCAGGAGGACCTGAGTTCAAATCCAGTCTCAGAGACTTCATAATTGCCTAGCAGTGTGACCTTGGGCAACTCACTTAACCCCATTGCCTTAAATAAGGAAAAAAAAATTTTTAAAAAAGAAAAAGAAATGAGGGTCCCTACCTCCCCAGGTTGTTATGAGAATGAAATCAGGTCATAGCTTTTAAGCACTATCGAAATATTGATTTTTCCCTGTTATTCTGCCTCAGTTCCTTATTAATTTCAAGACCTTGGAGGAATTTCTTAATTTCAAAAATATGGACAATCATAACCCCCATCTCATCTCATGAAATCATCATCATCATCATCATCATCATCATCATCACCTCAACTTGTGTTTCTATGGCACTTTAAGGTTTGCAAAGAGTTTTCCCCATATCATCTTGCTTGATATGTAAATTAAATAATACATCCACAAGCTTTGTAAACCCGAAGCCTATAGAACTGTCACACAAGGCATGTCAATGCTTCTTTGATTTCCTTATGGAGATTCCAAATGGCTTTGCGGAATGAATGATTGGCCCAATCCATGTGCAATATGCTCCTCTAACATCGGCTCTTCTCATCTTTTGCCATCTTTGCCAATTTGTTGGGGGGTTAGATGAAACCTGAGAGTTGGTGTGATTTGAATTATTCAGTAGTTATGTTTTTGAACAACTTTCATATGATAGCTTGCAATTCTTTTGAGAATTTTTTGTTTATATCCTTTGGCCACTTATCCACTGGGGAAGAGCACAAATTGCTTCTGTTTCTGCTAGTTTAGATCAAATGAGATATTTGTAAAGTGCTTAACACAAGGCCTGGCATATAGTTGGCATTTCACATTTGTTGATTGATGCAATATCATCCAAGACCAGAAACATTATTCTCCCTTCATTCTTACTTCTGTTATTATTTCCTTTAAGCTTGAATGTCTTTTGTTTCATTGGAAGAATGTTGGTGTTCCTATACCAAGATAAGATCCAAATGGATACAGGATTTAGACATAAAAAACAATACTATAAGCAAATTAGAAGATCAAGGACTAGTTTACCTATCAGATCTATGGAAAGGGGAGCAGTTTATGACTAAAGAAGAGATAGAGAACATCACCAAGCACAAACTAGATGATTTTGATTACATTAAATTAAAAAGCTTTTGCACAGACAAAACCACTGTGACCAAGATCAAAAGAAATGTAGTAAATTGGGAAACAATCTTTACAACTAATGATTCTGACAAAGGACTCATTTTGAAAATATAGAGAGAACTGAGTCAAAATTTTAAAAACAAGCTATTCCCCAATTGACACATGGTCAAAGGGTATGCAAAGGCAAATTGCAGATGAGATCAAAGTGATCCGTAATCATATGAAAAACTGCTTTAAATCCTTACTTATTAGAGAAATGCAAATTAAAGCTTCTCTGAGGTACCACCTCACACCTCTCAGAGTGGCCAATATGAGCAGAAAGGATAATGGTCCTTGTTGGAAGGGATGTGGGAAATCTGGTACAGTATTTTACTGTTGGAGCTGTGAACTCATCCAACCTTTCTGGAGAGAAATTTGGAATTATGCCCAAAGGGCAACAAAAATGTGCATTCCCCCTTGATCCAGCAATACCACTACTGGGTCTATACCCTGAAGAGATGATGAAAAAGGGTAAAAACATCACTTGTACAAAAATATTCATAGCAGCCTTATTTGTGGTGGCAAAGAATTGGAAATCAAGTGAATGTCCTTCAATTGGGGAATGGCTTAGCAAACTGTGGTCTATGTATGCCATGAAACACTATTGTTCTATTAGAAACCAGGAGGGAGGGGAATTCAGGGAAACCTGGAGGGGTTTGCATGAACTGATGCTGAGTGAGATGAGCAGAACCAGAAAAACATTGTACACTCTAACAGCAACATGGGGCCAATCATCAACTTTGATGGACTCGCTCATTCCATCAGTGCAACAATCAGGGACAATTTGGGGCTGTCTGTAAAGGAGAATACCATCTGTATGCAGAGAAAGAACTGTGGAGTTTGAACAAAGACCAAGGACTATTCCCTTTAATTTAGGAAAAAACTGATATCTTATTGTCTGATCTTGTTATCTCTTATACTTTTTGTTTCTTACTTAAGGATGTGATTTCTCTCCCATCACACTCAACTTGGATCTATGTATACCATGGAAACAATGTAAAGACTGGCAGATTGCTTTCTGGGGGTGGGTGGGGGGAGGGAAGTAAGACTGGGGGAAAAATTGTAAAACTCAAAATAAATAAAATCTTTAATTTAAAATAAATACTTGATAAGAATTTCACTGTTACTTTTTTCTAGCTTGATGAAGAGATACAGAATGGTGTAGTGGCCAGAAAGTTGGAGTCCCACCTGTCATTGGGAAATATTGAACAAAAATCAATAAAAATACCTCCTCCCAAACTTCCAAACCACAGAGAATATCACATTCGAAAACTGTCAACATGACGTCTTCAGGGAACTTCTATCCATATTATTTCTATTTGAGTTTGACACCACTGCTCTCCAGTATACCCTTGGTAATTTGGTTGATGAAGCACTAAATCTGTAAATCAATTTAGGTAGTGCTATTTCTAGTTTATTGTCACGGTCCAGTCATGAGCACTGAGTAGCATGCCAGTCCTTTATTTCTGTAAAAAATATTTTGAGAGAGTAGCCATACATGTGTTGAATGTGCCTTGAGACACTGCCTTTCATATGTCTTATGCAAATTTTTGGAATGGTACTTCCCTCTCTATTATTTCCTCCTAAATTTTGTTATTGCCATAGGGAAATTTTGTTCATTTTTTATGAGTTTATTGAAGTTATCGATTCTCTAGAGTTTCCTAGTAAAGCAAATGGGGATAATTGTGTCTCATATATTTATGTGTCTTTCTTTTGTCTTTTTTGCTAACATTAACATTTCTAGAGTTATATTCAACAACATAAGGAAAGGGGGCATCCTTGCTTTATGCCTATAATTATTGGGAAAGCTTTCAGGGTGTCCCCGTTGTATATAAGACAAGATTTTGGTTTTATACATAGACATTGATTTATGAATCTATATTTCTATGCATGTATGTATCCTTTTAATCTTGTTTTAAAGATGCTATGTAAGGCTTCATTTTTGTATTAAGGCATTATGTAAATCTCATTATCATCCTCAGAATCAGTTGACTTACTCATACCCAGAAAAGCTCAGGGCATCGGAGGCCTCTGTTGGGAGTAGGTGGGGGGAGGGAGGAGAGAATAGACCAAAACTGAGAAAGGCCAAACAGGATGGGGGTTGTTGACTTGGGCCATGGAAACTCATGGAATGCCAAGGTTGGGGGAGACCTTAGAGGCCAATATTGTCTAGGCCTGGACAGATGGGGTGGTTGGACCAGATGGATGGTCTGCAACCTTTTTGATATAACCCAGTGGTGATTAGTGCCTAGTGAGTGGGAAAATGCTTATGGGCAAAAAGCTGCTATCAATTTGGTAATGATTTTAAAGAAATGTCTTTTCTTAAGCACCTAGATACATGCCTGGATGTGAGAGATGTCTGTTCAGTCCCCTCATGGCATGTCTCCTCCTCTTTGGACTTCTGGGCCCTTTATCCAAGCTCTGGGCTGGGAGGGGGAAAGAGGGAGAATCCCCAGGGAAGCTCAGGCCCTGCACTCCTCTGCTCTTTGGTGTCTGGCCAAGGTCACCTCCACAAAGGCCAGAACAGGAGGCTGGCTGTGCAAACAAACATGGTCATGCTCATTTTACAGTAACTGTGACATGGAGATAGTCAACTGTGGCCCAGCCAGCCTTGAGATCCTGGAGGAAAACCAGTTTCTGAAGGGAAGAGGGTATTCTCCTCAATTCTCCTCTTTGTTTCTGGCAGAAAGGGGAGAATCCAGGCCTCCTGAGTGCTGTTAGACTGTTCTTGCCTCCCCCTAAGGACTGGACATCAGGATACCTAGGTCCAATATTTTCAGGTCAAGTGATCCTGGACAAGTCCCTCAACTTGTCCTGTGGCCTACTTTGTCAGAGCCTGGCTACCAGGTTTGGCCCTGTCATCATTGCTTTGTCAGACTGACTAGGGGAGAGCTCTGGATATATGGGGGGGGGGTGGGCTGGACTGAGACCTGCCCCATTGCAGGTGTCATGGGCCTAGGGTCAGACTGCCCTTTAGCTGGGGCCCATTCAGGGGGTGGGGATGACACCTGGCTAACCACCCCTCCAGTCTTCAGATTCCTTGGATCTCCTTCTTCCTCCCCCTTCAGTCTGGGGTCTCCAGGCAGATTTCCTGCCCAGTAGCAGAGAAGCCATCAATCTGCAGAGGCTAAGACAGCCATCCTAGCTGAGGAGGCCTGGCTCGGCCCAGCCAGAGACCGGAGCCCGGTCGGGCCAGGGGAGGAGAGGAAGGTGCTGTTGCTACGTGAGGAATGTGAAGGGGGCTGGGGGAGCCAATGCTGGCAGCCAGGGGAGCCTGTTTGGCCTCAAATCTGAGAATGTGGGAGCTGGAGAAGGGCCTTCCAGCAGAACACAGGGTCAAGGAGCTGGGTGGGGCCCTGGGAACCCAGATGGAGAACCTCCAGCAGGGAGCAGCCCAGGCTCCCCTCCCAGCTGTATGGGCCTGAGGAGACCCAGCAAGCTCCCCTCCCAGCTGGAGGTGGGGGGGGTGGCCTGTGTGTTTGTGTGTGTGTGTGTGTGTGTGTGTGTGTGTGTGTGTGTGTGTGTTTGGGAGTTGGCAGGAGCATTCTGGAGTTTCCCTGGCTACCCCCCCCCCCCTTGCCTGGGCTGCCAAAGCTTGGCTACCTGGCTTACTTGGGTCCCTTTGGGATTGAGCCACCATCTATTCTGATCCTCCTTCATTCTGGGCCCAAAGGAGATGGGACTGAAGTGGAATAACAGCTTCCATTACTATAAGGCAGTGGTATTTACAAAGTGAGGGACTTACCATAACCCTGGGAGCTTAGGAGGAGCAGCATTACCCTCATTTTACCATTTACAGTAGAGGCGACTGAGGCACATGGAGTCAAGCTTTCTGTCCCAACCTCCTGGTTTCTATGTGCTGGGTGTGTATATGTGCATGTTCCTGTGAGTGTATGTGTGAATGTATGTTCCTGTGACTGTAATGTTTGAGTTTGTGTGTGTGTGTGTGTGTGTGTGTGTGTGTGTGTGTGTGTTTGTATGTGTGTGTGTGTGTTCCTGTGAGTGTGTGAGTGTGTGTGTTGCCACTCAGCTGTCTGGAGGCTCTGATTACAGAGCTGGCAGGGAAGTGAGCCTGCTGGAGCCTGAAGGTCACAGGAAGGACACTGCCATTATTCTGGGACATTCTTGGGGTCCCAGCAGAGAAGACATAGCCCCCTAGCTCCAGGACAAAGGGAGACAATCCAGAGGGGCAGGGGGATGGGCTGGGGGGGGGGGGTTCAGAGAGAGAAAGGCATGAGGAGAAGGAAAGAGGAGAGAAGGGAGCTGGTGTCTGGTGTGAGTGGGTGAGTGGATGAGTGGGAGTGGTTAAGGGTGTTGGGAGCAGCTCTGCCATGGAACCTTTCCCAAACCCAGGCCTCAATCCTTGCCCCCAAGGACAGAAGGTGGGGGGGAGTGCATGAGGCCAGTTAGATCAAGCCCAAGGGAGCCCTCCAATAACTCGGGTGCTTGGGAGCAGGCTGTCTAGAGTTGGGGGACACCCCTGGAAGGGGCAACTTGAGGAGATACTGGTTGTGCAGGGGAACAGCAGAGTCCAAAGGCCCTGACCTGCACAATGGAGACCTACTGGGATGCAGGGAGGCTCCAGGGAAGAGGAAAGAGAGCTGAGAGGTCTTGAACCTGAGAGTGGGCAGGTAAACGAGGAGAGAGCCTTCCTTTTGCCAGTTGGACTACCCTGAAAGGAAAGGGCACTGTGTAGTGATTGGTCGCCCAGGTCTCTCTGAGCTATTTTTTGCCAAAGCCAGGCTGGGGCCTTATGAAGTGAGGTAGAGGGTCCCGTGGACCTGAAACTAAACCCCTTTGAACCTGAGTTCAAATTCAACTTCAGGCACTGACTAGCCAAGTGACCCTGCTCAAGTCCCTTTTCCTTGACTTTTCCCAGGGTTGTCTTAAGGATCAAATGAGCTACCTCGAGAGGTAGTTGCAAAACTTCAAGTGCCGGAAAAATGCTGACTGTTCATTTTAGCTCCTGGTAGTTGAGGGATGCCGAGAGTGGAAGCTGAAGCAGGGGCCAAGCTTAGCTTCTCTGGGTATCAGAGACCCATTTCTTTTTTTTAAAAAAGTATTCATTTATTTTGAATTTTACAATTTTCTTCCTACTCTCTCTTCCCCTGCCCCAGAAGGCAGTCTGCTAGTCTTTCCATTGTTTCCATGGTATGCATTGATCTCAGTTGAATGTGTTGAGAGAGAAATCATATCTTTAAGGAAAAAATAAAGTATAAGAGATAGCAAAATTACATAATAACAATGTTTTTTTTTCTAAATGAAAGGGAATAGTCTTTGGTCTTTGTTCTAACTCCACAGTTTCTTCTCTGGATACAGATGGCATTCGCCATTGCAGACAGTCCCAAATTGTTCCCGATTGTTGCACTGATGGAATGAGCGAGTCCATCAAGGTTGATCATCGCCCCCATGTTGCTGTTAGGGTGGACAGTGTTCTTCTGGTCACAATTTGTAAGGCCTCCGGAGAGGTCCCAATTTGCCAGTGGTCACTGGCCAGGCCCCAGTTCAGAAGGGGCTGGGCCCACCCCAGCCTCAGTGATCTCCTGAAGGCCAAGTCACTGGCTCAGTCTACTTGAGGCTGTGGCAACCGCTGAGCCTGGCCGAGGAGGCTTGAAGGACTGGGTCCAGGAGGGGCCATAGCCTAAAGGCAGAGCTGGTGGCCACTGACTCCTGCCCAGGGACTCTGCGCTCATGGAGCCAGGAGCCAGAGAAGACAAAGGTGAACAGGGAAGTGGGGAGAAGGGCAGGACTTGGGAGTTGGAGGGCCTTGTAGAGTCTGCTGGACAGAAGTCACTTACAGAAGAAGAGCATGGAGGGTTGGAGGTCAGCTGGGGCAAGGGGCATCTAGGGGTCAGGGCAGGGGTGATGGGGTTGGGGGGGGAGCAGGACAGAAGCAATGGGGATTTTGGAGGCAGAGACCAGAGGCAAGTGATAGGGAAGACAGAAGAGTGAATGTCAACTTCCTAAGTAAGGAGCCTGAGGAGCTCCGGGTCACCCAGAAAGATAGCAGATGGTCCTGTCTCAGGGTACTAGAGGCTGAAGTCAGCCTTTCCAAGGAGGGACCCAAAGGTCTGTTGCCTTCACTTTCCCAGAATTTGCACCCCTCTCCCCTTGGGCTGTGCTGGGGGAAGGGAGGCCTGGCCTGGCTGCCTCCCCCCTTCCCAAAGGCCCTGGCCCACCAAACACAGTACTTCCAAACCCTTCCCAGGTCCGGATCTTTGCCAGACATTGTATTCCAAGGCCTGAGGATGACTCAGCCCTGGCCAGGCCTTCTCTCTGCAGCTCCCCATCCCCAAGCCATTCTGCATCTAGGATCCTGGAGGAGCTGGAGGGATCCAGAGCCCCAACAAGCCTAATCCAGAGCTAGTCCTGGTGGGGTCAGGAGCTGGGAAGTGGGGAGAGGGGAGGGAAGAGAGGAGCCAAAGGCTAGGGGGCCTGGGAGGGGAGAGGAATGGGGGTCCAGAGGCAGGGAGGGAGCTGAAGGAAGAGGGATAGCTCCTCCCACCTCCCCTCTCAGGCCCAGTAGGTCAGAGGCAAGGGGACCTTGGAAAGATGGAGAAGGAGGTGGGGGGGTCCACTGGGGGAGCAGTTAGGAGAGCCCCCCCAGGCAGCATTCAACTGGCTTGTGCTCACATCTGTCAGATGGGATGGACATGATCAACTCTCCCTGAGTTCCCTGTTCTGCCCATGTGGTTCATTCCATCAGAGACTTTAATGGGGACAGAGGAGGCCCTCTTCCCACCCCCCCCCCATACAGCTCTACATTCCCTTGAATGTGGGATTCCCCAGACCCTGCCCCCAGTAGCCTGCTGAGCATACAGAAGGGCGATGGATCTCTCTGGGTCATGGGACATCTCTAGTGGAAAGAGATGGGGAAAATCCCCCAACATTCTGTCCTTCCTGGACTCAGGCCCAAGTAGAGATGGGAGTTCTCTGGGCCCAGGCAGGGAAGGGTGGAGACAGTAGGCCAAGATGAGAGGGAAGTGGAGGAGGAGGAGGTAGGTCTGGGCCTTCCTTCTCAGGCCCCTGAGGCAGGAATGGAGAGTTGGTGTTGGCCTCTCTCTTCCTCTGTCCCTCCCTCCATCTCTCCACCCCTCCTTCTGCTCCTGGGGCCTCTGAGCTCACCCTCCACATCAGCATGGATGAGCAGTGGAGGAGGGGAATAGGAGCAGGCCAGCAGCATCTTTTCCCTCACCTTAGAGGGGGAAGGAGAGAGGGAGGGAGATAGGGAGGGAGGGAAACAGAGGACAGAAAGAGGGAACAAAAATGAGACAGAAGAAAGTACCTGGCAATGGGAAGAAGATTGGGTGGAGACTCAGAGGATCTGACTTTGAATCTTAGTTCTGTTCTTTATTGTCTAATTGGTTTTCGATAACTCATTTTCCCTCTTTAGCCCTCAAATTCCCTGTCTATAAAAGGAGAGACAAGATATTCTCTCCAAGAGACTACCCATTTCTGTCTGTCTGCCTGTCTGTCTGTCTGTCTCTCCCCTCCCCTCTGCTCATTGTATCTATGGACTTAACACTATTTTCTACCCTATAGAAACATGTGCGACCCTGAACAAGTCACCTGACCTCTCTGCCTCTGTTTTCTCATCTGTGATATGGGAAGCATTTCAACCCCAGGGTTGTTGGGAGGATTAAATGAGAGAATATTTGTAAATCGTGTCACCCACTCCAAAGGGCTTTGGAACCCTGCTCTATTATCAGCAGTAGAAATGAGTCTGTCTTTTAGCTCTTGCCAGGGGGATCTGGGAGCCTACCGCACTGGCCTCTGGCTCACCCTGGAGCCCCCAACTGATGTACCCATTTGAACACAAACTCCTTGAAGACAGGTCCCAGCTGTATCTCCAGTAGGTATGTATGGACTGGAATGATGTCATGGGGCTGTCTGTAGCTGCTCCTTTCTCTCCCTCTTCCAGTGTGTGCAGGCCAGGGCTCTGGCTTCTTTGGTCTCCCAGAGGCCTTGGCAGGAGGAGCAGCCTGGGGACCATCTCCTCAGAATTCTCCAGAGAAATAGAGGAAGTTTAGTCCACCTCCACAGAAAAGGGTTCACAGGAAGCCAAGCTGTCACCAGTGATGAAACAGGCACCTGGGGGCCATGTGGACTCAGACCTGTATTTAGGACTGGGTGATCAAGTGACCCCTCTCACTAACTCATCGCCCAATTGACCTGTCCAACTGACTGCCTTGACCTCCCCTGTGCTGTCCAACCATTTCAGCGTCTGCCAAAAGTTGGGTTGGGGCTGGCGGGCAGTCACCGTTGTTACTTGCTGACCTTGTTGTCAGACTGACTAGAAACTCCTAGGAGTTTCCTGCTTTGGGACAGGGTAGATTCAAACAGAGGTTCCAGCTTTGTTCTGGTGGAGGAAAGGAAGGACGATAAAGATTGGTCCCAGGAGTTCTCAGAGTCATTTTCCAGGCTTGAACTGAACAGGGCCTGGAGTCCAGGCTTATCTGAGTCCCTCGATCCCCCATCACAGTCTCGTCACCATTGTCCTGTCTCCTCCCCCTCCCCTGGGAGAGTCTGGTCACCATTGCTCTCAGATACCCTTTACCCAGGTTGGCCCAAGTCAGCTTGTAGTGGTCCCTATGCTCTGAGCTGAGGGAAAGAGGAAACCAAGTCCCAGATTTCTCTGTTTGCAGCTCCCCTGGGTGTCCCCCCCCCCCCGGGAGATAAGCCCAGCAACCATCTTCCCTTCTCATTGGGAAGCCTTTCCAGGCAGAGGGGCTGTCATCCCCTTGGAGGGGAAACCAAAAGAGGAGTATGTTGGCCTAGGGCCAGAGGAGGCAGGACTCTAGATCTGAAGCCAAAGCTTCTGTGGCCTCTCCAGGTGTCCCACCAAGGGATTTGTTGGGGGAGGGAGAGGCCGTGCTGTACGTCCATGGTGGGGGGGGGCAAATGACCTGTCCTTCAGAGTGTGTTTCTTCATCTATAAATTCCCCCTCCTCCAAACTGGGCCTGGGCTCAGCCTTGGGACCACAGGCCTCCTCAACTTCTGGGGCCCCTGAACTTGGAGAGGAAAATACTCGTCTTGACTTTCCCTCCTTCTGGGCTTCCTTTGTAATCCTGTGGGTTTCGTTTGATGGATTTAATAGTCCGATTCTGAGGAGGGCCTAGAGACTTGGCCAGCCAGGCAGCTCCAGGTTAAGAAGCCTGCTGCAGCCCAGTACCCTCATTGCTCAGGGAGGGAAACAGAAGACCAGGGGGAAGACCTGTTCCCTGAACCTCCCCTCCATGGGCCCTTGGGGCCTCCTACAGCTGACCAGACTTTCCCAGGGTCCCTGGGTTGCTTGGGTGGAGATCCGACTGGATCCCACACACAATGTGAAAACTCTCAGTTCTCCTCTGGTGCCTTTGATGGAAGGCCAAGGAGCAGCTGTCCGGCCTCAGCTCCTCCGGTGTTTGGCTGGAAGCCTCTGCTCTGCTCGGCTCTGGTCAGAGGTGGGGGTCCCCACGTGCCTGAGTACTGGAGGGGTAGCCTGAGCTGATGGGGGACCCACAAGAAGCACAAAGCCCCCCTCCCTGGGCTCCACATCTGAACAGAATGATGGACGAATGATCATTTCCCCCCCCCCAGGGTCTGTGCTCCCCACTGCTCTAGGCCACCAGGGGACTGGAGGCTGGCTCTCCCTCCCCTGCCAGCAGCCACAGTCTGAGGGCAAGGGGCCCTGCAGCTGGCCAGCCTCTGGGGGAGCTGGAGGAGGCCAGGCAGACTAGGCATCCTCTTCAGAAGGTTGCGACTCCCCTCTGCTTCAGCTGCTTAAGCACGAGGCACTACCTAGGAGGTCTGACTTTGAACTGAATGTCTGGGGGCCGCTGGTATGCAGGCCTCCACTGCCCTCCCTAAGCGCCAAGCTGCAGGGCAGGGTGGCCTGGCCCGGGGCCTGGGCCTCGAGCTGAGCTAGAGGGTGAGGGAGCACCCAGAGTTCAGACTGCTCAGCTTTGCTGGGAAGAGAGGAGCAGAGTGGGTGGAAGAACAATCCTCAGGACCTCCCAGAAGGAAGCAAAGGGAGTGTGGCTCGAGGCCTAGAGGGCTGGCCCACAAAGGCTGGACCCGTTGGGCTTGGACATTCTGCTGACCGAACCTCACATGGCTCACCTGCTCAATGGGAATGGAGCTAGTAGTAACTGGAGGGGAGATCTCCCAGAGGCCTTCAGAGGCTTTGTGGTCAAAGGTGAGCAGGCTGGAAAATGTCTGTCACCCAAGGGGTATCAGCAGCCCCTTCCTCCCCCACCACATGTGTGTACATACAACAGACATACAACACACACATGCACTTCCATACACTTCTGGAGTTACCTCACCATTAAATAAGCTGAGGAAAGAGGGAGGACATTTTATTGCCCTTCTGGGTCTGAGGTTCCACTGGATGTTCCTCTGATGCAAACAGTTGCATGAGGAGGCACAGGGAGCAGCAGGTGAAAAAATGAGAGGCCAGTGACCAGTCTAGCTTAGAGCCCAGATAACTCAAATACCCACCAGGCAGGAATCTCCACCACAAATGCAAAGTTGGCAACAGTTGGAGGACTGGGAGGCATTTCCTGTAGGCTTCGTTCATGCCTCCAGATCTGGAAAGCAGTGTGGACCAAGGTAAATGGGTACTAGTGCACAGAGCATGTCTGGAGACTGTGTTGTCCACTTGGTGGCAAATGTCAAGGAGAATGCGAACAATAGCCATGTGGGAGAAAAAGCTTGGACTTGGGGAGCTCAACCTCAGAGACCAATCAGTCCTAGAGGCTCTTAACCATCTCCAGGGATTGGGTTTAACTGGACTTTGGGGGCTGCCTGTACATGAGCCTGTGATTGGGAGACAGGGGCAAGGGACACACACAGGGGACAGTGTGTTCAGACCACAAAAACATGAGGAACTCAGAATTTCAAGTCCACACTTCGTGTTACAAATGAGAAAACAGAGGCTCACGAATATGCTGTAGGGATTTCTACGAGGTCACGTGGATAATAACTGGGTAGCTAAGGGGTGTTGCAGTGGATAGAGTAAGGCCTGGAGTCAGGAAGACCTAAGGTCAAATGGAGCCTTAGACACTTTCTAGCTATGTGACCTTGGGCAAGTCCCTTCACCCTGGTTGCCTTAGTTTCCTCATCTATAAAATGAGCTGGAGAAGGAAGTGGCAAACCACTCCAGCATTTCTGCCAAGAAAACCTCAAATAAGGTCATAGTCAGACAGGATTGGAATGAAACAACAAGACAGAGAAGAAGCTCAGGTGGAACAGTATTCCCTCATGCCTCGAGAAAGACAGCCCAGTCACTCTGATGCTGAGTCCCCCTTCCTTCTCCAATTAGCCACTAGGTTGGTACCTACTGACTGTTCCCCATTGTCATATGGAGAGAAAGGCAGGGGGGAAGGTGACCCAGGCCATCCATTCAGAGCACAAACTGGTAAAGGGAGCCATGATACACAGGAGCTGCTGTTTAGGGCTGGTTCTCCAGGACAGTCAGGGGAACTGGCCAGAGACTAGAGGAAGGAAGGGAGGCAGGGATGGCCCAAAGAGGAGAGCAGACAAACCAATAGGTGGTGGGGGGTATAAAGAAGACCAGTTAGGAAGAGTTGGAGCAGGGGGCTGCGTGACACCCTGACTGCCACTCAGCCTCCTCTTCTGACCCACAGTCTGAGGCCAACCCATGTCCCTTCTCCCCGCCCCCCACCTCAGGTGCCCCTGTCTCACCATTCTCATTCCGAGCTGCATCAGAGACCAGAGACCCTGGCAAGCCCACATCATACAGGTCACTGTGTAAATTTGGGTTTCTGGCATGAAAGGGTCTGCCCTTCTCCCCTTTATGGCCACCTGAGATGATCAAAACGGGTTGGACCTCTGTTGGGCTGCTCCTTCTATGGGGCCTGTGCCCTCTCTGGGCACTGGAGGATGGTAATCTCTGCAGGCCAGGGACTTGGACTTCTCTTCTCTGGGTACTCCTCACCTCCACCGTGTCAATGAGTCCTGACCGTGCTGGCATGGCCCCATCCCTAGCTTATAGGCCCTTTGGAGCTGGATTGTCCTTTGCTCAGTTTCCATACATGAATCCTATTGATTAGTGAGGGTGGGCAGAGCCCCTACCCCTCACCATTGAAACTTGGCTCCAGCTCTCAAATTATTTTCCCTTCCCCCACACCTCACAGCACAGAAAGCAAGGACCTCAGCCAGGTCCTGGGCTCTGCCGAGCCAGCTCCTTTTCCTCAAGGAGAGACAACCAAGGAGCTATGGCGGTCAGGTGCTCCAATGGAAAGAACACTGGGGGCCTCCTCCAAGCCTCTTTTCTGCTGCCCTGGACACCAGCTGGCCAGTCCTCTTATTCCTCTCTCCATTGCTCTGCTGGTTCTCTTCACTCCTTTCTCAGCCCCCTTGCTGGCTACAGGTAGTTCCCCAAGCTTCTGTCCTGGACCCTCTGCCATAGACTCATGGAGCATCACCAAACGGGGGGGATTTCTAGATCTCCATAGTTAGCCCTAGTGTTATTGTCTTCAGTTTCACAGATAGGTCATCCCAGAGATCTGTCCAACTCAACTTGTCCTCTTTGCCCCTACCCTACCATGCTTTGGAAATTTCTCTTTATCCTAGAGATCTCAGACCCTTAGTAGCAGTGGAAACCTAGACCACTGTCTACCTCAGTTTCCTCAATTGTAAAATCATAGCATACCCCCATCCCTAGGTTAATGCAAGAATAAAATGAGCTAACAATTGTACTTAGGACATATTTGAATCCCAGCACTCTCCCTGACTATGGGAATGACCCTGGGTAAGGGACTTTCCATCTTTCGGCCTCGCTCTCTCATCTGAAGAATAAGGTGACTGGCCTTGGTTGCAAGTTGAACATAATAGGACCAGGTGGAGGGAATCCTATATTGGCTAGGCATCAAGGAGACATCTGGGCAAGATGAGAAAGTACCAGGAGGCAGCAGCCTTCCCATGGGGCCATGTGTGTAGGCTTTAAAGGAAGAAATTGGTGGGGGGAGCAGCATGTGTGAATGTGGGGAGGGATAAATGGAGGAAACATACCAGCGGTCCTGGCCCCAAGTCCTGGGCTCCCTCTAGCTCACCACTGCTGGGCCAAAGGAGCCCAGGACCCAAAATGCAGGCCCTTCTAGCTTCCTGTCTCTATTCTTTGACTATCAGTAGCCTAAACCAATGAAGATGGATTAGGCTGGCATAGTCCTTCCAAAGTCATCTTGCCTCCCTCCACCAGGCCCTCAGCTCTGCAGGGTGACATCATCACCTCACCCTAAGTCCCCTCAGGCAGGGGAGCAGCAACAGGCCTTCCCTCACCTATTGATCACCTCAGAACTCCCTCAGCTGGGGTTCTCCAAGCAGTGAGCATTTCTCCCTCCTTGCCCTCTTGGGCAGCTTACACACCCCAGGCAGGCTGCAGATCCTCAGGGCCAGAGGCAATTAGGCTGGTATGGGTCTGGGACCATTTGTCTTAACTTTGCCCCCAGGGGTGTTGAGGTGGGACCCAGCTGTGGGGGTGAATGGCTGGACCTGCAGAGCCCATAGGAAAACTCCTTATTGGCCAATTTTACCCACTTTGAATTCCCTGGACTTGTTTTTACTTCTTAGAGAATTGCTTTTGCCGGGAAGTATGTTTTTGTTAAGTTATTCTTCCAAACTCTTAAACTCTTATGGATGATCCATTCATTGCAGCAGATGTAGAGCACAGCCAGTTTAAGATGGCACACTCCAGTGGGTTGGTAGCTGGTTGGTTGACCATACTGGAAGCTAGAGATTCCTGAATCACCATTTCCCTAGAAGGAGGTCTCCCGTGGCATTTCACCAGGCTCTATGCTCAGCCCTGTTCTTCTCAGGACTTTTAGGAATGATTTCAATGAAGGCAGAGATGGAATAGCTCTCAAATCTTTGGGTGGCCAGAGATTAGGAAGGCCCTAGCCAAACTCTTGGATGGCAGAGTCAGGATCAGAACAAATGGGCACAATAAACAGAATTGACATGTTTGCACCATTCCTTTATATGACATTAATATCTCCATATATTCTAACAAAGTCAGCTAAGTACAGGAAACATGAGGCTGTCTCCCAAGCACTGTCCTCCTCAGCTTCTTCAAGGGGCAATCAGGTTCAGCTTTGGGGTATCATGTTCAAGACCAAACCCTCAGAAGCTGGAACACGGCTTGAGGAAGAGGAAGGGGTTGGAAAAGCTGGTGGATGAGGATGTCGAGCATGCTGACCGGGAAATCTTGGACTGTTTCACATTAACATCCATGAACTGGGGTAAGGTCTCAGCGTTCTGCTCATCAAATATACTGCAGCCACCCACCTGGGAAAGCCAGGGAGCATCTAACAACCTGGACCCATCAAGGCTCATGGGCCAGAATGAATCAGATGAAACTTTATAGGGTTACATGGAAGATTCAAGTGCCTTCCCAAGTGCTACATAGGGAACTGAGGCAGATGGTCAGAGACAGAGACAGACAGAAATTGACAGAGGGAGAGAGACAAAGATAGAGTCAGACAGAGACAGGAGGGAAGGAGAGAGAGAGAGAGAGAGAGAGAGAGAGAGAGAGAGAGAGAGAGAGAGAGCAAGTGCACAGATGCCCCACCCGAGGAGTTATTTATAAATGTCAGTTATTATTAGAAACATATCAATTTGAGGGTTAATGGCTACTGCGTGTGTCGGCTCTGTATCTGGTCTTGAGCTGCCAAACCCCGATCAATATGTTTTTAATCACCATCTGGCATCTCATTAGCACAGAGCCTGGTTGGTTGGTTGGTTGGTTGGTTAGTTGGTTGGATGGGGGGGCTACCCTCCCAGTTCACCTCTCCCCAGCAGGCAAGAGCATACCTCGTGCTTGAACAGGGGGGCCTGGTCAATGTGTTTTTAATCAGTAATTAGTCTTTAATTAAACGGGGCAGAAAAATGATTGTTTTCCCGTCTGCATGGTGATGTGGGCCGGGGAGCCAGCAGGAACGGCCATCTGGGGAGTGTTATGGCCGAGTTTGGAGAGAAGAGATGAAGAAAGAAACAAGACACCCCAAGCCAGATCCCCCAGCAACCAACTTTGAGCTCATCTTCCATGGCAAGCATCAGATTCACCTGCCATCCCGGGGTCCTAGCCCATGGACCAGATCTCCCCTCCTCCCCTTCTTTTCTTTTCCCCTTCTCCCCTCCTCCCCTCCTCCCCAACCCCTCCTCCCCACTTCTCCTCCTTTCTCCTCTTTTTTCTCCTCCTCCCCTCTTCCCATAGATGAGCTAAATTGCTGAGCCCAAACAAGAACTTTCCTCTGAGAAGATATCAGGTTCTGGATTCGGGGAACCCAAGTGCAGATTCTGCATCTCAAGCTCACTGTCTATGTGACCTCTGCCAAACAAGGGGCTTGGACACGATGACCTTGGAGGTCCCTTCTAGCCATGGGGGGTGGTGCTTCCCAGCTCCTCAGGGTCTCCAGCCTGATGCTGAAGATCAGAAGAATCTGTTCCATCTCATGGCATTACTTCAACTGAGCCCAATGTGAGGGAGGTAAGTGAAGCCTTGGTGGCTTGCCCTCACTAAGGCACCAGTCTAGCTGGGAAGCCCAAATGACTCCACATGATTTGAAAATGAGACAGTGGTCAGAGCAGGGGGAGTTGGAGCAGGGTGACTGACCCAGGCTTCCGGACTGTGCTGGTGGAATGGGACCTTGGAGGTTGAAGGATTTGGCCAGGCAGAGACCAGAGGGAAGGCCTGCCAGGAAGAATCTGTGGGAGCCAGGAGAGAAATCTGCCTGAATAGACTAAGGCAGGGCACTGCCACAGTGGGGGCATATTCAAAACTTCCTTTTGCGTAAACTAGAAAAAATCAAGGTACAAGATTTTTCTCTAGCTTTAGCCTGAAATTCTAGTCATTTTTGGGAAGAACAAAGGCTCAGGCCTTTCTCAGGGAGCTGGATTAAGGAGGTTAGGCAGCCCCAATTCTTCACTAGCTGAGATCCTTGCCTCCCCACAGTGCCCACTTGGTACTATGACCTGGCTAAGCCCACTGTCTTCTTGGGTATTACAAGTCAAATTACTGGTCACAGAAAGGAGATTTCTCAAGGAGGGGTGACTGCTGCTCCATTGCTCTGGGACTGTTACCCACAAACTGAGATTGTAATAGCTTCCATTCTTTTCCTCCTTCAAGAGTCCCATGAATGCCATCTCAAATGTTTCGAGGGTAGAGAGCAGATGTGTCTATGAGGAGGCAGAACTAGCCGGCAAACTCAGGCCTACCCAACCCTCTGTATGCCGGAGGGACCCTGGGGCTTGAGATGCCAAAGGACAATGCTATGAATGTCACGTTAGAAGCCATTGTCTGCTGGGAACACCTCGGGGGGAACTGGCTGCCAGTTCTTGAACTCATCTCAGCCTATGACTCCCTAGATGCTCCCCCTCCCCTTCACTCTGTGTCCTGGGTTTTTTAGGTTTTGGCAAGGCAACGGGGTGAAGTGTCTTGCCCAAGGCCACACAGCTAGGTCATTATGAAGTGTCTGAGGCCGGATTTGAACTCAGGGACTCCTGACTCCAGGGCCGGTGCTCTGTCCACTGTGCCACCTAGCCTCCCCTGTCCTTGTTTTTTGTTGTCATTGTTGTAACCCCATTACTGACTTTGGGCACAAGGAGCAGATCCCTGGGTGGTTGTCTGGTAGCTTGCAGATGCCATCAAGTATCCTCCAACAGAGGTTAGGCCCAGACAAGGCACCTCCTAGGATGATATGAGAACTTCCAGATGTGAGGGTGAACTTTGGGAAAAGCATGGAGCATGGTAGTGGGGCTATGGAGAGGTTATGAATGACTCAATTTTTAAAAAAAATGATTTTATTTTAGTTTTTTTTATAAAGAAAGACTTTATTTATTTTGAGTTTTACAATTTCCCCCCATTCTTGCTTCCCTCCCCCCACCCCCACAGAAGGCAGTCTGTTAATCTGTCCATTGTTTCCATGGTATATATTGATCTAAATTGAATGTGATGAGAGAGAAATCAGATCCTTAAGGAAGAAACATAAAGTATAAGAGATAGCAAAATTACAGAATAAGATAGCATTTTTTTTCATAAATTAAAAGTAATAGTCCTTGAACTTTGTTCAAACTCCACAGTTCTTTCTCTGGATGCAGATGGTATTCTTCATCACAGAGGACCCCAAATTGTGCTTGATTATTGCACTGATAGAATGAGCAAGTCCATCAAGGTTGATCATCGCCCCCATGTTGCTGTTAGGGTATACAGGGTTCTTCTGGTCCTGCTCTGACTCAATTTTTTAAAGTGGCAAGAAGGACCTTTCCAAATTAGATGTCACATTGGTTTGGAATATGTTAAAAGAACAGGCCATTAACATCCAGAAAGGGAAGCAACGATCACTGAGAGGCAGCCATGTTTATTAAGACCTAGTCAGTCAAACTCACCATTTTAAAGAGCTTGGGTATATATAGAAGGATGTCACAGACAGAACATGACGAGACTTCAGTTAGATATTGACTGAGGTCTTGCATGCTGATTTTTGGAAAAGAAAAAGTGGTTGG
Organism: Macrotis lagotis; assembly: GCF_037893015.1. Lineage (NCBI taxonomy): Eukaryota > Metazoa > Chordata > Mammalia > Peramelemorphia > Peramelidae > Macrotis > Macrotis lagotis. Next base: position 76,495,492 of record NC_133666.1, read on the forward strand.
TTGGGTGATGATTCACTTAGATGGCTTTGGGGTTGGCTGAAGAAGCAGGTCAAAGATTGTTGGGTAATGGATTGGTGGCAGCATTGTGGGATCAGTCCTCAGGTCTGCTCTGTTTATTCATTTTATCAGTCACTTGAATGAATGCATTGAGGGCATGTTTATCCAGGTTGCAGCTGACATAAAGTCAGTCAGTTTTGAACCAGGCATAGGGTAGGTACTGAGGGTACTCCCTGCCTTCAGGGACATCCTAGTGTACCAGGGAAGACAATAAGCAAACAGCCATGTACACACAGGGTAGAGGCAGAATTGAGAGGAGAGCATGTTAGAGGGAAGGTCCTTCCTGAAAGATCCCTTGCAGAAGTGGCCCTTTAATTAAAGGAAGTCAGAGAATTGAGGAAAGGGAGATGAGGAGAAAGAGCATTCCAGATTGGAGGGGATGACAGCCAGTGACAATAGCCAGAGCTTGTAGGAAGAACAACTGGGAGGCAGGAGATGGGGAGAATCAGGGGAAGCCAGGAGTTGGGGATCAGGGGACCTGGGAGGACAGGAGGGTCATTGGATTTCAGAGTATGTGAAAGAGAATAAGGTAAAAACAATTGGAATGGTAGGAAGCTGCCAGGTTGTGAAGGTCAAACCCAGGGTTTCATGTTTGATCCCACAGGTAACAGGGAGTCACTGGAACTCATGAGTAAGGGCAGAGGAGGGGGACAGGCTGGTCAGCCCTCCACTTTGGGAAAATCCTGGGAGAAGATAAATGAAGGAGGTGAGAGTGGAGAGAAATTTAAACCAGGGAGATTGATTAGAAGACCACTGGAGTAGCTCAGGGAAGAGTTGATAAAGCTTGAAGCAGGGTGATGGTTGTCTTAGTAGAGAACAGACTACATATGAGAAATGTAAAGGCAGAAGTGATAACATTTGGCAACAGATTGGGGATGGGGTAGGAATTCAAGAGAGAAATCAATGGTGATCCTGAGGTTATGGGTGTGGGTGACTGGGGAGAAGGTGGTGGCCTCAGTAGTTAAGGGAAGATTTGGAAGGCATGAGGGTTGTGGTGAGATAGGATAAAGTTTTCTGGACATGTTGAATTTGAGATTTCTATGTGATATTCAGTTTTAGATGGGGGTTAAGAGGGAGGTAAGGATGGAGAATTGTTGCTATGATTACTGCTGTTGATCTAGGGATAATCAGCATAAATATGCTAGTTGAGCCCATGGGTGCTGAGGAGATTATCATGTGAGATCATAGCATTAAACAAGGAGGGGGTCAAGAACAGAGCCTTGGGGTACCCCAGAGTTAGTGTGCATGACCCAGATGAAGAACTAGCAAATGAGATGGATAATGAGTGGGGTGGACTGATAGAAAGATAACTGGGAGCCATCATTGTCAAAAACCTTAAGAGGAGAGAGGATCTAGGAGCAGGAGGTGGCAGACATCATCAAAGGCTGAAGGGGAGGGGGCAAGAAAGATGAGGCATGAACAAAACCATTTGACAGGAATGATGGAGAGGATGGTGGAGAGCTAGCTGGTTTAGGTGGATGATGAGGGTAGGAGGCAGAGAATACTGAAAAGGACAGGGAAGCATTGGATGCCCGAGACTGGATCCACAGTGATGGACTGAAAAGCACAAGGAAATTTAATGAGGTGCCAGTCAGTTAGTGAGGATGCTGAGTAACAGATGGACAGCCCACCTGCTGGTAGTCATTACTCATGTGATGTCAAGAGATTTCAAAGCAGATCTCCAGGAGGTCAGTCATACCCTCTGTGGAGGATCCAAAAGGAGACTTACCTAGAACTCACAAAGAAGGAGGTCTGCTGCGTAGTCAGCTCTCACAACTGAAAGGAGACAACAAGAGCATTGGCAGAGCAAGTTCCACACTTGGCCTCTAGGAGTTACCACCTCATCTGAAAAAGATCTTGGGACACATGTGGATGGATGGATCGCAAGCTCGATGGCACCCCCAAGAATGGGCCACACTGCTTAGTTTGATGTAGCACCTGCTCAGACTTCTGGGGTTGCCTAGCCTGAGAAGGGTCAATGGAAAAGGGACATGCATGGTATCTTCAAGCCTCTGGAGGGCTGTCAGAAAGCTGAGAGATCACTCTTGTTCTCTGTGGCCCAGGAGGCAGAGCTGGAAACTGGATGGGTAAGTTCCAGGCAGATTTTGCCTGGACACTCAGGAGACTGTCTCGCTAGGTCATTCTTTCTCATTAGACACCATCCACTGGAGGCTCAGATGATGCTTTTCGTGTGGGTGTTGGGGGTGTGGTGGAGGTTGTCATCCAGGCACTTCCTGCTCAGGTCCAGGCTAGGCAAGATGGACTCTGCCAGAACATTCCCACCCTGAGCTTCTGGACTTCTGCATAGACCCCCTGGTTAGAGATTAGGGAAGGAGGCACCCTTGGGCCCACTGCAGGATTTCCCTGGATCTTTGCTGAAGGTCAGGGATGATGGGGGGGCTGGTTTCTGCTCAGCCTCAGATGGCCCAGGTCACACTCAGGACCCCAGACCTATTGAGCTGCCAAGCAGGCTGCTCCCCTGTGGCTCAGGGGCCTGCATCTCTCCCCCCTTGGCTGGCCCCTTCCCTCCTGCAAACTTCCTTGCCTGGCCTCCAGGTTTGCCCGGCAATGTGGCCAAGGCTCCCCAGGGCCTTTTGGGTTCTCCCTCTCCCCCACTGTGTTCTGCTCTGCCCCCAATCCTGGCTCCAGTTCTACCGAGTGAGCAGCCCCTGGCCCCCACCCAGCAGCTCACCAAGGACGGGGGGGAGGGGGGGCCCGGGAGTGCATTCCACAGTTTGATAGCTCCCCACACTCCTTCCTGGGGCTGCGGCCAATGACTCAGTGGCAGCTGTTCAGGAATGCAGGTTGTGTGAGTGTGTTCGAGTGGGAGTGCGGGAGTGGGGGAATGGGGGAGTGTGGGAGCAAGCAGTGTGTGTGTGTGTGTGTGTGTGTGTGTGTGTGTGTGCACATGTGTGTGTGCATGTGTGTATGCGCATGCTCGGGAAGGCGAGTGTGAGAGAAACAGACAGCAAGAGAGAAGAGAGAAATGGAGAGACAGACATAGAGAGAGACAGACAGAGAGAGAGAAAGACAGAGAGAGACAGAGACAGAGACAGAGAGACAGAGACAGAGAGACAGATGGAGAGAGATAGAGAGAAAGAGAGGGGAAGATGGGGGGTCAAAGACAGACAGAGAGAGAGAGAGAGAGAGAGAGAGAGAGAGAGAGGGAGTGGGGGGGGGGGGAGAAACTGTTCACTGAGCTATCCTGGGGTTGAGTCTAGAGTTGGGCCTTTGGGAGAGGTCTATCCCCAGGGAAAGATCACCACTGTAAGGCCAGCAGAAGAGGATAGATCATTTCCCAGAAGTCATTGCCTGACACAGCAACATTTCTTCCCCTTGTGGCTAGACAAGTAGGACCAGGCCAAGTTCTCCTTGGGGCAAAATGACTCCTGGTCCCCATAGGTAGCCTGTGGTCCTGGTGGTCTGAGAAGAGAGGGATCAACTCCTTTTTTGCCCTGTCCCCTCAGTTTCTCTTTGTAAAATAGGGGTAAAACCCAAGGATACTATTCTTCAAAGTTTTCAGAATCTCGGGGGAGGGGGCAGGAAGAGCAGCCACCCCCACCCACTCCTGCTTGGCCCAACCCCAAACCCCAAATGATCTTGTGGCACTCAGGCTGGGTAAATAACCGTTATTGTGGCTATCCTGAAAAAAATATGTTCATTGTTGGGATTTTTAATAGCGATCTGGCTCAGTCTCGGAAAAGACATTTTCAAAAACCACCACCACCAACCACCATGATGCATTTTTGCATGTCTTGAATTTTGAACTGGCCCATGGACCACTTAAATGACTTGTGGACCACCAATGTGCCACAGACCACCCCTTGAGAACCACTGCCTTGTAGAATACCTATAGAGGGGTCTCATAGAACTTTAAAGGGAGGTCCTAGAGAGAGTTGAAGGGCAAATGTGGCCAGGCTAAGTCAGCTAGAGAAGGGTGACTTGAAGAGGGGAAGAGAAGAAAGATCTAGTATAAAATCCTTGCAATTTTCCAGAGAGGATGGGTATGGGGAGTAGTGATAAGGACCAGCGCCAGGCATCAAGAAGAGAGAGGGGAGGTGAATAGACTGGGGACATTGCAGATAAGAACCACAGAAGTTGAACAAAGGGGAAGGCAGCAGGAGGCTCAAGAGGAAGGACCTCAGCTCCATGTTTGGGGGAGTGAGTGATGACTGAGGACTTCTGTCACTAGGACTAGTCTCTTCCCTTCCAGGGCCTCAGTGACATGAGAGCTTTAACTGTTAAGGTCCCTTCCTGCTCCAGAGCTGTGACTCTGGGCCTAGAGTCAGATTAAATCGAGCCTCAGACCATACCTGGCTTTGTGACCCTGGGCAAGTCACTGAACCTTAACATTGATGTCTTTGTTTTCTCAACTCTAAAATGGGATCATGTTAGTACCTCCTGAGGTTGCTGTGAAGATTCAAATAAGATAATTGTAAAAAGTCCTTGACCTAGAACCTGCTACACAGCACTGGTGATGATGATGATGATGATGATGGTGATGATGATGGTGATAGTGCTGATGGTGATGATGGCGATGATGATGGTGATAGTGCTGATGGTGATGATGGCAATGATGATGTTGGTGGTGGTGATGATGATGGTGATGATGGTGATGATGGTAGTGATGGTGGTGATGATGGTGATGATGATGATGATGGTGGTGGTAATGATGATGATGGTGATGATGATGATGATGATGATTTCTTGCTGGATCTCAATTTCTTCCTCAGTTAAATGAATGGATTGGATAGAGGACCCTTAAGGCCCTTATGGTTGAAAATTCTCTGAGTCAATGTCCAGTTGGCAGTTGGAGACCAGGGCCTGGAGTTTTAAAGAAAGGACAGTACTGGGGCTAGAGACCTAGAGGAGATGGAGGAGATGATGGAAGGCATGAAAATGGTTGAAATGGTCAAGGAGTATGTGGATGGGGCCAGATGTACAGAACTGAGGACCACAGCTATCTATCTTTGGTCACCCTCAGTGACCAATCAGGTCAGCCTGATTATTGGAACAGCATACATTTGGACACCTACCAAGGAAGGAAACCTGGCAACCCAAGTTTCTTCCCAATGATGGTTCAGGGGCCTGGTGAAAATCAGGGGGCTGTGTCTTGCTCCCAATGATATATAAGCAAATGAGATCTCAGGAGGGGCTGCAGGCAGGCAGTTCCTGCCCTGCCAACCAAACCAGCATGAACTTCTTCCGGGGTCCCTCTAGCTAAGACCAATAGAGATATTAGGGTGATTCCTGCACTTCTGGTGGGAACAAGTCAGTGACTAAAACTCCCAGAAAATTCATGGTAGCTTCATCTACACAGCCTCCCCTGACCTGGTCATGTGTTGGAGATGCTACAACAAATGTCCAGGGCAGCCCTGTCACAGGATAACTGGGCTCCAAGAAGTCCACTAGGGCCTTGTCTTCTGGTTGGGTAGGTTCTCAACGAGTAACCTTCACATTCCTCTCTCTTCCCTTCACAAGGTCCTGGCATAGTTCTTGTGCACAGATAACCAAAGTATACAATCAGATTTGAGGGTCCAGACTAACCCAGGTCTAACCCTACTGAGGGCCAAGACCCCCTTCTTAGGTTCATAGAACTCTAAAGAGTTTTGGGGTATGGAGTGTGTTCAGGGAACACTAGTCCCTTTGGCTGGAGGGATGCCAACCCCTTTTTAGGGCTGCTCATATACCTTCAGTATCTACCTGATCCACTCACCTCTCACTTGTGGCTCTTTTAAGCTAGAAGTGTGCATAGCAGCTATGGTGTCTACCCCAAACATATGAAGACCTCCCCTACTAGAATGGGTGTATGAGAATAATTCATTCCAATGGCTGGGAAGGCAGCTGAAGTAGATGTTGGAGAGTAATAGTAATGATGTTGTCTTTCATTTTTGAAGATCATGATATCAGGGAGGTGATGCCATGACAAGCACATGAATTGGATTTGAGAGGATGCTGTGCTCAGTCACCAGCCTCACTTTCTCCTCCAGAGCCATCTTGGTCCAGTGGCCAGATAGGAATCTGGATGACTGGAAATGGCCCTAGATGTGAGGCATTCAGGGTGAAGTGACTTGCCCAAGTTCACACAGCTAGTGTCTGAGGTCAGATTTGAGCTCAGGTCCTCCTAACTTGAGAACTAGTGCTTTACTCATCGAGCCAAGTTGTGGAGTTCTTAGAGCTCCACTAGACATCGAAGATGCCAAGGTCATCCACTGCAACCTGGGCTATTGCCAGTCATCCTGACTTATGTCTTGTCAACAAACTGGCTGAAGACTTTGTACAGCTCTGCCTCACTTAAATCCACTTTATGCACAAGTCAAAAGACATCAGCTGTACCATTTTGCCATTTTACCTACCTCAGAGACATGTGGTGAAAAGCAAGTGATGAAGCAGCCAGTGCAGATACACTGGGAGTTGTAGTCACGATCCTGCACCTAGGAGGCCCAGGTCATAGGGTTGTCTCCTCCCTGGAAGCAGTAGTGGGATTTGGCAGACCCCTGGGTGTCTGAGCAGCCTTTTTTGTTTTAAATTATATAAATATTTTATTTGTTTTCCAATTACATATAATGGTAGTTTCTACCAATCAATTTTTTGCAAGGTTTTGAATTTTACAATTTTTTTCTCCCTCCCCCTAACAGAAGGCACTCTTTATATAATACATATGACAACTTTTAAAAATTGAAGATAATAATCTTTGATCTTCATTTAAACTCCACAGTTCCTTCTCAGGATACAGATGGGATTTTCCATCACAGATCCCCTAAAATTATCCCTGATCATTGCACTGATGAAGTGAGAAAGTACATCAGGGTTGATCATCACCCCCTGTTGTTAAGGTGTATGATCATCTTTTGGTTCTGTTATAGCAGAGTCAAAACATCAAAGGCAAATAAAATGATTTACCAGTCATTTGAAACCCCTAAGCTTTGACATCCTGGACTGAAGGAGGCCTAAAATGTATTTTAATAATAACAGAAAGAACATTTTCAAATCCCAAATCATCTCACTTAGCATCATTCATGCAAGTCTTTCCAGGATTTTCTGAAATCCCATCCCTCATGATGTCTTTTTTTAGAAAGATTTTTTTTTATTTTGAGTTTTATAATTTTTCCCCTAATCTTTCTTCCCTCCCCCCATCTGAGCAGCCTTTTAAGGATCACACTACTTTCCTTCTGGCATGAAAAAGGGGTTAGAAAAGGTGCCCTAAAATTGTCTGCTTCACCCAATCCTGTTCTGTTTACCACGGTGGGCAGAGTACCATTCTGCAAGTCAAAACACAAAAAAGTTTGTGAAGCTAATTCTACTCACAACATGCTTAAGAACAAGACCAACAGCTCTTGTTGCAAGAGAACTCAGCAGATACCAAATTCAAACAGCTGCCCTATGGGAAACAAGGCTGGCAAACGAAGACTAGCTTATCAAAACCAGAGAAGGATAGTTTTCTGGAGTGGCCACAGTGAAGGGATCACTGTGAAGCTGGCTCTTCAATTAAAACTAATCTAGTCAACAAGCTCATATTCCTTCCAAAAGGAGTGAATGACAGGCTTGTGACAACGTGATTGCCACTTGCAGAAAAGTGTCATGCCACCATCATCAGTAGATCTGCTCCCACTATGACAAATCTTGATGAAGTCAAAGAAAACATTCATGAAGACATGGAGACCCTCATTATCTAGGTGCTGAAAGAGGACAAGCTTGTAATTATGGTGATAAATCAAAATGACTTTGATGCCAGAGTAGGTTCAGATTATCAAACTTGGCAGGAAGTCCTTGGGAGAAATGGAGTCAGAAACAGCAACAACAATGGTCACCTACTGTGGAAGACTTGTGCATCTCATGACCTTTTCACCACCAACACTGTCTTCCACTTGCCTAAATGCAATAAAAATTCATGGATGTAACCTCATAGGAAACAATGACATTTAATAAACTTTGTGATTGTAAGGAGAAGAGACAAACAGGATATGAGAATGCCAAGGGTAATGTGGGGCACAGAGAGCTGGACTGATCATAGACTTATCCTCTCCAAGCTAAATATTTTCATTCAACTAAAGCAGCCCACAACTACCAGAAGACAATGTCAACAGATTAGAGCACTTCTTCCAACAGGAACAATTCACTGCTATGTGTTGAGCCAACACATAGTTTGCAACAAAGGAGTAAAAAAGCAGTGGGCAGTGTTCAGAGATTTAGCATAAAGCACTGTATTTTCTTATCTGATTCAGAATGTTCACAAATATCGACCGATTTGATGAAATGATGAGGAAATCCAGAAGCTGCTAAATGAAAAACAAGAACTCCACAGGATTTATCAGCAGGAATGTTCATTTCTAAGAAGGCAGCATTTAACTCTATCAAAAGCAAAGTTTAAGTTTAGAGAGATGTATGATTTGTGGCTCAGTAAGAAGGTAGATGAAATTCAGTTTTACATGGATAACAACAAACCAGAATGCTTTTATGATGTGCTGAAGGTTATTTATGGGCCAAAGACCTATGGTGCAGCTCACTACTCAGTGCTTGGGGTAGTCACATTGATTAGTGATAAGGACACGATCCTGAAGAGATGTCTTGAACACTTCCATAGTTCAACAGAACATCATCAATCAATGAAGAAATCTCAGGTTGAAGTGAATCCCCCTCTATGAAACTTCCAACAGAAGAGGTTTTAAATGCCATTAGGCTTCTCTCCTGTGGCAAAGCACTTGATGATTCTATTCCTACTGAGATTTACAAGGTAAAGGTTTCACTGTTGATTCAAAAAATGATGAAAATTTTGTAGCTTATAAGGCACGAGGGAGTTATCCCCAGTAGTTCAAGGCTGCCTCAACTGTCCATCTCTACAAAGGTAAAGGGAATAGATTATCCTGTGATAATCACAGGGGTGTTTCTCAGTCATTGATGGCAGGATTCTTACCAGTCTTCCTTAATAACCCAATCCAGATGGTCATCTACTCAAGAGTCAGTGTGGCTTCAGAAAGGGTCAAGTAATGGTTGACATGGTGTCCACTGCTTACAACTGTTTACAACTGTCAGTGTCTACAAGAAAACCTGTAGTCAAATTCCATATGGTGTGGTCTAGACAGTGGACACATGCCATGAGGATTGGGGAGGTGATGCTCATGGGTGGACTTTACAGTGAGTAGGAGGTGGAAATCTGCCCAGGGTCCCTAAATCTCTGCTCCCCTCTCCCACTGAAGTGTGACCCACTTGGTCCTCCAGCCTCAGGGGGTGCAGAGAATATGGGAGGAGAGTAATCGTCTTAATTAATTGACCTCATTAAGATCACAGCTGGTAGAGAGCCGATTTTCCTGGCAGCTGTCCCTACTGTCAAGGAAGCAACAAAAGTCACCCCTAGGTGAGGGAACCGCTTAACAGTGACCCTAGGAGGAAGAAGGAGGAGGAGGAAGAAGGGGTTGGAAATCATCCAGCCTGGGATTGGTTCCCTCCTCTTCTGGAGTCTTCTTCAAGGTCCAGAGAAGGGAGTGCCATCTCTGCCAAGTCCCTCATCTCCCTCCCTCCTTCTCTGGGCTGAGCTGGGCTCCCTGGCTGCTGCCCATTTGGGGGTTCTGCCTGAGGTTCCCATCTGGCTCTCTCTCCTGCCTCCACTCCCAGCCCCCATCTGCTCCCCAGCTTCAACACTGTCCATGGCATCAGCTGTCCATGTGCCAGGTTTGGGCCCACCCATTTGCCATCTGGCTGGCAGTCCCTCCCTTCATGACAGGGCTGAACTCCCAGGCAGCTTTGCCTGCTGCTCCCACCAGCCCATTCCTTCTCTGCCTGTGGGAGTTGGTGTGCAGAGAGATTTGAGAAGGACTGACTTTGGTTGGGGTGGGGGAGAGTTTGGAAGGTTGAGGCTGCCTGCCCATCTTTGCTATATACTCTAAACCCTATATACCCCTGAAGCTTCCTGCCCCTGCCCCCAACTTCCTGGGTCTGGCTTCTTTGTCTGTAGATTGGGTTGGGGGAGCACTGAAGCTTGATCAAGTGACCCAGCTCTTCCTTCAGCTTGCCATTCTAGCCCTGAGTTCCTTCATTTGGAGACCTGCAGTCTGAGCCTGGGCCTTGTAACTGCTGATTCCACTGTGTAGTCACTGAATCCCTGGAGCATACTAGGAGCCAGAAGAGGCCAAAAAGGCTTAAGTGTGTCCCAGGAATCCTGGGAAGCAGATAGACTTTGAAGACTTGGCCTGAAGGGACTGGGCCTCAGGGAAGCCTCCAGCCCACACTGAAATAGAGCCCAAGATGACCATGACCTTGAATTGGATGGAATAATGGGAAGGGAAGCAGTGTGAGGGTGCCCCCCAAACCAATGAGGCATGAAGTACCTGCATGTTTGATGACATCCTAGATCTGATGGGGGTTTGAGGGGAAATAGACAAGAAGATGAGGCTCCTCATCCCATTTGAACTAGAAGTTTGGGGAGGAAGCGACAAAGAATATAAAAGAGAGAACTTTCAAGCTGGGGGGGACTTTGGGACCCAGAACAAAGAATGTGAAAGCCAGGAAGGCCCTTTGCCCTCAGACCATCTAGGCTGGAAGGAGACTCAGACATCCCTTAGCCGGTCCTCCTCATCTTTGACATGAGGTAAAGGATGTCCTGAGTGAGACAATGGTTGACCCAAGATCACCCGACTTCTTAGTGACTGAGTTGGAGCCAGAAGCCAAATACAGATTCTCCCTGGCCAGTTTGCATGGCTCCATTCCCTAAGTCCTAAGGTAGCCATTGATGCTGAGGTGAGTGGAGGCTCTAGGCTCTAAACTGCTTTACCCCAAGTCTGTTTTGGCCTCTCCTGTCCTGGCAGTTCTTGAGACCACCTGGCATCTGTCCAGCTTCAGGGAAGCACTGTTCATATCTTTGAGTGAACAGCCATGAGCTAGTGTGCCCATTGGGAAAAACATCCTGTTGGCTTTATAGTCAGCTGCTTCCCTCCAAGTTACCCAGGATTAGGGTGTTTTCTGCCCAAGAACGTTCTAGGGACTAAGAAGTCCAAGATACAGGATGCAGACCTGGCCTCAGACCTTCTAGCTGGATGGGGTCATGCATTCCTGCCCCTGTCCCCCTCCCACCCTGACCCCAGGTCCCCTCCCATCTCTGTTGGAAGAGCTCTTGGGAAGACAAAATACCCCTCCTCTCCAAGGCTAATGGAAGCCAGTCACTCTTTCCATTCCAATTTTCAACCTGGTATCTTTGGGTTCAGTTCTGTGACCTCAGAAGGCCTGGTTGATCTTGCACATCTCATTTAGATGTTCCCCAGCTCATTACTATTCTTTCTAAAATGGGACCCCCAGAACTGAGCATTGTCCCTCATTTTCCAGAAGAGAGACTAAGGCAGGCCCAGAGGTGGAAGTGATTGATGCAAGGGTCCTTGGGTTATCTGATTCCAAACCCCCCTAGAGCATGAAGTCTCCCTAGAGCAGGAGCTTTGGGTCAGGGCCAGGTTCCTAGGCTTTGATGCCACCACTCCAGCCTTAGGATTCCTTCCTCCTCTGTTCCTTTCCATTGGGTGAGAGGGACCCATGCTTTTTCCTGACTCCTTGGCACATTCTGTAGCCCTGACTCAGTTGTGGTCCCCAGCTTCTATGGAAGTGACAAACTACCTCTTCTTTCCCAGAATTTTGTTGCCATTTGTCAGATTGGATTGTGTCTTACTTCAATGGCCAGGTGACATGCTCAGTCCGCCCTTCTGCCACCTGAGGAGGACAGATCAGCCACCATCAAATGTGCCAATCTGGAATAAAGGACCTCACCGTGGCATGGAGGCTGCCTGGGCTTCGGAAGGTCACAAGTTCATGGGCAGACATATGTGCCACACTCCTTTCTTCACTCTACAGGTGAGGGTGAAGGCCAAACTGAGGGAACAGAGCAGGAAATGTCAATTTGCCAATTGGGGTGGGGCACTGGCTTTCTCCAAGGTGCTTGGGAGATTGCTGAGGCTCCAGATAAAGGATATGGGAGGGAACCCAAGGAAGAAGAGGAAGAAGAGGAGGAGGAGGAGGGACTCAGCATCTTGATAAACCATGGTGGGCTGGAGGTCTGGGGATTTGGTCTGTGAGAATGTTCCCAAGCCATAAATTTCCCAGAGACAGCTGGAGCCAGGAAACCTGAGCAGGAGCTCCCCAGGTTAGGGTTGGAGGTTCCTTGTCTGCAGATATCCTGGGAGACCAGCTCGCTCAGGGGAGCAAGGGGCACCAGGGGCCTCCTCATTGCTCAGGGCTGCAGTGGTAGGCATTGTATGTCTAGGAAGGCCCATCTAGGGGAAGGGGGGAGGCATATGCACATGTGGCCAGATGTCAGTGGATCTGTCTTGAGGTGTGGGAGAGTCTGGCTACTTACCTAACACCAAGAGGACTTTTCAGCCCAGCACTAGGGGAGCAGGCTGGGCAAGGGCAAGAGAAATGAGCCCCCTCCTGGGTAGGCTGCTGGTGCCACCCAGGATTCAGAGCCAGAGCTCTTTGGGATGCGAAGTCCAACCATATCCAAAACCCAGGCCAGGCCAATTCTTTTCGAGTAGGAGGCATGTGCTTCCTTGGAACCTCTGCCCAGGTACCCCTTGGTCTCATTTCATCTTTGAAAGGTTCAGGCTCTGAGACCTTCTCAGGTCTGCCTCTGCTTACCCTCTAGATGGCCTGGAAATTCTTCACTATAGCCCTGAGAGAGAAACAGTGACCCTTCTGGGCCCCTCAGCCTGCCCGTCTGCCTGCCCACTTGTGGAAGCTGGGGATAGCAACTGAGCTGGGGGCTCTGATGGGGTGGGGCAGGGCAGAGTCTTCATGGTCCCCCTCAGTTCAGTCATACTGGCTGGGAGAGGGCTGCCCAGAGGGACCCTAGAGTTCACTAGCTCTCCCTCCTCAGACCAACACTTCCTGTTTGTCATGGGAGAGGCACAGGCTCTCACAAGGAGCTAACCAGGACCCTTGGAGGTCAAATGGCCCTGAAAGAACAATATTGAGATGATTTTCAAGCAAGTGAGCCAGAACTGGGGGATTAAATTCTCTCTCTCTCTCTCTCTCTCTCTCTCTCTCTCACACACACACACACACACACACACACCCTTCCCCCAAGAAGAGAATCCACACAGTGAAGGCTGAGCACTAGTCCAGATGCCCACACCCATTTGGATAGATACCCCAGGGAGCTGGACCCAGAAATGAGCATGAGGAAGAGACTGGGCTGAGTTCCTTCACTTTATGGAAATGGCAAAGATCTTTTATGGAGCTTCCACTGCCCAAGACAGTCTAGGTCCTTCTTTCTCAGGCAAACATTACCTGGGTGTTTGTTGCTGGTGTATCAGAGGCCAATCTCTGGTCCTCACTGTGGAGGGCCCAGCTCCAAAGAAGGGTTTGGGGATCACACTCAAGGGTTCAAATGAGTCCATGCCCCTCCTAGGCCCCATCTCTGTCAAACCAACCACTCTAAGCCCTCTCTTTCTCTTGATCTTGTGCTTGGGAAAGTGATTTTGGCTCCTCACTCTCCCTCTGCCATCCCAGTTTCTTGGATCCAGCCCCCCTCTATAACCCAATCCTGGTTCTTGGTGATCACCCCTTATTTTGAAAAGTGTTCCCAAACCTGAGCCTTTGGGAATCCATTATAACCCTTTTCCAGCAACCACAGGAAATCTCAGTGGCCCACACTTGGCAATCTTCTTTTCCCTTTTGAAAACAAGGTCAATGTTTGCCCTTTTCATGTAAGGGCATCACTCCCATTCTCCAGGAGCTTTTCAAAGACACATTTCAATCTACAAATGCTTCTTAAGCTCCATACCCATTCACCCCTTTGCCTGGTGCTGTGATCAGTGTTTACACAAAGAAAAACCAATCTGTCTCAGGTTCCAGTGCCCATGGAGGGAGGATCATTCCCTTTCCCCTCTATACCGGCCTTTTAGTAAAGGTCCAAGGCCTTTGGGTCCTGTTGTTGTGTGGGCCTTCTGGTCTTGAAGAAACTGCTAGCCAGCCCTGAGATCTGGAACTCCATGTTATTGTCCATTATCTCATTCAAACTTCCCCACAAGAGAAACCCCATGAGGTCAGCAGTGGCCAGGGGGTGTTTGTTTAAAGGTATGGACCTGGGATGCCATCTGTAGAGAACCCTGAGCAAGGAAATGTCATGTGCCTGTACTGCTGGGTAATTCTCCTTCACCTTTTGGTCTTAGGGAGCCACCATTTTGATGCTCTGAAATGGTGGACAACCAACCTGGCCAGACACCTCAGCCAGCATGCTTCCCACCTCGGGGCTCAGCTTACTAGCCTCTCTGTCAGATGGCATTTTACAACCCAGGGATCTGAGGCTCCCACATAGAAAATGACTTGACTAGTCACACAATTGGTTGAAGTATAATGCAGAACTCTAACCCAGGTCCACTGATTCCCAGCAGCCTCTTCTTCCTTCACCTACTGCCTGCCTGCCCTATGTCCCTAGAGAACTTCAGCCCTAAAAGCAATGGTTGGAATCAATTGTCCGGGGGATGACTACCTCACCAACTCACTGACTTCTGAGTCAGTCCAGGCCAGGAGGAAAGAGGGATACCTGAGGCCTACTTCCAACCTGGGCCTTTACTGTCTAGGTCAGCCACATTTTGACAAGTTAGTCCAATGATGCCCAGACATTTCTTTATTTTGCAATGGGAAGCCTTCCCAAGTATCTCTGGCAACTCCTTTCTTGTCTATTATGTGGGAGAAAGCACCAGGTTTCAACTGGATCCTAGCTACCTCCTCCCCTCCCCCCATAGCCTGCAACCCCAGGGGCAAATCATTGCCCTGCCCTCAGATGGCTCTTCTCATCCCTCTGACACCCCACCCTCTCCCCTTCTGTAGGGTCCCTCATAGTGGGAGCCTCAATCATCTGGCCCCATACTAGTGAGGGTGGGTAACAGGGTATGCCCAATTTTGCTTCCCTGTCTTTTCTACCTTCACTGGAACCAATAGTTTCAACCAGCCTGGCACTAGGGCAAGATTGGGGTTGGGCACTGAAGAGCCAAGAGAATCCCTGGACTTCTTCTTTGCTTTCTCTCTCATGCCCATCCGTGCCTGGGACTCCTTTCCTGCCCTTTGCTGTGAGTTCAGGAGCTGCCCCCAGCAGAGGTCCATGAGGGCAGCCTCTCTTCTTATATTCCTACCTCCCCTGCCTCAATCTCTTCTCCTCCTTCTCCCCCTCCATTTCTCCTTTTCCTTTCCCCTCATCACTTCTTCTTGTACTTCCCTTAGCTTTCTCCCTCCCATCTGCTCTTCTCTACTCTTTTTCTTCTTCCTCCTCCTCCTCTTTCCTACAGTCTTTCTTTTTCAGATCTCTTGGTCCCAAAAGGTGTAGCCAGGAAGATCCTGTCACTCCCAGGAGGAGCCCGACTTAACAAGCTTCAAGGCACATGGGGTTCTTTCACTAGAGTTATTTTAAGCTGCTTCTTGGTGGAGTCACTGTGGAAGCTGTCTGAAATTTGGGGATTTCCTCTACTTCCCACCTTGCCTGGAAGGGGATTGAAAAGATTCAAAGTCCAAGTCCACCATGGCAGGAAGGCTCCAGCTCTCCCTCTTCATTGTGCTCCTTGTACTATCTATGCCTGGCCTTCTTGGCAATGTCCTAACTCTCCCTTGGCCTCCTAGTTATATGAGTGTGTGTGCGTGTATGAATGCATGTGTGTGAGAGAGACAGAGAGAGAGAGAGAGAGAGAGAGAGAGAGAGAGAGAGAGAGAGAGAGAGAAGAGGAGAAGAGGGAGAGAGGAGGAGGGGAGACAAGGGGAGGAGGGGAGAGAGAGGAGAGGAGAGGAGAGGAGAGAGGGGGAGAGAGAGAGGGGGAGAGAGAGAGATAAAGAGGGGAAAAGAAGGCAAGGGAGAGGGAGAAAGCATCCTCTAATAAACTTTGAGAGGGAAGTCCTATCTATCCTGGCCCAAACAGACTCTTAGGAAATGCTTACTTGAATCCAATGATGTTGGTTCTGCTTCTTCATTCTGAGGTACCATTTCAGTAACAAGGAGGCCACAAGGTTTAGTCTACTCTCCTCATGTGGTATCACCTTGGGCCTCCAGGCCCTCCTATGCCACACTGGCTCACTGGATGATGTTGCGGGCTCTGTATCCTTGGCCTGGATACAGAGAGAATGCTTCTGGCCCTAGATTTGTCCCAGAGATGGATTGTCAGAGACAGAAACATTTATACAGAAGGCAGCAGGCTGGCATATCCTAAAGAGGGACTCTATGTCTGGAGCATTGGGTGGCCTCAATGACAGAGTACCACTCTCTAGGGAAGTGTAATCATCGGTGATGAGCTGAGGATCCTGAGGCAGGCTCTTGGATGGGGGAAGAAAGAGTCCGGGTCAGTCTAGCTCCTGCCTCTAAGCTTCCCAGCCATCAGACTTTGGGCACTTTTGTCTCCCAAAACGAGGAGAAGAGCAGCTCAGGACTCAGGGAGGTGGCCATCCAGTCCTAGTATTGCCCTCCTACCACATTTCCAAGATGATGCCCACATCTAAGCACAGTACTTCAGATGAGGTCTGGCCAAGGCAGACAGAGTACAATGGAATCTCCCTTGACTCCTCCCCAACTCTAATACCTAAGTAGTTGCTAGGTCTTGTCAATGTTATATCCTTAGCATCTCTTCAATCCATCTCTTGCTTTGACATGCCCTCTCTTGGGTGCCCATCACTTTTCACCCAGATTATCCTCAAGGGCCTATAGTCTCCCTGCTTCTGTGTTCTTCCCTCTCCAATCCAACCTTTCCATAGCTGCCAAAAATCATCTTTGGTTGGCCCATGTCCCTCCCCCTGCTCAAAAATCATTGGAGTCTCCCTGTTGCCAATGGGACAAAAACAAGCATCTAAGTTGGTACTGAAGATCCTCTAAGCTCTGCCTGCTGTGTTAGTTTTCAGTTTGATTTCATCACTTTCTTCTTCCTCAACTTTAGGCTTTAGTGAAGCTGGTGTGACTAGACATTCTCCGATTTCTCCCTAGCTTATAGTTCCTGCTCCCTGTAGCATCTAACTTGGGAAAGAAATTACGGTAGTTTCATCTGCTCCCTCTCTTCCATGGGAAATCCTTTTGGTTCCATTTGCAAGATTCAAGGGAATGATATTTTTGTCAGCTATCACTGGATGTACTCTGTCCCTGGCCGAGAGCCCACAATTCTTTTTGATTCGAGGGACAGAAATCCCAATCCTGTTTCCAGACATCTGAACCAGCTGTTCTTTTCTCTTGGGAAATGCTCGTTCATTGACTGAAGCACCCAGTTTCAATTGGCACCAATGAGGAACATGCCACCTTTGCCCTGAAGAACTTCAGTTTCTTGCCCAGAATTTCCTGATTCTGTTTAGGTTTCTTCTGGCAGAATCACCACAAATGGGGAGTGATCAGCAGACTTGACAAAGCTTGGGAGGCTCTCCATTGTCACATTCCAAATACAGGATGTTGGAAGGCGGCCTCCCTTCCTCTCTTGAAGGTCAGACCTTCTGATCGTTGCCTTTGGGCCCCTTACTGGGGAGTCACCTCTTGCTCTAACACTGTCATCTCTTTCTTTCTGTCTCCCTGTCTGTCTCTGTCTCTGTCTCTGTCTCTGTCTCTGTTGCTGTCTCTGTCTCTCTCTTTCTCTGTCTCTCTGTCTTTGTCTCTCTCTGTCTCTGTCTCTCTCTGTCTCTCTCTGTCTCTCTCTCTCTCTCTCTCTGCTCTGTCGATCTCTCTGTCTCTCTCTGACTCTCCTTCCTCTATCTTTTTCTCAGTCTGTCTCCCCAGTAGTATCCCTGGGTCTAAATAATCATTCCTTGTTGTGAGCAGTTGCCCCTTTCTTCAAAGTTCTCCCCCCAGGAAGATCCCCTGCTGACTCCAGAGCTCTAAGAGCTCACCCTCTTTTGCTATGTTACCTTCTCCTGCCCTCCAGCCTCTCCTCCAGCCAGCCAGTGCAGGCTCCCCCATCTCCTTATTGTTCTTGGGCCCTCCTTTACCTTGTAGCCTTTTTTTCTGGAAAGAGCCAGCCCTGCCTCTGGTGGCATCTAGCATGTACATTGTGTGCATGCATGTTGGGCTTGTTCCTCAGACCTTCTCCCCTTTTTTCAAGAATAGGCAGCACTCTCCACTTTGAACATTGAAATCACTTCCTCAGCCTTAGGAAGACCATAAAGCGCCTACTGTGAGTCACTCCCAAGGCCCCAACCTCCTTCTCAGCCTTTGTCAGCCCAGGGACAGGAACTCGTTTGCATTTTCCCCTCTGGTAACTGCCCTTGCCTCCATCTTCTGCATTCTTGGGAAGGCCAGAGCCTCAGTGCTTCTGCACCCAGAAGGCCTGGCACTCACAGCTCATTGTTGTAATTTAGAAACAAGGACAGGAGAGGACAGGACCATGGGAAAGCCCTGGACACAGAGGCTCCATTTTATAATTCCCTTAGGACCTGATCAGGTAGGAATCCTCAAGCCTTTGGGTTGCAAGGGTTGTGGAAAGGCCATTTTGTCTCTCTCCCAGCTTCAAGGCAGGATGAGGTTTCACTTAACTCTTTTTTGTCTTAGTGCCAGTCATATGCAGCTTTCCCATGAGACCATTTGCCCTTTAGACTCTCAGATAGAGCAGAGATGGCGCACTATTGACTGGCGTCTCTAGGGCAGTGGTGGTAAACTCAAATAGAAACTGGAGCCTCTAAGGTGTACACAAAGGTCACAGCATGCTGCCCATTGACTTAGAAAATCATACACTCATATTATCTATGTCCCATTGTATTTTCTTTATTTTGTGGAGTATCTGCCAATTGCCTTTGAAGCCAGTTCAGCCAACCTCCATGCTGTGGACCCAAGCATAGGGCCTGAGCGTCTGATCTTCTCTAGGACATGTGGCTGACCAGCAGCTCTTTTCAACACATTCAAAATGAAGCTTATTTGACTCTCCATTGCTAAGCATTTGAGTTCATTAGTAAGGAGGGAAATGAAATCAAACAAACAAAAGGCAAAAAAGTGTTCTGGAACGAGCCTGATCACATCTGTCGACACCTGTGATTTAGTTGGTTGTGGTAAAAAACCCAAAGGTATTACTTTAAACATGGAGGGCATCAAAGCAGCCCCCTTGGCTCCCTGACCCCTGCCGGTGCCCTTACTCTATATTTCACATGGGTTGGTTACTGTTATTGTTGTCATGAATGATCCACTTTTAGGCCATGTGTATATTGTTCTTTTCATTCTGTGTTCATTCTGTGGATGATACCTCATGTAAGTATTCCCACATTTTACTGAATTCATTGTGAGCTTATCACTTCTTATAATCCCGGAATACAACTTTATTTTTCCAGTCATTTCCTAGTCAGAGGACTCCTAATTGATTTTCAATGTCTGTTAGTAAAAGAGTACTCCTAACACACAGTCAATCTCTTATAAATACTTCTTGGCTAGGGTGACCTGCCCACCTGTCTGCTTGCCCACCCACCTACTTGCCTGGTTACATGCTTAGCAATGAGTTTTCCCCTCCCCCTCCAATGGTGATGCCCTCTTTTGGGGATAGGCCTTGTAGTGGGGCTGCTAGGGCAAAGAGTGTATATGTTTTGGTAACTTCTAACTTTCTATATGACTTCCCTAAAACACTGAGCCATTTCCTAGTTTGTACCACTCATATGGGAGCATGTCTTTTTTATCCCAGTTCCTCTTTGGGTCAATGGTGAATGTAAATAGAGTAACAGAACTTGGAGAAGAAACAGGGCAGCTGCCTTCTGGGATTCTCTTTCCTCCTCTCTTCCCCTTCCCCTTCTTTCTGGACAATCCTCAACTTGCAGTGGGGCCTGTTCCACAAAACTATTTCAGGCTCAAGACATTCCAGTAGTTTACATCTTTTGGAAACCCAAGCTCCCAAGCCCCAACTGGTATATTTACTTTTACTTATCAGCCAGATGACACAATGAGCTCAAAGGCAAGTCATTTCATGAAACAGAAGAGTGGACTTGAATGTGCTGTTTAATCACTCAGTAGTTAGGAAAGGTCTTCTGGGTCTCAGGCACCAGGATAAGTAAGGGCTGCAAAAACAAAGAAAGGTAAAGGACGACCCCTGTCTTCGAGGAGCTCCCAGTCTAACGAGGAAACTGGCTCACAAGTAGCCATATGTGTGAACGTGTATACACATAGACATGGACACACATATTTATATGCGTACATAAAACATACACTGTAAATGAAAGGTAACCCCTGAGGGAAGACACTGAGGGTGAGTCAGAAAAGCTACAAAAGTTGAGCTTTTCCCAACATTTTGAGGATGCCAGGAGGCAGAGGTGAGGAGGAAGAGCAGTTCAGTCATGACAGACTGCCGGGTAAAAGGCAGCCAGTTGAGATACAGACTATTGTGCGGAGACATAGCAAGGTTAGTATCACTGGGCCAGAATATGTGGAGGCCCCAGAGGGCCCCCTTCACTCTGCTCTAGGGTTAGACATTCCTCCTATCTGTCTGTTTAACTTCTAATTGCTGAACTGTACCCATTTTTACCCTGGCATGCATCCTGCCTTCTCAAGAAACTGCCAAGAATCCTTTGGATTTGTACCCCCCCCAGCCCCCCCAGCTCCCACACGCCACTACATTTCTTAACCCCACAATGCTTTTGGTCTCCCATACAAATGGGTGGGAGGGTGAAAAGACACTGGACCTTAACGAAGCAAGATGATTGCTTTCCTCCTCCCTTGCTGCATTCCAACTTTTCATCGTGAATGTGGCTAGCCTCAGCCCTCCTTCCCTCCCTTCCTTCCTTCTGTCTTTTTTTTCTCTGTCCATCTGTCCCGAGTTGCCCCTCCCCCTCCATGACTTCACTGAGTTGCTTTTCTCACACTGGAGCTTTCTAGGCTTGGCAAGCCAGAGGCAGAGGGTGTGGGGTTTCCAAGGTCCTAGAACCAGGGAGTTCCAAGAGTTCTGGAGACCCAAGGCTCCTCTGGCAGAAGCCTTGGAGGCTGGAGGATGGCGTGCTCCGAAGGCTGAAGATCCTGGGGCCGGGGCTTGGGGTGTTACTTCACTAGCTGGAAGGTTGCTGCACACTTGGGAGCAGCCCCCCAAAGCTTCAAGGCTGGTTTGACCCGTCTCCAAACCTCTGTGGTTTGGCTCCTTCCTGTTAGCAGGGAGCAAGGAATTTGAGAAATAGCGGGCAGGACTGGGGGGAAAATAATGCACTTCCTCCCTCCTTCTAGGGCAGGTTTACAGGAGCTGGGCCTGCTCTGTGTCCCAGGCCTGAGGAGGGGCGCAGCTGAAGCCAGCACTGGCCTCTTCCCTGGCTGAGTGAGGGCTGTCCCCTCCAAACCAGCTGATTGTCCGAGGGTCTCTGGGGGTCCAGATTCTCCAAGCCCTTTACAAACACAGCTCCATCAGTGTCTGTGTGTGACTATTTCTGTGAGTTTAATTCTACAGAAGAAAGACAGAATGAGGAAAGAAAGACTGGTCTGGGATCCCTTCAAACTAGCTCCCAGAGAACACTGGGGCTTGCCCCGAGAAAATCTGGCCCTCTTTTATATCCTGCTGTAACCATCGGGAGAGATCTCACTCCTAGGGCACAGGGCCATGGACCTGGCTAGGGGTGAGATTCCGTTAAAGTAGTCCTTTTCTGGGTGGAAGAGAACCTGAGAATTCAGCCTTGGTCTCCTGGGGATGGGGCTAGCCCATCTGCCCTTGTGTTCAGGGCCTTAGGTGATGGACACCTCCTGCCTCCACATCTCGGAGCAGAGAGGGCCTGAAAGAGATGATTATTTCATTAGGTTAAAGATAGAGGAACAAAGAAGAGGGACTTCTCTTCTCAATGGGATGTTCCCTAAGAGCAAGGAGCTGGTTTCTTTCTGGGAGGAAGTGACCACCCCTTCTGAGAGTTTGCAACAGAGCAAATAGGAAGGATAATGTATCTATACATACCCATCTCTTCCATCCAAGGGTGAATGTATTTGTGAGACTAGACTCCAGTTTGATCGGGGAAGGAGGTCATAGTGCCACTTTTCATTAAATAATTTGATTTTATCCTAATTGTGTCTTCTGACTGGTAGAAGCACACTCATGGTGGGGGTGGGGGAGTTGTTTTAGTGAGTTATGGTTCACCAGGAAGGTATGTGCACAAGGTCTGGCCAGGTGGCAGTGCTTTGAAGGCAAAGGGAGTCTGCCATGCCCCCTCTATAACACAAAGTCTAAAAGGGAAGTAAGTCAACCCAGAGATTCAGAAAAATGAAATTCGACAAAGATCAAGGGGAATTGTGATGTGGAGACCCAGGCTGCTATGGAAAAAGTGGAAGTGGAGGGTGCCACACCACTGGTCAAGCAGCCTCCAAAATGCCACCATTCCAAATGGGCTGAGGCTGGGGGAAAGTGGAGGAAGAGAGCCAGGAAAAGAAGAAAATCCAAGACGGGATAGGATGGTCATGGGTGGGGAAATGGGACAACCTCAAGTGCCACTAGAGAGGAACCAGGGCTCTCAAACCTTACTTTGCTTCTGATTCTTCTGCCAAGGAGGAGGAACTTTATATAGTAAATGATGCATAGAAGCCCATCCATGAAATCAGCATGGAGAACGGAAGGGAACCCAGAGCCATTCTCGGGGATTTCCTCAAGTCTTCTGTCCCAGAGGGTCCTGAGAGGATGGGTAGCCATGATTGCTGGACCCCTGGGAGAGATCCCTGAAGAGGCCTGAAAAGGGGAAGAGATGTCACAGGCCTGCAAAAGGACCAAGGGCCCAGCCAAGCCTTCCAATGAGGGGCCAATGAGCTCGAGTTTGATTCCTGGGGAACATGGGAGAACAGACTGCACAAATGATGAGCAGTTGCTAGCTTGGAAAAGAAAGTGGACATTACAAAGTCCAGCATGGGCTTGAGCAAGGGCAGGTCACGTCAGACTGACCTGATTTTCTTTCTTGACAGGATTAATAAACTGGCTCCCCACATTGTAGCACCTCATCCCCAGCCCCATTGGAAAGATCTGAGGCTAATAGGCTGAGCAGGCTCAAGGTGGTCATCAGTGGTTCTTGTCCATGTCCAGTGGAGTGGCTCTGGGATCTGGGATTGGCCCTAGAGGCGTAGATTGTCCCTTACCAAATTGGCAGGTGTCACACAGTCAGGAAGTCAGGATGTAAAACCAGATCTGGGCAACTAGGACATTGAACTGGAAATTTCAGGGGGGTCCACGGAAAGGCATACACTCTGCTGCAAAACCCGACCAAAGGCCAGGATAGGAGAGGTAGGTCTATGGAGTAACTTGTGTGAAAGGGGTCTGAGTTGTGAGGCTGGAAGTTCAGGAGGAGTCAACTGTGTGGAGGGGATGACCCCCAGATAGATCGAGTCAAATGAGATCCACCTTGGGCCACATTTAACAAGGCAGAGGTTCTATAGAGAGACTGGAGAACAGCCTGAGCTCTGTAGCATTGAAGGCAGAAGCTGGAGGGCATCCAGAGGAAGGTGATCTGGATGGGCAAGGGCCTGGAGCCCCTGGCAGAGAAAGATCCTTCAAAGAAGAACTGGGGATGTTTGGCCTAGAGAAGAAAAGGAGGCTGGTGGGGCACGTGCTTGAAGGGCTCTCATGGGGAAAGTGGGATTAGCTCACTCCTGTCTGACCCCAGAGAGCAGAGCCAGGAACAATGGCTCAAAGTGGCAAAGAGGCATATTTCAGCTTGAGATCAGAAAAAAGCCTTCCTGTCAATCGAAACTCTCTTCAAGTGGGACGGGGGCCTCCGAGGAGAGGCCAGGCCAGGCCAGACGAGGCCAGGGCCATGCTGCCTTTCATTGGAGGGCTCTCATGAGGGTGGCTGAATAAGGGCTTTTTCCAGCCTGGGCTGGAAAGGCTGCTGAGGACTCTTCTACTCTTCTCCTCTGGGTGCTCAGGCACTCTCCTCTGGCAGGCACAAATGCCATGGAAGTCTTGGCTAAGGCTCTCCTCCTAAGTCTAATGTCAGATCGGGAATGTCCCTGAACTTGGTTTTGAGATCCAGTGGGTCAAAGAGCAGATCTGCTGGGGCTGGGGCTGAGACTGGGGCTGGGCTCAAGCCAGTAGGGGGGGGAGGAGCTAAAGAGGAAATGAAGAAAGAAAAGAGTTCATCAGGGGAGTGAGGCAGGACTGGGTGGGGAGGGGAGGCTGGGCAGAGCTCCATTCCTAGAGAATAATAGAAAGGCCTGTCTCCCAGGGCCAAGCGCCCAGGACAATGATGGGTCTTTGGGGAGCCAAGGGCAGTCTCTGATGAGCAAATTGAGCTGTTCAGCAGCTGAGCTGGATCCAGGCCTAGTGGGCTGGAAAGGATGATTTCAGAGGCCCGGCATCTGAGGCTGGGCCCCTGGGAAGGTGGGAAGGAGAAGCTGGGGGAGCTAGGGGAGCTGGAGGAGCTAGGAAAAAGGAGGGCCACCCCCCCCCTTTCCAGCCCAGGGAGATTGGGTACAGTTGGGGCTGGGTGGGAGTTGCCTCTGCCTGACCTGGCTAAAGCTGTGTCTTCTGGGGCAGCTGGCATGTGTGCAGGGTACTGTGAGAAAGGAGATTTGGGGAGAAAAAGGACCCCACAGTTTCCCAAGAGACTTCCAGTTACGGTGTGCAGGGTCTCTGAACAGAATTGGCTATCCTAGGCAAAAGGAAGACATCAGAGGCTTCAACGGAATGGTGTAGAGCATATTGCTGAAGGGGTGGAAGGAGAAAGGGAAGCACCCCAGCCTCAGGGAAGAAGGCTGGTTTGTGGCTTCAGACTGCAAGTGTCTAGGGACTTGGCAGACGTGGGGAAGGCTCAGCTCTCCTCATTCATTCAGGATAAGAACATTGTCCTGTGGTCCAGAATCTGAGACTCTTCTGGCCACAGATCTCTATAGACTAGTTGCTTAATAAATGCGTGCTGGTGACTGATGGGTTGATATGTGTCACCTAAGCTCCATGGCCTGAACACCTAAGTGTGGCCTGAGCAAGGCAGAAGACACAAGGACCATCACTTGCCTCTCAGAAACTGCACCTCTCTTAATCTAACCTTGCTTCACATGTGTTTTAAGCTGCCAAGCAGCCACATCTCTGTCTGCCTCTATCTGTGTCTTTGACTCTTCATCTCTCTTTCTGTCTCTCTCTCTCATGCAAACACACACACACACACAGACACACACAGACACACACAGAGCCAATAGTCTGCTAGAATCCCTAACACTTTCTCTATGCAAGCTATCACCAAAAGCATCTTCATTCTCCTTTGGCCTCTGCTGGAGAAGCTGATTTTCTAAGCCAAGTCTAAAATATGACTGATCCCTAGAGAATATCATCTGATTGGATCTGGCCCATCTCTGCTGCTCTAAGATCTTTTTAGATATTGGGTCTATCATCCAATGCCTCTCCTTTCTGCATTCCAGATGCCTTTAGCTGATTCACTGAGCAGCAGCCCAGGGCCAATCATAGATCCCAGAGCCACTCCACTGGGGACCTCCTGCCCCATGGACAAGAACCACTGATGATCTCTTTGAGTTTACTCAACCAGTAAGCCTGAGATCCTCCCAATGGGCTGAGGGTGAGATGTTTTATCAGCAGCTGTGGGATCCCATTTATCAACCCTGTCAAGAAAGAAAATCAGGTCAGTCTGGTGTGACCTGCCCTCGCTCAAACCCATGCTGGTCTTTGTAAGGCCCACTTTCCTTTCCAAGCTGTCAAGTGGTCATCAGGAAAGTACCTTCTTGGTCTTTCTGTGCTTGTCAGGTTTGTAGGGTCCTACTATGTGCAGAGCTCTGGTATGACTCCTAGGTGTGTGTATGTGTGTGTGCCTAAGAAATGACAATCATCACACTAATACATTGTTGGTGGAGTTGTGAACTCATCCAACCTTTCTGGAGAGCAATTTGGAATTATGGCCAAAGGGCCACAAAATGTGCATGCCCTTTGATCCAGTAATACTACTACTGGGTCTATACCCTGAAGAGATGATGAAAAAGGGTAAAAACATCACTTGTACAAAAATATTCATAGCAGCCCTGTTTGTGGTGGAAAAGAATTGGAAATCAAATAAATGTCCTTCAATTGGGGAATGGCATAGCAAACTGCAGTCTATGTATGCCATGGAACACTATTGTTCTATTAGAAACCAGGAGGGACAGGATTTCAGGGAAGCCTGGAGGGATTTGCATGAACTGATGCTGAGTGAGATGAGCAGAACCAGAAAAACACTGTACACCCTAACAGCAACATGGGGGTGATGATCAACCTTGAAGGACTTGCTCATTCCATCAGTGCAACAATCAGGGATAATTTGGGGCTGTCTGCAGTGGAGAATACCATCTGTATGCAGAGGAAAGAACTGTGGAGTTTGAACAAAGACCAAGGACTATTCCCTTTAATTTAGAAAAAACAGATATCTTATTGTTGGATCTTGTTATCTCTTAGACTTTTTTTTCTTCCTAAAGGATATGATTTCTCTCTCATCACACTCAATTTGCATCAATGTACAACATGGAAACAATGGAATGACTGACAGACTGCCTTTTGTGGGGGTAGGGGAGGGAAGTAAGATCAGGGGAAAAATTGTAAAACTCAAAATAAATAAATTTAAAAATAAAAGAAATGACGACCATCTAGCCTGTAGTGGGGCCTGTCATGGCTCTGGACAGAAAGGGATGCCACTGCCCCAATCCTCTACTCTCTCTTTCCCACAGTAACCAATTCGGAGAAATCTGTGATTCCATTCCGTCTCCTTTCCCTCATCAATGGTATCAAGGACAAGTCTGGTCCTGAGTTCAAAGGATTTTTAGTAGCTGCTTCCTGGGTGAAACGAGGAGGGTGGGCTGAAGGCCTCTGCAGCTCTGTCACTGAATGTTTGGAGATTTAGAGTGGATATAAAGAAAACCCTCCCCCATTACCCTGCCCCCCCCCCCACACACACACGTAGAAGGATAATTCCCAAGGACAGACTACTGTGGACACAGACATTGGAACTTACAAGAAACTTAGATGTTGAAAATCAAGTATGGAAGATCAATCGACGAATCCATCTGCATTAAATGCCTACTCTGTGGCAGACGAGGTGACACAAAGACCAGGCACTTCTTTCCCTCAAGGAACTCCCAGAGGGGGAGACAACAAACCGGAAAGCTTGTTCCCGGACAAATAGGAAGCAATGACCAGGGATGAGGTCCTGAACTAAAGAGGGACTGGGGAGGCTTCCTGGCTAAGGAGTGGGTTAGCTCTGGGACTTGAAGGAAGTCGAGGAGAAAGGGCAGTTAGGACAGAATGTCCAAAAGGCAACCATTCTGAGCAATGGAAGCCAAGGATAGGGGAAGGACCTTCTCTCTCTCTTTGACCTGGTGGGGACTGAGAGAATGCCCCATGGGGGACCAGGGTAAAGAAGGTCTTGGGATAGAACTGTCCAACTCTTCCTTGATTTGGGGTTTTCTGGCAAGAAAATTGGTTTTTGAACCAGAGAGGAGAGACCCAGAAGACTTGGAGGTGATTGATTGGTAATTGGACTAAATAAGGAGGTTGTGAGAGAGCCGGCAGGGCCAGGGAAGGAGCTCTCCCATGTGAATGTTGGACAAAATGGTTACACCAGCCCTGCCCTGGAGGAGCTCACATTCTCTGGGGCCATGGTTTGAGGCACTTAAGTCATTAGAGGTTCTGGTGACTGGGGGCAGGGGGAGGGAACCAGAAAAGGCCCTCTTCCTTCCTCTTGACAAGAGCACAAAGTCCTGTCAAGTGGGAGCTGGGCAAGAGAGAGAAGCCCCTGGCTCAGATACCTCCAGGGGCCTACCCTCCCATCCCCAGTTTCGAAGATCACACACACAATCCTTGCTTAAAAAGTCCCCCACTGCACCACATACCCAGAGACGGCATGATCACAGACTCCCTGTCTTTGAAGGATTGTGGAGAACAGGGGGAGTGCCCCAGACCTGCAGGAGACTGGGTGTTGAACTGGTCTGCACAAAAGGGAACAGAATGGCGTCTGCAAATGGCAAGACTTGCATTCCTGGCAACATTATGGAGTATTTTATTAGAGGGATGGTTAGTAACCACTCAGTGAAAGACACAGAGATCCCCCAAGCCAGTGTGGCCTCCCTGAGAACAGTCTGTTCAATTCAGTACAACAAGCTTTCATTAAGTGGTTCCTATGGGCATGGCACTGTGCCAACCATTGGGGATGCCAAAGCAGAGACCTTTAAAGTCCCTGTCCCTAAGGAGCTTACAATCTACAGACACGTCTTAACAGATGAGCTTCATTGCCTTCTTTGATAAGGTCAGATCAAGGCAATCCTGGAAAAATGATTTTCTCTGCTTCTCAGTCTGTCATTGGGTTCTGTGTTTATGGAGAAGCCAGGAGATGATTCTGGATCTGGAACTGCTTGGTCCAGTATTTCTTCTCAATTTCATCTGTGACTTGGCTGAAGGCACCCATGACCGAATTCTAGCAGGCAGCACCCAGGAGAGAACATTAGATTGAACCTGCTAAGCTTGAGTGTGATGGGGTTATTAAATAGGCAGCCTTCCAGTTGGGTTCAAAGACATGGCTTCAGTTCCAATTTCACCGCTACCACACCAAGATGGAGGCTCCTCCCCTCCCCCCAAGACTCCTGTCCCATCTCTTCCATGGTGTTGTCCTGCCCCCCCACTTGCCCCTTCTTTGGGCTCCCAGAGCACTTTTGATAAAATGTCAATATGGTTCCTGGCTGGGTCCAGTCTCGTATCGCTCCCAAATTGTTGGCTGTGAATGTGCACTTTCCTAAATAGACTACAAGCTTCTAGAGAGTAAGAGGGGAACCGTGTTCATCCCTGTCTTGTCCTGCTGGAAGCCTCCCTCCCTAGGAGCCAGTCCCCTTTGCTTGGCCATAAGAATCATCCTCTGCAACTGAGGAAAGCCTTGAAAATCAGATAGTTCCAACTTGGCCTTTTCCTAATGGCCTGGGCCCCATTGCTGAAGCAGAATCCAAACACAGGTCTCTGATGCCTCCCTTTCTGCCCATTTCCACTGTTACCACCTTCATAGTGACTTTGGCCGCCGGCTTCCTGACTGTCCCAGTGGGGCATTAACCAGATGCCCAGCCATAGGTAGCATGGCCTATACATGCGATGGATGGCTTGAAGTTAGGGCCAAGGCCAAGGTGGGCAAGCTCTAGAACCACTCATCTCCTGGAAGTCTTTTCCCAGCTGGATAAAACAAGAATAACAATCCTTCTGCTTCCTACCTCACAGCGATGTTGGTAGGATGAAAGGAGGGTGGGGCCAAGTAGGGGTCTTTTAGCCTGGGCTAGACTATATTCAGTTGGTTATTGCTCGGGAGACAATGCAGCCGCTGCTCTGGGTCTGGGCTTGCCCACTGCGGGCTGCCCCACTCCAGATGGTTCCGCCTGGCTTCTTTGCCCTCCACTGTCTCTGGCCACATTTCTTGGCCCATAGTGTTTTGCATGAGCCCTGCAGTGCACCCCAATTGAAAAGATGTCAGGGTCAAAGGTGGCCCTGGTGGGGTGGGGGAGCATTCCTTGCCTGGGCTGGCCTGGCTGGGGAGCAGCCCCAAGCATCAGAGGGAGGGGCAGGGTTGCAAGTACTTTTGTTCGCTCTGCTGGGGAAGAGGAGAGAAAAGGAGGGAGGGAGGGGGAAGGGAGTTGCTCCCCATCTGGAACCATGTGGAATTTCAGCAGTGGAGACATTTAACCTGACTTTAATTTAAGTTGAAACGTCTGATATTTCTGATAGTAATAACATGCCCTGGATGTGGAGGGGGAGGGGGAGGGGGGAGAAAACCCCAAAGGAAGACCAGCTAGCTCTTAGGATTCCTTTCTCAGTCTGGCCCAGGGCTGCAGGCACTTAATGGAGGCCAGAATGAATCAGATGTGGGGACCTCAAGGGAGACTGACTGCACCAGAGTCCAAGACAATGGAGCTGGGCCCATCCGTCCTGGGGGGGGGTCTCTTAGCTGACTCCAGGGCTCCGGACCTCTAGGACTAGGGATGAGGGGAGGCTTGTGGGGGCCCCCAAGGTAGCAGGCCCCGGCAAGGTCCCAGGGGGCTCAGTTGCCCGGCCCTGGCACAGTCCGACTGGGTGGGTGACTTTGGGGGGTCCCCCTCTGCTCAGGGCCTGGGCTCAGCCCGCATGGCCACCGTGGCTCCCTACTGTGGGACTCGTGGACATCCAGTGCATTCCATTGGCGGTAGTGTCTTTAGATCAGACAGTTCTGCCACTGTGTAGCTGGGGATCCCCAAGTGCCTGTTCTCTGGGAGCTCCCTGGACACACTCTCCTGGCTGGGGATGCCTTGGCTCCCGGCTGATGCCTCCCTGCCTTCCTCTGCCAATCTTCGAGCTGCCTGAATCTAGGTCTGGCTCGTGCTCTGTCTATGCTGGCAGAGTTGGCCACATCACGGGCCAAGCACCCTGCCACCGAGAAGCCAATTGGTTCATGCTGGAGTCCCTGGGTGATTTTTGGCCTGGGGGGTAGAGGGTGGGGGACGACTCTTCTGGCTGCTCTCTGTCCCTTTTGGCTCGTGGCCAGCCTGGAGGAACAAGTGGCCCCGAGGCCGCCCCAGCAGTCAGAGGGGAAGCCAGACCCGCGGCTCATCTTCTTCTGCCCCCGCAGCCCTCCAATAACCCACAAGCTCCACTGAGGGGGGAAACCGGCTTTTTTTTTCCCTTCCAAAA
Organism: Macrotis lagotis; assembly: GCF_037893015.1. Classification (NCBI taxonomy): domain Eukaryota; kingdom Metazoa; phylum Chordata; class Mammalia; order Peramelemorphia; family Peramelidae; genus Macrotis; species Macrotis lagotis. The sequence goes on from NC_133666.1 coordinate 76,526,073, forward strand.
TCTCTATTTTTTAAGCAAGGAAACAGACTTCACTTTCAATCTTCCTTCCAAGAGATTGTTATAAACAACAGCAGCTTTGGGGCAGGGGGAGGAGGGAAGAAAATGATTTGGGAGATTAGGGAGAGGACGGCCACAGGGTCCCCTTTGAAACCTCCATAAGCTTGTTTTTCTTCTGGGGGTTGCCCCCCTCCCCCTTCTCTCCCCTCCCCAAGCAGTCTGACTTAAAAGGAACAGTATGTGGTACCCCAAGTCAGATTGTGGTGGTGGGTCAGTGGCAACAGCTCAGCCAGGTGGCTGCAGACTCCAGGGAAGGTCTCCCCTTTAACCCCCAGCCCAGGCAAGAGGTGAGGGTGACTGGGATGGAGGAGACCCCCCCCCACTGTGTGTGTGTTTGGGTGGGGGTTTTGGTGGGTGAGGGCTGGGGGGTGCTGGGGGGTTGTGAGGAGTGTGGATGTGTGTGAACACGGTGGGGGGGTGCCTCAGAGGACATGAGAGTCTCAGTGGCAGTGCAGAGAGAAAGCAGCTGGTTGGGCCAGGAACCCAAAGGGCCCCCCTGGGGTCTGGATGCTGGGAGTGTCATCTTTCCCAGACAGTCACCAGGGAAGGTCACCGCTGGCACAGGAAGGAGTGCAGATCAGGAAGGGTCCCTCAGGGTGAGTGACTGGGCTTCTCACCCATGTTTAGTAGGTCTTGAGTTTGAGTTGAGAAAGAGCTTCCTCAGTGGGGGGTGCTCCTTGAGGTCTGGGGTGTCAGCTGAGGGAAGTGGGGGGATCAGAAGAACAAAGTCCCCAAGCTGTGGCCTGAGTTGACCCTCCCCCACCCTTCTCTGGCAGGTTAGGGAGTTGGGCTTGGGAAGGGAGACAAGGCTGAGAGGTGAAATTCCAGGGCCCTGAGCCAGTTTCTGCCTCGAGCTGCTTCCTCCCTCGCTGTGCCCCATCTCCACCTAGGTGAGGGTGCCTTCCTCGCTTCCTATGGACCTCACATGGTTGGGAGGGAAATGGGGGGACATTAGCTGTCCTTCTGCACTAGACCAGATGAGGCAGCCTCCCAGTGCCTTGGACTAAAGACAGGTGGGCCTCCAGGGCCCTATGAGTGAGCTTTTTTCCCTTCTCCCCTCCCCCCATCTCTTTTCTCAAAGCATTTCCACATCTAAGTTAAGGACTCATTTGATCTTCTTAGTACCCCTTTGAGTCAGGAAAGGGCAGGGTGGAGCAGGCCTTATTATTCTAGTTTGACTGATGAAGAAACTGAGGAACAAACCGGCTTGGGGATTTAGAAATAACAGAGGAGGAAAGTGAGGTCCAGAGGGGCCCAGGTTATGGAGGCAAAATGGAAAGCATCAGGCTTTTCCCCCAAAACCTCTGTTGTCTTGCTAAAGATCTTTCTTTACCCCAAGGCCATTGGGTTTCCCTCTTCCCCACTCCAGTCTGTTAGGAGGAAATAGTGGGGTTCAGGATCAGAGGACTCCAATTCAGAAAATTCTTACTTGGCAGTTTTCACTGTGGAACCTTGGGAAAGTCCCTTCTGGCTGGCTCTAGCCCTCAGCAAAATGGGGCTACAATGGCAGCCTCCAGAGTTGAAAGACCCTTCCCTGGGCTGGTGGGTGCTACAGCCAGAGGAGGGTGGCCAGGAGGGAGGTCTCTGGGACTCGAAGAGACCCCTTCCCCAGGTGATTTGTTCTGGTGTTCTGCCTTGCTCTGTTTGAACCCAGGGGCAGAACCAGGAGCAGTGAACCAAAGGGCAATCAAGGCTGGGTGTCAGAAAGGGTCACAGAGGAAGCAGCTCCATGAGTCTGGGGGCTGCCCACTGCCCAAGGATTTCTGGTCCCAGGTGGGGAAGGGCCCAGCCAGCTGGCCTTGCTCTGAATGAGCAGCAGGACAGCTCCCAGAGGAGTGTAGGGCCCCAGAGAGGCTGTTGCATTGGCCTGGAGGCCAGCAAGCTAGCAAGGAGTCAGCTCTACTTGGCCCACAACACTAGTCCATGGCTTCCTGTGCATAAGTCATTCCCTTGCTCTCAAGCCTGTGTGACCTTAGACAAGTAACCCCTCCCCCCAATTTTGGCCTTCTTTTTCCCCTGAGTCAGAGTGAAGAGCTCAAGGGGCCCTGGCAGGCTGGTGGCTACCAGTGACTGGGAGGGGGGAGCCCAGGAGATAACTGCCTCCCTTCTCTCTTGTCTTAAGTCTCCCTTCCTGGGGCCTCAGGGAGGAGGGCAGCCAAGGATAGGCCCAAGGTCTGTCTTTGCAGCTGCTGTGTTCCCCTGGCCCGGCTCCCTCCCCCTTTGGTGTCTGCTCTGCCTTCGGCATCTCTGCAGGCTGAGGCCTCTCCATTGGATTGTATTATTTGTCTTGGCCCAGCAAAGAGACTGAGGTCCCAGAGGAGGATGGGGAGGCCACTTCCAATGTTTCCTCCCGGCCTCTCCCGGTGCCCAGGAGAAGGGAGAGGGCAGAGGTCAGGGATCTGAGAAACAATGGCCCTGGGGGTCAGGCCCCAGAGGACTCTTTGGTTCTGGGTATATCACATCTGGATATAGAACCTTGGATGACCTTCATTTAAAGAGGAGGAAACTGAGGCCCAAAGAAAGTCTACCCACTGCAGCAGCAGAACAGACTTGGGACTTTTTCCAGAATATGATGGGATGCAGAGGAAACAGTACTATATTGATAGCCAAGAATCTGGGTTCCAATCCCTTTTTTGACTGAAGTCAAGGTGGTCACTTAATGGTCCAGGACCTTGTTTTCCTTATTTGTAGAATGAAGGGATTGGACTCGACCCTTTGGGCCCAAATCCCAGATTTGATGGTGTGTGGGCCTCTGACTGAAGGGCTCCAGCTCAGGCCTCTTGGCCTGCCTGGGGCTGAGGAGGGCTCTCTTGGCACCCTGCTCCAGGGCACTGTTTGCACTGTAGGACTCCCTGGAGCTGGTCCCCACTCCCCCTCCCCTCCCCCTTGTCTCTCAGCCAAGCCACACCAAGCCTCAAGCTTTCATCTCGGTCCCATCCGTCAGCCCCAACACTCCCCTCTGTCACTGGAACCTGGCCTCTCTGAACTTTCTCCAATTTGTCTCAATCACAGTGTCCCCAGGGGCAGAGAAAGGAGTCAGGCCTTTTCTCCTGCCTCAGTTGGACCTGACGGGCCAGAGGGTAGGGGCTTGGACTCTGAGTGGAGAAGGATGGGGGAAGGAAACTGGAGGGAGGGACCTTGAATGGAAAGTCTCCACCTGGAGGTCGAGGCAGCGTTGGCCCCCATGGACAAGATTGTATAGTTGCTGCTGCTGCTGCTTCCCAGGAACTGTCCCAAGTCTGACTCCTGCCTTCCATCCTTGTCAGCCTCTCTTCTGGTTAGACAAGTCTCTTTGAAAGGCCCACCTATTATCTTTGAGTGTGTGTGTGTGTGGGGGGGGAGTGCTCCTTTCCTTGGGGCTCAGTTTATCAGAGTAATTTGTTTGCTGTCACCTTGGAAGGCCTGGAGAGTGTGGGCAGAAGCCCCTCCCACTGCAATGCTGGCCAGACCCCACTGAGGCTCAGTGGGGACTTAGGGAGACCAGGAGACATGGGGAATGGGAACCTGAGGGTGCAGAGCTACAGGGGAGAACCAGCCCAGGGGAGAGACCTTGCTTCCCACCCTTAATTTCAAGCCAGAGAGGACTCTAGAAGGTCCCACAATGGATGGAATCCTTGCATTTACTTCTCTGCTGGAGGCAGATGGTCTGCCCCCCCCCAACCCCAGGTCCAGTCCTGACTCTGAAAGGTTCTGAATAGCCTGCCCTAGCCAGCCTTTAGGTCTAGTGTGTGGTGGAAAGACCTCTGAACCAAGATCCAGGAGACTTTATGTAAGTCACTTCCCCTCTTTAGGACTCACTTTCTTCATCTGCAATATGAGACATGTGGCCTAGTGGAGCTGAAAAGTCCTTCTGGCTCTTCTGTGATTCTTCCATGAGCCCTGGCTCTTTCTGGGGGTACTCTTGCTGGGTCCCTCTTCACCTTGGCCTGGACTTAGTTTAAAATCCAGCTGGACACATCCCAATCTTCTCAGCAAGAATTGCCCATGATTTCACCATCAAGGGGTCACCCAGCTTCTACTTGAAGACTTTCCCCTTTGGATGGTGCCCAATCTTTAAAAATACCTCTTTGAGAGGGCTGTGTGCAGGCCTTCAGACTATCGTGGCTCTGGGTTTTGCCTTCTGGTGTCAAATGGAACAAGATGGATTCCTCTTTCTGTGGGCTAATGCTTCAAAGCCCCCTCCCTTGACCCACAACCTTTTCTCTGGCTAAATGTTCCCCAATGCAAGGCAGTGTCCATGATGGTGCCCCTCCTTTGGACTCAGTAGAATTTGTTGCCTCCCTTGCTGCAATGGGACCCCCAGAACTTCTCAAGCTAAGAAAGGGAAGGGCAGATTCTCCTCTGCTTGCTTTCTTCTGCAGGAAGGGAAGCAAGGTGACAGAGCCACTGACACAGGAAAGCCCAAATGGACACTTAGGGCCTTGATTTTGTTTTGTGAGCTTGTTTGTTCCCAAAGGAGGATGAATAGGCAGGGCAGCCTTGTTCTCTCTCTCTCTCTCTCTCTCTCTCTCTCTCTCTCTCTCTCTCTCTCTCACACACACACACACACACACAGGCTCCTGCCTGGTCCTGGAATTGGGGACCAGATCTTTCCCAGGTCAGCAAAGAATTTCTGGCTGGATAGATCTGGAATACGAGGGAGCCTGTTGAGACAGGTGAGGAAGAAGTACAGGAGGCTGCCTGTAGATCCTGGACTTGGCAGAAGCAACTAGGTATAGGGGGCTGGGCCTGAAGTCAGGAAAATCTGAGTACAGATGTGACCTCAGCTACTTGTTAGCTGTAGGACCCTAGGCAAGTCACTTCTCTAACTGCCTCAGTTTTCTCATCTGTAAAATGGAGACAATAGCCACTACCACCCTGGACTGGGGTGAAAAGCAAGTGACAACATATTTGTAACATGTTTAGCCGGTGTCTGCTGCATAGTGAGCACTACAGAAATGGGAGCTGTTCATTAAGCGGGGTGCAGAGTAGGCCGCCTTATTTTCGAAAGCATCTCTCTCAATCTAATGTGGCCGTGGCCCCGCATTGACTTGAAGGAGATGCACAGATAAAAGTCCAAATGCCTCCCAGGTCATTTCCTCCACCTTGACTCACAGACCCGCCCTTCCCCAACGCCCAGACACACATCAGCCCCGGAAGCCAGTCCTGTTCAACTGCCAAGCAAAGATGAAGCTCTCCATCTTCAGAGTTGCTCAGGGCTTCTGGTCTCTTCCCTGCTCCCAGAGCCCAAGCCCAAAGCACACTTCCTTCCAATTGAGGCAGCCACAGGAAGAGCCAAAGAGACTTGAGCTAATGTTCTACAGTTAGGTAATCTAGATAAACTAGGTCCCCATTCCCCTCCTTCAGTCGATCTGTCCAGAAAGGAAACAAGGTGAATCTGGTATCCTCTGTTTTGGAGGAACCCAGGCTGGTTCTTTGACCACAGCTTCTCTTTGCAGAGGTTTGCTGACCATCTTTTAAATAAGCTATTCTGGGATTTTCTCAGGAATTCAAGTCAATCTCTGGGTAGTGGCCTATAATTTGCGGACTCCATCTTCTTCCCTTTTTGAAAATTGTGCCAAACTTTGCCCTTCTCCAATCTCATTTTCCACGACCTTTAAAATATCTCTGACAGTGGCCGGGCAGTCCTACCTGCCAATTTTGTTTTTCTCTCTGTCCTACAAGTCTTGGTTCACCTTCCTTTCTGAGGAGCTATTTCCAGTACAGCAGATAACAGATCTTTCTATAGTTCGTTAGGACTTGTGAGTGCTTTACATACATCAGTTTATTTGACCTGGATGATTTCTTTGGTATACAGCTATCTGAAGCCAAGGAGTTGCCCACCAGTGCTTCTCTTAGACTTTTGTCTCCTGTGAATTTAGGGGGGGCTCTAGCAGCTATGTCTTCTTATTTTATCCATATTCTCTATAGTATCTAATTTGGGGAGGATAGACTTTTAAGCAGTCTTTTCCTTCCCTTATCTTTGTCTCTTAAAGCTTACATGATGAGGTTCACAGGACACCTAGCATAGAGCTTCATACTGATCCTTGTTCGGCATACTCTGTCTTTGGCCAGGAGTCTGTCATCCCTCTATTGTTAGTCATCCAAGTCTCCCTCTTTGCCGTCTTAGTCAGCTCTCCACTTCCAACATTAAGTCTGCTCTTCTGATAGCTTCTGCCTTTGATGGACAACAGAGAAGGAAATGCAGCCTGTGTCCTGATGATCTTCAACTTCTTGCTCAAGTCTTCCAAATCCAACTTTCTAGGTTCCTCCTGGCAGTAGTATTCGTGCCCATGTGAATCGCTGCAAGACAGGGAGGGATTGCCATCCATTTTGACTGGGCTTTGGAGTTTCTTTTCACCTGTCTTGGATACACACCCCAGACCTCCAGGTTACCAAATGGCTGCCTCAGCTCCCCTGAGCATCAGAGACTCACCAACCACTATTATTCTTCCCCTGACCTTTAGTGAATGAGACATTCTTCCATAGCATTCTGTAGAGAACAACCACCCTTCCTTCTCCTTCCAGCACCTAGCTCCCTTCTCTTCAGGGAGCCTCTCAAGACTATTTTTCAAGCTCTACATGTGCAGGTGCCCTCTGGACCCTGCGTAACACTCTTCCATGCTCCATCATAGCTTACATAGCTCAAGGCTTCCTTCTTCTACCTCATATTCCCTTTTTTTCTCATTGAAACACTTTTGTTTCTTCTTGAAATCTCTCAGTCTCTTTAGCTCCTTGGACCACCCTTCAAAGTTCCATAAAATTCATCTTCAACTTACTTTTTCAGCTTTCTGTCCCATTACCTCTTCGGACAGCCCAAACTGGCCACACCTTGGACTCTTTGGGCTATCTTCCCTCTCCCTCCCACTTTGGCTCAGAGTCACCCTATAGTTTGATGCATGATAACTTTAATCCAAATATATGTAGAAGAAAGGATGATGATGTTATAGTAGAAAAGGCTTCTAGGCTACTCAGACACCACATGCCTGTGATAGGGATCCTTTCTTAAGAGATTTGGAAAGTGTTGGACAATGGCAAAAATCAGATATGATGATAAATAAGGAAACTAATCTCATGGGAGCAGGAAATGACTGATTACTGAGGTGGAAAGCATTTCCAAGTCAGCTGTCTCTGATTCAGTCAACTAGTTAGTGCAAAGACCTCCCATCAACAGTGAAGCAGAAGCAAGGAGAAAGGTGGAAAGTCATTGCACATGATTGATATGCTTTGGTCCAACCTCTTCCAATGACCCATCAATGCCAAAGATTAGGAAATGACAAAAGTCAAAGGATGGCCTTGGCTATCGTCATTTTAAATGAAAGTTTAACCAATGTAAAGCAGTCAACACAAGGAGGAGGTCAAAAAAGGCCCAATACTGCCTTCGCCAGGAAACACTTGGTCTCTTCGCCAAGAAGAGAGACAAGGCAGCCAAAGGTAACACTGGTTCAGAATATACACACTCATTTATAAGACACCATGGAATGAGAACTGAAGATGCTTAGGAACAGCATTGCCTCATAAAACAGTGAAAAGCAGAAGCCAAAACAAGTTTACCGAATACTTGGCATGAGATTCAACTAAGCCACATCATCCCCAGAGCATTCCCAGATGAAGCTGGCAGAAAATGGAACAGATTTATCAATGTTTCTGTAATGGTTTATTTTCCTCATCAATGACACATTTGGAGTTTAACACTTCAGTCTCTGATGTACAATAAAAGGAATTAGAAATGTCACTTAAGATAAAGTTGGGACAAAAAGCTGGATCAGACCAGGTAGACAATGAGGAAATACCTACTGGAAGCTGACAATCTTAAACGTATTCAAGGATCATGTTACAAACTGTGTTGGGAAGGGGAAGAAATCAAAAGAATGGGGGGGGGATAGAGAAGCTACTGATGCTGAAAAAAAAAAGGTGATTGAAATCCCAGTCCATGTGCCCACTTTCTCATCTTTATAAAAACCATTATGGGAATGACAGATCTATATTGAGTATGTCCTTGATGAATAAATAAAAAGGGAGCAGTCACACAGTGGATAACCATCCAGACAATACAAAATCTCCCTGTATGTATTGATTACAAACAAAAGTATTTGACTCAATAGTACAGAATTCAGTCTTAAAAGCTGTCTGCCACACAGTCTCTCATGTAGATGTTAGGCTCATAGGAGGCTCCTTGAGAAATCAATGTTTAATGTATCCCAAGGGCAGATGCCAAATTTGAGACCAGGCCCAAGCCCACCTAGTCGTCCTACTCATTCTGCTTTAAAGGAGACTCTCCACTCTTTTGCAAAGTCATATAATCTCCTTTGTCTCCTAACTTGGTTCTTCCCCCTCCCTCTCTCGTGTTTTCTTCAGAAAAAGAAAACAGCTTGCTGAGCTAAGTGGGAGAAGGGGCTGGGGATGCTGGCCAGGCCCATCTTCAGATGGCAACATCCAAAGGTTGAAAACAGGTATCCTTTCCCCCAAAGAGGAAAGCAACTCCTTCTATGCTACCCCCAACCCTTGGGTGATGAGAAGACTCCTAACTCCCATCTCTGTCTCTGACTCTGTTTCTGTGACTGTTTTTTTATCCTTGTCTCTGTCTCTGATTGTCTGACTGTGTCATCTCTCTCTCTCTCTCTCTCTCTCTCTCTCTCTCTCTCTCTCTCTCTCTCTCTCTCTCTCTCTCTCTCTCTCTCTTTCTCTCTCTTTTCTCTCTCTCACACACACACACACACACACACACACACACACACACACACACACTCACATTTCCCAGGCCCTCCTGCTGCCAACATTATAGTATTTATCAGCATGGCCTGACCTCACATCATAAAAATATACAGTGTGGAACGAAATTCACCTTAAAATCTCTTCTAAATATATGAAAATAATAGGAATTCCCGTGCGTCTGATTGAATTTGCTGCTTGATTTTAGAAAGTTGCCAGGCCCCCCTAAGGCCAGCCTGGCCCAGGCAGAGGCTGGGGTTGCTCCCTGGGCCTCTTCAGTTCAGCTCTCAGGGGTTTGCTAGGGCCTTGGGCCAGAGGCCACGTGCTGGTCACCAGACAGGGCTGCCTTGGCCCGGTTAGCGAGCAGAAGTGAGCTCTGCCATTCCTTTGGTAACAGTGACCACAAATTGGGAGGTGGTGGCTGGGTGTGGGGTGTGGGAATGAGGATGGGGCCAGGTGAGAATTGCTTCCAGCATTTCTTCCCAGCCAGAGGCAGGGATGACCCCTAGGGCAGTAGGCAGCCATGAAGGGAGAACAAAGAAGAGAGGACACTGGGAAAAGTGGCCTGAACAGAAAAAGATTATTTCCAATAGACTGGCAATATTGGAGGGGGGGGGGGGTGAGCAGAGAGACCAGCTGAGTCTGGTTTAGCCCTTTCCTCTGAGAAGGACTGACAGACTAGCCATCCCCATCTGGCAGGAAGCAAAACCTCCTTGGAGACTAGTGGGGGAGACCCCAAAGATGTGCTTCCCTTCTCAGGCCTCCTGGGTCTTATAAGTAAAAAGTGAAATTCCTTTGTGAAATGAGGAACCTGACTTTGATGGTTTCTGAGGCTCTGCCAACTCCAGACCCCCCCCCCCCCCATTTGAGGTCACTCCTCTGGAGCTCGTCTTGCTCCTTTCCCTAGCACTTGCTGCTCTCACCTCCCCAGGTGGACATTTCCTAGCTCCCTCCATTGGAATTTACCCAATATCCCATTGGATTCCACTGTGTCCAAAAAATGAAGTCTCCCTTTCAAAGGGAATATTGTCCCTGGAAGATATCTTAGGGATCTTGCATCTGGTCCAACCCTATATTTTATAGATGGGGAAAGTGAGGCTAGGTGAGTGGTAGCAATATGCTCAAGGCCATGCAGCTAGTGAATAGTACACTTGAGACTGTTCTCTTGTTTTGACATGATTTCTTATCCTTCTCTCCACTTACAGAGACAACCTTGAGCCTGACCGTCATCACTTCTGGCCTGCTGGCTGGCTTCTCTGGTGTCCCTGGCCTCCCTGGTTTCCCTGCCTCCAGCTTCCCTCCAATCCACACCCTCTCCCCTACAGTCGCTGGAGTAATGTTTCTAAAGTGCAGTCACACTCTTCCTCAATAAACTCCTGTAGCTCCATGTTGGCTCTAGTATCAAATGTGAAGTTCTCTATGCTTTTCAAAGTCCTTCACACAATCTGACCTCAACTGTTCTTTATTTCCTTTTCCATCCTTTGCTGGGTCTAACCAATCAGGCTCTCGTGCTGTTTCTCATACAAAACTGTTCCTTTGGACAGGCTGGAAAGGCTCTCCCTCCATCCTCATTTATGCCTGTTGAGTGCCCAAACACCCTGGCATCAACATGGCCCGGACTTCGATGGAGACACTTTTTATGCATTTCTTGTCTTTAGTGATAGAAAGAAGGGCCTGGCTTCTGATTCTGAAGGCCCACACAGAGTTATGAAAGTCTGGAAAAGCATCAGCTTTTTGACCCACCAGGTGATGGATGGGCCAGGGCTGGCAAGCAGGAACAGCGTGTGTGTGTGTGTGTGTGTGTGTGTGTGTGTGTGTGTGTGTGTGTGAATGTTAAAGTCCCTGACTCCTGGAATTTCCCTGGGTCTCTCTGGACTCTGCCCTGGAAACCCCCAAAGAAGAGAAGTCAGAGGTGGCTTGGAGTTGAGTCACATGGGGTATTGGCTGGCTATACCAGTTAGTGGTTGTACTCTGAGCTGATTCTTCCTTTTCATCCTAATATTCTAGGATTATTAGTGACTTCCGTTTCTGAAGTCTCAGTTTCCTTCTGTGTCCAGTGAGGATGTGGGACTCTTTGAGCTCTGAAGTTGCTTCCGTTCTTGGGGATCTTTGACTGCTCCTGCTTCACATATCTCTTATTTTTCTTTTTTTCACTAAAGGAGAAATGAAATCAGTGCCCCCTCTATCCCCCCCCCCCCCCAGGGAGGGCAGGGCAACCTCAACAGAGCTTCCTCATCCAAGAGATGTGTTCAGACACTTAGATGGACAACATGGTTGTCATCTGCTTGGCCAGGGCAGGCTAGCCACAGAGGTTAAAGAAAAGACGCTTGCAATTTGTTCATGGACAGGGGGCTCAGGCCTTTGGGCCAGGCAGAGACGGCCACTGATGCATGATGCCGGCGAGCATTGGACCACGTCAGAACTTCCTGCCAGGCTGAGGAATCTCAGGCTCTTGGCCATCTCTGAAACAGAGGCTTCCCTTTGACCTCATCATCCTATCTATGGTCAGTCCAGTCACCTGACTGTACCTGAAGGAACCTGGCTTTTTAACACTGGTCAACATTCCATGGCTGCCACTATTCTCTAGTTTTGAGAATAAGCTGGCAGGTGGAAGCTATCCAAGGAGGTCTGATGCTTTGGAGGCACCAGGGAGGGCATGGGAATTTAATTACAGGGGCAGGTCAGCCACCTCAGCCTTCCAGGATGACTCCTTAGAGACCAGAGCCATTGCTTCCTGGCTCACAAGTGACCTACACTTTGGGATGGTGGAGCGCAGGACCTTTTTTCAAATATTACATATATGTGTATATATATACATGTATATCATCTATCTATCTATCTATCTATCTATCTATCTATCTATCTATCCATCTATCCATCCACCTGTCTGTCTGTCTGCCTGTCTATACATCTATTGGGAAGCAGGATGGAAGCAGGACAACAGCTATGAAGGTCAGAAGAGGGGAAACAGCCCATCTGACAGCTTCTAAAAAGAATCTGCAGCCAGGAAAGGGGAGCCAATGAAAACCAAAAGTTTGGGGAAAATGGCTTCAGGGATTAGGGAATCCAGGGCCTGCCTGCTAAAGGGAGGCTGGAGAAGTCACTTCAAAGATTCTTCTGTTTCTGGAGCTAGGTGGCTCAGTGGAGAGAGTGCCTAGCCTGGAGTCAGGAAGACTTGAGTTCAAATCCAGCTTCAAACACTTCTTAGTTGGGTGACCCTGGGCAAATCACTTCACTGCTGCCAGCCTTGGTTTTGTCATCTGTAAAATGGGAATCAATGGCACCTCTCTCCCAGGATGAAAGAGGAAATTTCAAAAGGGTTTGGCATATAGTAGAGGCTTGGTTTTCCAGAGCAGCCTGTGGTCCCCTCCCAGATAGAGGAGCCCCTGCTCTTCCATCCAGGCCCTGCTGGCTCCATGGAGTTAGGGACAGCTCTTCCTGCTGCCTGCTGCCAGTTCTCCAAGCTGCTCCTCCCACCCCACTTGGAGCTGCATCACTAAAGGGTCATTTCCATGACAATTCCTCCTGGCCTCCCCATTTGGGGCAGCCCTACCTACCCCCAAGTGGGTCCCTATTCTCCTGAGCAGGCCCTCTTCTCTTCCCTAGCCTTGGAATTCCAATGCCTTTTGAACAGGGAAAGTGAAGGCAAGGGGGCGTTCTGTCCAGCCAAGGGACTGAGCAGCCTCTCCTCCCCCTTTCCCCAAATGTTTCAACCCTAGCCCTTCCAGCACCAAAGGGTGGCCCCAGCAGATCCTTTGTGCAGGAGGAGTTCCTTGGAGCCTCTCCACTATTCCAGTCAGTTTATTGGATCACTTTGGAGCAGGGATGAAAGGGAGGCTTCTTCCCGCCTCCAGCAAGGGCTCTGGTCCAGTTAGGCCACTGAGGCATGGAGGAGCAGGGGCTTAGAAGGCCATTTCCTTCCATGTCCCTCTTCAGGCCCTACATTAGTGTTCTGCCCAAAGCCCAGCTGGCCCATTTCACGGACACTGAAATTCCATGGTCTGGTCATGCTCTGGGCCTGCCCCCCACCTCTGCCTCTCCTCATTCTTTCTTCTATGCTTCCACTTTTCCCCTTGCCCTGCTTTGAGTACACTCACTTCCCTGCCCCTCTCAATCCCTTGAGGAGCTCCCCCGAACTCTCTCTTCTACTGCTGATCATGCTTTGCCAAATCCCTCTCTGGGGTCCCCCAAGCACACACTTCCCTCCCTCTGATTCACATCTTACTGAACAGAGACAAAGAAAAGGATGCAAGGGTCCACTAGCAATTTCTGGTCTGGGATTTCAATGGGGTCCTCACTGGGCTAAGGCAATTTCCCTTCCTCATCTTCTTCCTCCTTAATAGTAAGGCACTAGACCAGCCGTTCCCAAGCTTTTCTTCTTGCCACAAGTCTCCCTTGGAGATCTTCCCTGGCCCTGACCTTCTTAGCTCAGGCCCTTATCTCATACTTTACTGAAAAAATGGAGGCCCTTTGCCAAAAAGCTCCCCCTCTCCCTCATCAGACAGTCCTCTGACACTTTGCCCCCCTATGGCTGCCTTGGATCCAGTCTCTGTTAATGAGGTGACCCTTCTGCTTGCCAAGGCCAACTGCTCTGCTTGGGCTTTTGATCTGATCTCGCCTAACCTTTCTACCAGATTGCTTTTACCATAATCCTTCCTCTTTCTGGAATCTTCCCTCTTGCCCTGCTGCCTGCAAACATAAGCAGGTCTCCTTGCTGCTTAAGAACCTCTCCTGAGATTGGCGACTTGCCTTCTGGTGCCTATCCCTGACCCTTCCCAACCTGATCCCTTATTGCCTCCTCTTTCCTCTCCTCTCCCTGTCTTCTCCATCTGCAGTCTGGCTTGCAAGCTCATGCTGCTTCTCCCAGTCATTGCCAAAGCCAGTGGCTTTTTCCCCATCTTCATTCTTCCTGAGCTCTCTGCAATCCCTTCTGTCTTTCCTGGCTGTAGGGACATCCTCCCTGCCTCAGTCTCCTTTGCTGGATCTCTGTGCAGGTCTTTTTCCCTCCGCTAGTTTACTTGGATGGCTCCATAATCATTTCCATGCTGATGATTCCCAGATCCCCAACAGCCTCTAGGACATCTCCAAGTGCTTCTGAAACTCAGTGTGTCCAAAACTGAACAGGAAGCGAAGGGTTTGGGCTTTGGACCTTGCCCCTGGCTCTAGAGTCTCTGATCCATGACAGCAAGGTTAGCTGTGAAACTTTAGAGAACCGCACATTTAGGTTGACCCTGTGACATGGGGGCAGCGGATCCCCCCATGGGTGCAGTGCCATGATGGACTTGCCCAGGATTTGGAGTTAAAGGAATGAGGGGGCTGGCTAAGTGTTGCAGTAGATGGAGCCCTAGCCTCAGAGTCAGGAGGACCTGAGTTCAAATCCAACTTCAGACACTAACTAGTTGTCTGACCCTGGGCAAGTCACTTAACCCCAATTGCCTCTAGAAGAAAAAGACAAAGGACCAAGGAACAACATCCCAGGTCTGTTGATGATGACAATGATGATGATGATGATGATGATGCACATTACCAGTCATGTACCCTAGGGCAAGTTGCTGCCTCTCCCTGAGTACAGTGAGGTAGTTGAACTAAGTGTTCTCCCAAGGCCCTTCCAGCTTGAAATCCTATAGCCCTCTGAACATGGAGCCAGCAGGAGGTGTGTGTGTGTGTGTGTGTGTGTGTGTGTGTGTGTGTGTGTGTGTGTGCACATGTCTGACGGTGCATGAGCTGGTTCCTGAGCCTATCTCTCAAACAGTAGGGAGAAGAGGAAGAAAGCCCAAGCTCTAAATCACCCAGGTCTTTGGAGGCTCCTGCGCTGGTGGGGTGGCAGAGGGAGTGAGTGGGCCCGATGCCTGATTGAAACCAGACTCAGGAAAGAGGGGCTGGAAGTGGGGTTTCTGCTGCCTGTCCTGAGAAACTGATGTCTCACCCACTCCATCATTCCCACGGGGGCAGCTGCTCCCAGCTGCCGCCCACCCCTGCCCCCAGCTGCCCCCTCCCCCTGCCCCCAGCTCCACCTCCTTCCAGCCCCAACTCTGAAGCAGCCTCTTGCCCAGGCCCTTTCTGACTTTCCCAGTCCCAAACAGGCCTAGAGAGTGGCAGGGCAGGGGGAGGGGGCAGCATGGAGTAGCCTGACCCCCACCCCCATCTGGGCTGGGGAGAAAACCCTATTAGCAATGCTGCTGTTTTTCCTAGGAGTCTCAGGATGAAGACCAGCTCAGCTAGGCCTCCCATACTGGGCCCTGACCTGCTGGGGCTCCAAGGCAGAGGGGCCAATTGGACTCCCAGACATTCCAAGTCCAGCCTAACCTGGCCAGCCTTGCTGAGCCACAGAGAATGGAGGGGGGCAAGTAACCAGATAAGGGCTTCTCCTCCTTAGAAGAGAGGTAGGCCCTCCCTGCCCCAGGTTACACAGAGACAGAGTCCGAGTCTGAAAGAGGTTGGGACAAAAATAGAAAGAGAGACAAATAGCAGCAGAGATAGAAATAGAGAGACAGATGGAGACAGAGGCAGAGATAGACAAGGAAACAGAGACAGAGGAGGGAGGGAGGAAAAATAAGGCAAATGACTTGGCAGGGGGACAGCTGTATGGGGGGAGAGAATAGGAAATGCCCCATGAACAAGTGATTTTTGTTGTGGTGGTTTCTTATTTTTTCCTGACCCTATTTGAGGTTTTCTCAGCAAAGATACTGGAGTGGTTTGCCCTTGTCTTCTTCAGTTCATTTGACAGATGAGGAAACTGAGGCAAAAGGGTTTAGGTGACTCACTCACGGTCACCGCACTAGAAAAGTCTGAGACCAAATTTGAACTCAGGTTTTCTTGACTCCAGGCCACATTCTTTCCACTATTGCACCACCTAAGTGCCTCTAGCAAATGGTACTTGAACCACACTTTGAAGGCTGCCACAATCAGCCAAGGGCATGGCTACTAAGCTCACCTCCCAGGGCCCTGCCAACTCACTTCCCCATAAACCCCAAGGGGAAACCATGAGAAACCTTCTTCAGCTCCTCTCCAAGATGCACAAAATGTGAGATCCAGCCCCTTTCTTGTACAAAAAAGAGGGTCAGAGAAAGGGGCTGTGACTTGTCCAAGGTCATATAGGAGAAGTGGATGAACAGCCTTTTGGTATCCACCTGTTGCCCAACTCTCTCAGGGTTCCCAGAAACTGGTGCATGCCCAGCAGCCACACAAGCTAGAGTGGGTGGAGGGCGACAGACGGGCTTCAAAGCCATTGGTGACTTAAGAGTGGGGTGTCTATCCCAAGTGTGTAAAGACTTCTGTGGGTAGAATAGGGAGTTGAGAAGAACTCATTCCTAGAGCCATGAAGCAGGCTCTGTGGAGGCTTCGAGTTGGGTCCCAGAGGGTGGTAGGCTATCTCTGTCCCCTTCCCCTTAACTTTGGCTTTCTTGTCATCCCTCTTCTGAGAGCTCAGTGGGCAGCTTGTGAGTTTTGTCAGCAGTCATTTCAAGTACTGAGAAATTTCCCAAATGGGATGCACTTTGCAGATGAAGAAACTGAGGCCTGTCTAAGAGGACTCAGTGGGGTTCTGCTCCCAGATTCCTGAGCTCCCACTCCAGGATTCTCTTCCCTACCCCACAGTTGGCTCCTCTTCATAATTACACCTGCAAAGAATTCACATTGATTATACTTGTAAAAAAGAGAAGAAATTCAATTATGAAGAAAAATCAAACCGTTGTGCAGCCTGATAACACTTGCCAATCTGCTCCAGATGTCCCAGGCCCGCATCTCTGACAAAGACAGGCAACTCTCCCCCGAAACGCATCCCAGCTGAGCTGAGGGCGCTGAGGCTGGCCTGCTCCAGCCTGGACTACTGGGCCCCACACCTCTGCAGGGGACTAGACACTCCTTCCAGCGGTCTTGTTTGGGCTGAAAGCGTTGGCAGTTTTATCTCCTCATCCCCTTCCTTGCTGCAAGTCGTATGAGGAGATGACCTCGGCAGTGCTAAGGATCCCTGGACTGCTGAGTTAGACTTCTTGTTGCCATTGTCACCCCTTTGTCCCAAGCCTGTCCAAGGGTCCCTGAGGCCTACACTTCTTGCTTTCCTCCCGAGCTGAGATAGAATCAACATCTGGGTCCCCTCTCAGGCAAGGAGCCCCAGAAGCCTACTCCAGATTCCGTGGGCCCCAGGGAGTAATCAAATGCCTCCCCCTGCTACTCTTCCCCCAACAATATCCACCGGGAGACTCGAAAGGCCTAAGGCTCAGTGTCCCCATTTAGGGGATTGAAGTCAAGTACTTTCCTGGGGATTGGCAGCCATGGGGTAGGGGGCAGTTGTCCACAGGACTTCCAGAAATCTAGTGAGGAGGATGCCGATCTAGGCCTCAGTTTTCTCACTTTGATCCTTTGTAAAACTGGAAGGTTCCACTCTGCCTGAAGTCCTGAGATCCTCTGAGGGTCCCTCTAGGCATGGCTAGCATGGATGATGACGATGTCTGTCCTTGAAGAAGACTATGACACCGGGGAGGTGATGCCACAACAAGCATGTGAATTGGATTGGAGGGAGGGGGACTGTGCTCAGTCCCCAGCCTCCCTTTCTCCTCCAGAGCCATCTGGGTCCAGGGGCCAGATAGGAATCAGGATGACTGGAGATGGCCCTGGACGTGAGGTAGTCAGGGTGAAGTGACTTGCCCAGGGTCTCACAGCTAGTAGGACTCAAATATCTGAGGCTGGATTTGAAGTTTGGTCTTTCTGACACCAAAATACATCCCTCAACTTAGCAGATCCAGAAAATTTCAGAAAAATGAGTCTAAGAGGAAGCAACAAAGCAGTCTACGGGGCGGGGGGGGGGGCACAATCAGGGAGACTTCCTGAAAGAGGCAGCAACTGAGTGGATGAAGGTCAGACATTCGACAGGTGAAAAAGAGGAGGGAGGGCATTCCAAGGAGCAGGAACTTGGCAAGCAAAGGCCTGGGGGAAGGAAAAGGAGACCAGGAGTTACTGCACTTTTTTCCTTCTCCTGTTTTCCCCCTTGGGCCATTGACCCCCCCCCTCCCGCTCAGAATCGGAGGTAATAACACATTTTACAGAAGCCAGTTAAGAAATAAAGAGGCTGATGTCACCTCCGGGGAGCTCATAAACCTGCCCCCCCTTCCCACAGGAATGCCTGTGCCTAACCCTGGCTCAGTGTGTGTGTGTGTGTGTGTGTGTGTGTGTGTGTGTGTGTGTGTGTGTGTAAGCACAAGTGAGTGGGCCCGACTGTGTGTGTGAGTGTATGGGTGGGTGTGTAAGTGTGTGAGTGTGTGGATGTGTGTGGAAGCAGGTGTGAATGGGCCTGGCTGTGTGTGAGTGTATGGGTGTGTGTGTAAGTGTGCAAGTGTGCAGATGTGTATGGAAATGGGTGTGAGTGGGCCTGGCTGTGTGTGCGTATGTGGGTGCATGTGTGAGTGTGCAAGTATGCAGATGTGTGTGGAAGCGGGTGTGAGTGGGCCTGGCTGTGTGTGAGTGTATGGGTGTTTGTGTAAGCGTGTGAGTATACAGATGTGTGTGGAAGCGGGTGTGAGTGGGCCCAGCTGTGTGTGAGTGTGCAGATGGCAAATGAGCATGTGTGAATTGCAAGCATGTAAACCTGTGTGGCTGGCATCTGTGAGTTTGCAACTCTGTGTGAGGATGCACAGAAGGTTGGACAGAGGGTGCATGTGTGAAGGTACAGAAGAGAAGGGGCAGTAGCCTGGGGCCCAAGGGGAACAAGGCTGAGCGAAATGAGGCGTCTGGGTCTTTGTCCCTGTTCCTTGCCTGCCTAGAGTTGGGGCTTTTACCATTGGCCTCAGGAGCAGGCTTCAGACCCCAGCTCTGTAAGCAGCAAGGGCCTGCTTGGGGTGGACTGGTCACATAGAAGGCGGAACACAATTGTGGACATGCCTTCCACCTCAGAGATTCTAAGACCCCTTTCCTTTCTTCCCTCCTGCCTTCCTTCCTCCCCTTTTCTTTACCCCCCCCACACGCCTGCCTCGCCTCACCTCACCTCACCTCTCTGTCTCTGTCTCTCTGTTTCTGTTTCTTTCTTCCTCCAGTTTTAGACTGATTGGTGTCAAGTGGCATGGCATGGTAGAGAAGACCCTGGACTTGGGAGCAGGAAAACCCGAGTTTGAAAATCATTTTAGTCTCTCATTAGTCACTTTATATCTACCTCAGTTTCCTTATTTGTAAGATTGGTGTCCCCCTGAATTGGGGAACATCTCTTTATTAATAATCTTGTGATAGAAGCTTCAAGGGTCCCTCCCACGAGGTTTCTAGGCACCATCTGGCAGGGGCCCATCCAAGGAGCTACCACCTCTAAATCACACCACCCAGAGGGGCCATCCCAATATATGGAGGAGGGGCTTGCTGGGATGCGGCTAGGGCAGAGTCTATGGTTTCAATATATTCTTTCTTGCCTGGAGGCTAATTTCTCTTGGACCTGGCTATGGGGTGAGCAGAGCAGGGAGGGACTGGGCCAAGCCTTTGGGGAGGGGGTTGTAAATCATCAGGGTCTGGCCTTACCCCCCAAACTCTAAGTTGTCACATCCCAGCTAAAGACCCCAGAATAAGTCATTCCCTGGACTGTCCCCTACTATAATTGGCAAGGCACTACTTCCTGTGCCCCCTACCCCCCCAGCCATTGGTTTGGCTGCTTTTCTACCCACCCTGCCATTGTAAACAGGATCTGTTTCCCAGCAGAGGCAGTCCTAGAATAGGAGGAAGGGGCAGAACCAGATGGGACTTGGGATCCTGGCCTCCTGTCATCTCATTGCTTCACTGGGATGCCAGTTAGAAGTTGGGCTGTTCATGAGGTCTCTGGGCCTGCATTCTGGGTGGGGGGGCGTGTAGGTCCACTTGTGAATTCACATTATATTATAAAAAGCAATAAATCCTGGTTACCACAGTGATGATGAGGATGAGGGTGATGATGCCGGGACTGATGACATCAATGCTCTGTGAACCTGGAGGCAGAATTAGAACCCTACTCCCAGTGTATCATGCCAGCTTCCCCCCACCCCATGCCAGAGTGAGGGCAGCATCTGGCTGTCACTCACTTCCTGGCTCCACCCCCTGCATTAGGCAGCCCTGGGCTCTGACAAAGGACCCTGAGATTTTCCTGTCCCCACCAAGGAAAGCTTGGCTCCTGTCCCACCTCCAAGCAATTTCCTTCTTCCTTTCTAGCTGTCAGTCAAAGGGCCTTGGGTAAAGAAAGCATCATTATCTTAGGAAGCAGCTTAATCAGATTAGATAAAAGGACTGCACCCAGGCAGCCAGCCTGTAGGAGCTGGGGCTCCTTCTTGGTGTCTCCCACTTGCA
The DNA here is from genome assembly GCF_037893015.1 of Macrotis lagotis. Lineage (NCBI taxonomy): Eukaryota > Metazoa > Chordata > Mammalia > Peramelemorphia > Peramelidae > Macrotis > Macrotis lagotis. Next base: position 76,546,113 of record NC_133666.1, read on the forward strand.
AATGGAATCATGGAAAGCCAAGCTCCCAGCTCCCCTGGGCCCCAAGAGGGGGGGACATTTAAGGTCCTCTAAAGAACCCCCACCCAAGGGCCCTGAGAAGGAACCAAGGGACCCAAGAAGCCTAAGCCTTCAGTATGGAGTGGGAGATTGGAGACTTGAACAGTCTGTTCATCCTACACCCAGGTGGGGCAGAGTCAGAACCCAGGGGGTAAGGGTGGGGGCAATGGGCACCTAAGGGAGGAGAGATTTGGAGGTAAATGAACAAAGAAAGGGAATCAGGGGAGGGTGGAGATCAGTGACCAGCTGCAGAAATAGGGATGTGGTAGGGGAGGGACCCCACCATGAAGCAATGTCCTGCAATCATTGGCATTGTCCTAGAGGCAGGTGCAATAGCAAGGGGGTAATGGAGTCCCGGGGAACCCCACAAGGCAGTGGCAGAAGCCTTCCAGAGGGGAGAGCCCCAAATAAAGATCTTGGAAATTTGGACCACCTTGACCCAGAGCTCAGGAATCAGAGTAAGGACCTAGAATAAGCAGAAAGAGGAGGTGGATAATGAAGAAAGTGAGAGAAATCCTTTTTGGGAAGGGACCCAAAGGAAATTAAAAACCTAAAATTCTTTTTTACAAATCATTTTCCCCAAATTCCATATAAAAATTGTAAACATTCATTTAAAAATGTTGACTTCCAAATCTCTCCGTCCCTCTCCTCCCCCCTCCTTGAGAAGGCCTGCAATATGCTCAAGGTTGGACACACGCAGGATTTCTTCCTCCGAAGACTCCCTGTTCAGATCTCTTGACCATTTGTCAAATGGGGAATGACTTGTGTTCTTATAAATTTGCCTCTGTTCTCCATGTGTGAGAAACACAACCTTTCTCAGAGAAACTTGTCCCCAGATCTTCTGTTTGCTGCTCCTTCTAATGTTGGCTGCATTGGCTTTTGTTTGAGGCACTGCCATTCTTGCTCAGCCACTAGGCCTCTGGCTCTTTTTCTGCACCATTGGCAGGAGCATGGGTTCTGGATGCAGTCCCCGGCCCCCTCTTAGCTGCCCACTTTAAGGGACCCCTGAGCTTCTCAGTACCACTTTGAGAATCAGAGGAATGGTGAATGGTCACAGATTGTATCCTTGGAGGAGGGAAAACCTCAGGAGGGAGGATTTCAAATCCCTTTAAATAGTGGCCAAATGGAGGCTTCTCTGAGGTCTTTCCCACTAAGGGATAGGGGGACCTAGAAGACTTGGGAGACCTCCCAGCCCTCTAGAATTCTGGACCCTGCAGCTCTCCCAGCTACTCCCCTGAGGTTGAAAAGAGAATAAGAGGACACCCCAACTCACTGCCCGGGCCTCCTTGGTCCTTCTAGTCCTCGGGGTGGGGGGCAGGTTTGGGGCTATCTGTAGATTTCAGTGATTCTGGGCTGTCTCTTTGGCAAGGGGGCACTACTGTCATGAGAGATAGACAGGGAGGAGAGGCAAGGAATGAGGCTGGAATGGCAGACAGGCAGAAAGAGCACTGGCCTAGGAGTCAGGAAGCCTGCCTTCTGATAAGAGTGGGGCTGCTAACTTGCAGTGACCTTGAGCAAGTCTCTTGCCCTGCCTGGGGGCTCAGTTTCCTGGGTTCCTGGGTTAGATTAGATGGCTCTCAGACTCTTCCCAGCCAACAGTCTAGGAGAGAAAAGCTTCTTTCCTGAATAGCTGTGTCAGTGGGCGGCTTTTGAAACAAATACTGTCTTGGAAAAAAAAAGAGGAAAAGGCAAAGTTTGGGAATTCCAAATGTGTCTGTGGCCGGGTATGAGCAGGGCAAGGCTGGGAGCCAAGTGGCTGAACCGCCACAGGGTGATTTGTCTATGACTCAAAGCTTACTGGGGGGGGGGTGCAGATGGGAGTCAGACTTTTGCAGGCCTGTGTTCCCAGCTCATAGAGCTGGATGACCTCAGCCAAGTCACTGTCCTCTACTCTCCTGCTTTCCCAACCTCCTCTCCCATAGGAAGGAGGCAGGGCCTCCCAAGCCTCTTCCAGCCCTGGCCATCCATTTTTGCATCTCTAAGATGTTCTGTTCAATGTTCTGGGTCTTCAGGTCTCCAGCTCCATTCTGTCCTCTGTCTGTGGCCCTAGTTGGCTCCCTTGGGCTTGGCAGGGCTGTGGGCAAAGAGAATGCCAGCTGAGACAGGGGGGCCTCTGGGATGGTGGCTGGGCTTCAGGGTCTCATTGTCTCCCTCTGTGGGCATCTCTGCCTCTGGCTCCGTCTTTGCCTCTGGGTCCCTATGCTTTGCGTTACATTATTGTGGGTAGGGCTATGGTGTGCTGGCCAGTGTGAACAGCTAATAGGAACCAGGTGGGTGGGGGGTAGGGGAAAAGGGCTGCTCCTTTCCCTCCCCTCCCCCCAGGAGAACTGGGGGGATTGGAGTTCTGTTTCTGGGGCACCCCTACTCTCCTGCTCCAAGGATCTGCCAACCATTTGGACAATGGGATTCTGGGTAAGTGATCTGGCTTCATGGCTCTTTGGAAAAGTCTTTGTTCCTGCTTCTCTGTACTAGGACCCCAAAAGAGCTGACACCAGGTTTCCTGAATCTGCTGACTGATCCCACAAGAGACTGGAGAGAGAGAGAGAGAGAGAGAGAGAGAGAGAGAGAGAGAGAGAGAGAGAGAGAGAAGAATGAAAGAGAGAGAGAGACAGAGAGAGAGAGACAGAGAGAGAGAGAGAGAGTGACAGAGACAGAGAGACAAAGACACAAAGAGCATACAGAGAAAGAAAGAGACCAGGAGAAAGGAATGGTTAGAAAGAGACAAAGGCAGAAAGAAGAAAACGGGAGAGCAGGGGCTGGTGAATTAGGTAGCAAGGGCTGGAGCCAGTCTGTTCTCTGACAGCTTGGGATCTGCCCAGGATCATGAGAGTGGAGGAGAGAGGAGAGGATGAAGGAAGAAGACATTGAAAAACCTAGAAAGGGAGATCAAGGGAGAAAGTTTGGAAGAATGGGGCTCTGCAGAAACCTCTGCCCACACTTAGCAGCTGAGGCCAGCCAGCTGGGCCCATCCCTTCGGCTTTCAAAGCCGCTTTTGGCCCATGTCTAATCCAACTTGTACAACCCACCTAGCCAGGAGGAGTGGAATCTGTGAGCCTTCAGGGGATGCAAAAAGGCCAGTCCCGCCTTGGAAACATTGCCCACCCCCCATTCCCCAGCTGCCCAAGTCTTAAAGGCAATGTCCCAAGGACCAATAGGGTACCAACTGGGGCCAGAGGGCACACCTGGCAGGACTTCTGAATTCAACCTCAGGGCCATGAAAACTGAGAGCATTCTGGCCAGCCTGGAAACCCTAGTGGCACCCGTGGCCACATGGACTTGGCCTGGCCTGGAGGAATTCTGCCAAGTCAGAGTGAGCAGTTCATCTCCCCTCTGGAGCACCAAGGAGAACTTCAATGGAGCCCAAAGCTGCCTTGACTCCTTGCTGGTCCTGGTTCCCCCCTCCAGGAGGAAATGGGCCAAGTGTCATCCAGAGTGGCCAGATCTTCCTGTTTACCCTCAACCTGCTCTTCTCCAGGCAGAATGGGCCAGCCCTTCTCTAGGCTTGGTCTCTTCTGGGGAGCCTTCTCTATCCCAACTCTGGCCCTGCCTAATAGGCAAGACCTCTATCAAAACTGCAACCTCCTGTTCCCTGAGTCTCAGGCAGCCCCTGGTCCCTGGGGGTTTACCTTGGGACTCTGACAGTACATACTAAGGGATTTGCGGTGGGGAGGGCAGGATGGAGTCTAGCAATTGATATTGCTGATATGAACTGCCCCATGCCCCTGTCTTTCCCCCTGTGTTTTTAGTCTCTCCTTTTTGCCATACACACGCACACACACCACACACACACACATGCACACACACACACACACACACACACACACACACACACACACACACACACCTCTTCCCATCCTCCTTCTAACCTCAGGCCTGACCTGGATCATCTCTCACAGTGCCCTCTCCCACTCCCCACTCCCAGGTTCCTGGCTTCCCTCCTATCTGTTGCCAATTCCCCTTTCACAAGCTGGGCTATGTTGCCACTATTTCCCAAAGTCAGCCTGGCAGTCTGGGGGGAGTGGGGTGGGGTGCAAGCAGGCTACTGACTGAGTGTTGGGGGATTCCAATCTCATCATGGCTGGAAAGATCCCACAGGGCCCAGTATCTCTTCCTCCCCCTTCTTCCCTCAACCCCCCCCCCCCACACACCTGCCATCCTGTTCCCCAGTGCCCTCAGAGCAGATTAGACAGTCTGACTCAGTTGTCTAGGCTCTCAGATCAATTCAGTATAGCAAACAATTCCACCAACATATATTGGGCATCTACTATGTACCAATCATTCTGCCAGGTCCAGGGATCCCCAGGTCCTGCCCTTAGGGCCTGGGGTGAGGGTTCGGAGGACTACCCTAACCAGAGTAAACCTTGGGGCAAGGAAGCCTGCCAGATTGGGAGTGGGGAGAGAGGAAAGGAGAATTCAAAAAGGCAGCAGGAACTACTCTATCAAGAAGGAAATGCATAGTCCAGCCAACGGGATTCAAAAACCAGGGAAGATAAAAAACAAAATTTCAAAAACAAATCTAAAAAATAATAAAAATGCAGGGGAAAGGATATTCTAGTGCAAAAACATGGGAACTGGGGAGTAGATTGTGAAAGATTATGTCTAGAGAATTACAGCTGAACCCTTGACTGGACTAGAGAGTATAGGGAGAGGAAGACTGAAATCATCCTGGAACTAGAGCTGAGAGACAGCCTAGAGAAGGCCTTTGGGACCAGGGGAAGCATTGGCTCATCATCAGAAATCACTGGAGATGACTGAGTAGAAGAGGGACATGGGATCAAAAGAGTAGAGGGAAAAGAGAGAAGGTCCAGGACAGAACCTCTGGAGACATCTGCCATTATCCACGATGAGAGATAAAGATTCAGTAATGGCAACTGAAAAGTAGCAGCCAGACAAATGGAAAGGAGAGTGAGGAGAAAGTGGCATCCCAAAACCCAAGAGAGAAGAGAGTATCCAAGAGAAGAGGGTGAGTGACAGCTTCAAGCAAGGGCTGCTGAGATTAAAAAATGGATGAAACCTGAGAGAAGGTCAATGGAGAAAGGCCATTGAAAAGAAGACCATTAGAGAGATGTCATTGAAGAGAAAGCCATTGGAGAGAAGTCACTGGAGAGAAGGCCATTGGAGAGAGGTCATTGTAGAGAGGCCATTGAAAAGAAGGCCATTTGAGAGATGGCATTGGAGAGGATATTGGAGAGAGATCATTGAAGAGAAGGCAATTGGAGAGATGTTATTAGAAAGAGGTCATTGTAGAGAAGGCCATTGGAGAGAAGTCATTGGACATAAGGCCATTGGAGAGATGTCATTGGAGAGAGGTCATTATAGAAAGGCCATTGAAAAGAAGGCCATTAGAGAGATGTCTTTAGAGAGATGTGATTGGAGAGAGGTCATTATAAGAGAGGCCATTGGAAAAAAAATGCCATTGGAGAGAAGCCATTGAAAAGACCATTAGAGAAATGTCCCTGGAGAGGCCATTGGAGAGATGTCATTGGAGAGAAGTCACTGGAAAGAAGCCATTGAAGAGAAGGCCATTGAAAGGAGAGCAGTGGTAACTGGAGAGTTTCAAGGGAATGATAAGGTCAACTGCTGGACTGTAGTGAGTTAAGAAGATGGAGAGTAGGGCAGCTAGGTGGCACGGTAGATAGAGCATTGGCCCTGAAGTCAAGAGGAGCTGAGTTTCAATCCAGCCTCAGATACAATAATTACCTAGCTGTGTGACCTTGGGCAAGTCACTTTAACCCCATTACCTTGCAAAAAAAGATGGAGAGGAAGTGGAAACCAAGGTTGATGAGTTGGTGACTTAGTCCTAGGGTTTTAGAGAGAGATTAGGCCAAGATATATACATTAAGACTGATTCTAAAAGGATAACACCCCTGGGAGAGCTGAGGAAGGGCCGTGCTCCCGGGGTCTTTTCTTCTTCCCAACCCCAGGATCAGGAGAGTGACTGGGACAGCTGACACAGTCCTGCCTACCTGCCTGGGCCTGCAATACCCCCTGCCACTCTCCCCACAGCACCCTGCCTTCTTGTGTTTTTCACATTTCAGGCAACAACCTTCAAACTGAACTAGATGTGACAGGGGATTCTTATCAGTCCAACTCCCCTGGGGCCATGCTCAGAGAGGCAGGATGAGGAGTGGCCTAGCCTTGACCCAACTGAGGAGGGGGCAAAGGGCAGGGAGGGAGGGTCTAGCAAGCCAATACCAAAGTGTTAGGGTTCTTCCATGCCTCCTTTGGAGGGGTTCTGTCTGTGGGTCTTGTCTATCCTTGTTTCTCTTTTCCTTGTCTCTGTAACTCTCTGTCTCTGTATCTTCCTCTTTCTCTGTACCCATAAGCAGGTGTGGGGAGGTGCTTTGGCCTATAGACTTTCAGAGTTCAGGTTGCTGGTAAGACTGAGGCCTGATGAATGGGCCTTGGGGAGAGTGGCTTACTGACCATTCATCAGTGTGGGGGCGGGGGGAGGGAGGGGAGGAGGAAGGGCTGAGGATAGTCTCTGGGATGGCAAAATGGGATTCTTTTTTCTAGGAAGTTTCTCTTCCTTCCAATCTGCCTGTTCTGTCTTTAAGAACCTTCCTCCCATAATTTGGGGCTGCCTACACCCCTTAGCTGTGACAAAAAAAGTTCTTTGACTCCTGATGACATGTCCCTCTGGGGGAGCAGGGGGTTCCTCCATGTTATCTGGGCCATGCTCTGTTGATTGTAAGGGTCCCCCTTACCCAAACCCAGGCTCCAGCTGAAGTCCATGAGGCTATGGGAGTCCTTAAGACTCCCCTGGACTTGATTCATGATAGCTAATCTCCCCCAAAGCACAGTCTTGCTCTGCCCCATTCATCCATGTCCTCCTTGAGGACATGATGCAGTCTTACCACGGAGCCAGAGCCATCCCTTGAGTGTCAGAGGCCTTGGTTCTCAGCTTTCCTAGACTGTGCCTCTCCAGAGGCCCCCCCAAGAATGGTGTTTAGATTGAGAGCCAATGTCCCTCCCTGCCTTTCTGGGAGAATGGGCATCTTGGGTTCCCACAGTTATCTCCCTAGCTCTCTCCCTAGGCTTGCTGGTCTGCTGAGGTCACCAATCCCATCCACCACACCCACAATGGCCCACTTCTCCATCTGTCTGGATTGAGCAGAGCCCGGCCCAGTGGGCCAGCCCGCCTGGTTAGCCAGACAGAGCCAGTGATCCAGAAACCCTGAGAAAGCCTTGTCCTATTTCTGTCTCGGGGCCTGGCTAAGCACCAGCTCCACCAGAAATGCCTTGGCTTTCTCCATTTCCTGGACATTTCAGCTTGAAATGGTGGATGGACAGCTCCTCCCCATGCCCCACTTCAGCCCAGTCTTCCTTCAGTTCAGCTAGTAGGCCAACCTCACAAAGGAATGGTAGCATGAGACCCATAGAGCCTTGGGTGCTCCTGCCCCCCTCCCTTCCTGCCCTGCCCAGGCCTTCCCAGTCTGCCTCCCCCTTCTTCAGTTACTTCTTGATTCAAGGGACCCTGAGGTGAAAGAAGAAGTCAGTGGCTTGGAAGAAACTCCTCCGTTTCACTGAACTGGCACTAATACCCCAGATCTTCTGCAATGACATGACCTGATGGGAAGGAAGAAGAGAGGAAAGAAATTGCCCTGATTTTCTGATTTTCTCCTGAGCTCTGGCTCTTCTCAGGCAATCCCTGCCACCCACAGCCCACCTGTCCATCAGCCTGCCTGCTCCAGCCCCCTCTGCCTCCCGTCTCTGGGCTTTTCGAAGTGGTGCTGGGATTGGGCCCAGATAGAGGCTAGGATGGGTGGTAGGAGGCCAGGAGCAGCCCTGGAGGGGCAGATTCTGAAATGTCCTATACCTGGCCCCTTTGGGGCTACTTTAAAGAAGGAGGGAGGATCAGATGGGGTCCAGGACTCTTAGAGGGCACTTGAGGGTACACATTCAGGAGACAGTGGAGATGACAAAGGAGCTGCCCCCTAACCCGTTTCTGATTGGGGAGGACACTCCTCATAACCTGGCTGGGCCTAGTTTATGGTTCTTGGGAAATGGCAGTCCTCAAGGGTTTGGACCTGACACTTCCCCTTCTCCCCAAAGCCCCTAACTGACACCCCCACCCCCTCTGCTTTTGGCAGTCTCGAGCTTCAGAAGGGAGGGCCAGGCCCACCCATCTCCTTTGCCTAGGTCTACACCTAGTGGCAAGGATGTTGAATGAGCCAGCTCTGGGTCTCCCTTCCTTTCTACTGCGTGGAGAAGGTCATCCTGGACAGCTGACTGGCCCAGAAGCCGATGCCCTCAAGTGATGCAGAAAGGCAAAGGCTGACTTTGTGGTGAGGGGAGCAAATTCAAATTCTGCCCCTATGTAACTACAGAGGTGTCCTCTTTTGACTCTCAGTGGTACCATCTATCAACTAGGGATGATAATACCTTACCGGACCCTCTGATGAATCCTTCACCCAACTACTAGTGTCCTTTGGGATTGGGGGTAGTGGAAGCTCAATTCACTATTTAAAATACAGCACCCACTGTTTTGGAGTACCAGTGTTGTTAAGAATATTTTTTTCTGTAGACAAAGAGTTTACCTTTTTTCTTTGTGACTTTCTTTTTATTGATGTCTTTTGTATTTTCCATACTCTTTATTTTCCCTCCTCCCTTTCCTAATGAGGCATGACCAGAATAATTGTTCTTAGGCAGAGTCACTCCTCTCCTTGAGACCCTTCAATGGCTCCACAATGCTTCTGGAGGAGAGCTTACCTCCAAGATCTTCCACAATCTGCCATTGCCCTATGTTGCCATTTCTTATAGGCTTCGGTGAGCTCTACTCAATTGCCCACAAGTTTGCCATGGTGGATCTACCCAGGGGGGCAGGAAGTCTTCCCTGACCCTTTGAGAACAGTAGTACCCCAGTCATCCTCTCAGTCTTCCAAGTTACTTGTCTAGGCATGTGTGATCCTGATGAGATCCAGAATTCCTGTTCTTCTCATGTTCTTCATTGGTTTTACATGGCGGCCCCATCACAGTTCTCTATGGGCCACAGTAGGATGCTCAGTTTCCATTTTTCAGATACTTGTGCTCCATGGCTAACATCAGGAGATACAGACTATTCACCTAAAAGGATGGTTCTTTGTTCCTGAGCCAAATCTGGTATCACGAATGGATGTTTCCAGTTTCCTGAAAGCAATGCAGCCTCCTCTCCTCTTTCTGGTTAACTAATCACCATTCATATTGTCTGGACCAGCTTGGCCATCTAAATGCTTGTCAGATTGGAACTACAGGCACTCTTCATCCACTTGGGTCTTCCCATGTGGATGGGCAGAGCAGACTTTTGAGTAGTTTCATAGCTCTTCAAGAAGTCCCAGGACTTGTTGCACTCAAGCGAGCATTAAAGGTATAAGGGAAGCTCTCCTCCAGGCCTCTGGAGGGAAATGAGCCCTTTTCAACTTGGACATGCTCTGGCACTCCACCACAGTGCTGAACATACATCTTGCTGGTCCTGAACACCATCCCTTGATGCTCCTGAACAAAGGACTGATGAACATGGGGATATATGGTTATGTCTTTCAAAGAGTTTGGAATGACTTGGGTTGAGAAATAGATTGCTAGGAAAGAGTGTTGAAGGCGACATTTTGTTCTGCTAAATCAAATACTATTTCAAAAGCTCATTGACAAGCCCAAAGCAGAGGGGTGGGTTCAAAGATCCTTCTGCTTGCAGGAACCCCAGGATGGAGGAGGGGGAGGGGAGAAGCCAGACTCAGGGAAAGGAAGAAGGGAAGAGGTAGCTAGCTTTAAGTGGCTGGCCTAAAGTGACTCTAACATCTTCATTATCATCTTCAGCATTCTAGGACTCATTCCAGGACTTCCCTCACACCAGGTATTACCCTCATCTAATTCTACAAAGGAGGAAACTGAGGCTCAGAGAAGGAATAGAACTTATATACTGAGGTCTGAGTTAGGTGGCTGTCCAGGTTCCCTTCTCTGAACTATTTCTCATACAAAGATGTCATGAAGTGAATTGGGCAATTGGAGTAGGGAGTTCCTGACTTGTCCTCTCCAGATAGGTGCTTAGACCCAGGCAACAAGGGGAAAGGCATGGGTCTCTGAGTTTAGCTCGTCCCTTCCTCTCCCTTCCTCTCTCCTTGTTGGGCTTTGCTGGTTCATGGGGACAAGTGTCTACCACACTTCAGGAGCCATGGGCACAGACTGCCAAGCTACCTGTCCTTAGTTCTGGATGTCCTGATCAGGGGTCCTGGGCATTAACGCTACTCTTCACTTTAGAGATAATGGAGCTGGAACTCACCCTGGAGGACAGGCTTGCTCAAAGCCACTGGCACAGGAGGCTTCCCAGTAGCCAAGGGCTGGGTAATGACTTGTGTGGAGTGAAAGGGATGGCCACCGAGTCTCTCCAGGTTCCCACTGGGTGGCTCTGAGTACTTTTCCAGTTCTCACCAACAAATACCCCACTGACCTTTGGGAGAATCGAGGAGGGGAAATGTCAGGGCCTCTGAGCCCACTAGCTGGAGGCAAGGGGTGCCTCTGGCCTCCACCAGGCTCACCCTTGACCTCTGAATGAGTATAAGGGCCTATGGAGAGGAAGACTTGGCCCAGGGGTTATGGAGAAACCTGGGACACTCTGGAGAAGGAGCCTATGGGTCTCTCTGGATGACATCAGTTGGAGGTGAGCGAGACTAACGATGTCATTTTTTGTTTCTGGTCCAAGTTCCTGGATTTCCTGAAATCACTCCGGGGAGGCCCAGGTTAAGGCCCCCAGTTGTAGGAGATGTGGGGTATCTGGGCCCAATGGGGGTTCCTCCCTATGCATGGGGAGAGGTTGCAGCAGCAACAGCAGCGGCTGCAGCAGTGGAGGTGGTGGAGGCAGCAACCGGCCAGAATCTGAGAGTGGGGGGCTGAGGGGGCTGGGGAGGGGGGCTGCAGCTGAGTTTATTAAGAGCAAAAGAGGAATCCAGCTGCACAGGAAACTCGAGTAATCCTGATTATGTGTTTATTCTTCCCCCTCCCTCCACCCCCTCCCCACCTCCTTCTCCCCTTTCCTCCTCCTCCCCTCAGCCCAGGCATTCCTCTGACCGCTTCTCCAGGCCTGCCCCCAGGGCCCTTCTCTGCACATAAGAGCCACCTTCAGGGGAGGACTGGGCCTTGCCAAGAGGCTTGCTAGTCCAGGGAGGCAGGCCCAGGATAGAGAGATGAGGACCCAGGTGTCCCTAGCACCCAGCTCCTCTCTGACACCCTCCTCAAAACTCTCCTTCTCCAAGGCCACATTGGTTCCTATTAGCCAGTGGAAGGGAGGCAGCTGCTACTCTGCCTCCTGTGGGGACTCTGGCAGCCAGATAAGGGGGCCTTGAACCACCCCACCCCATCCCACTTCATTCAAGGCAAGGGTACTTCCATAATGCTTGTCCAACAACCCCTCCTCTTCACGAGAGCCAAAGGTTGATTGGGGGTGGGGGTGGGAGGCAGAAGGGCCCAGGCCCCACATCCACATTCACATTCAGGGAGTTGGCTGTTTTCTGAAAAGTCCAGAGGACTCACTGGAGAGACCTGGACAAAGAGAAAGCCGGGCAGGCCTTCTGGGAGGAGGCAGCACCTGCTCTGGGCCTGGAAGGAGACTCTGGTCCATCAGACCTGAGTGTGAGAAATGGAGGACAGACAAGTCAACAAAAGGGAAGAAGGGGGAGGGAGGAGGGGGGGTCCTAAAGGAGAGCTTGGGAGGTGTGGTCTTTATCCTGTTAGGCAATAGGGAGCCACTTAGGCTTTCAGAGCAGGAAAGTCACAGGGTAGTCACAAAAAAATGACTCTGGAGGTCTGAGTGGATACTTACTATGCCCTACCCCCCCCCCCCACCATGCTGAATACTATTGTCACTAATTGGGAGCCACCCAGAAAGTCCCAAGGAGGCTCAGCAAGTGAAAGGTTCTATGGTTGAAGGTAGAGGGAAACCAGAGGAGACTGAAAATGCAATTGGGAGGACCTCAGTATGTTGCTTTTCCAGGGAAGGCAACTGAAGCCCAAGGGAATGAGCCTTGTGTCTGGTACTTTTGGGTAAACTCTCGGACATCTCTGCTGGTGACCTCCAAGGTCATGTAGCCCAACTGCCCCATCTTATAGATGAAGAACCAGAGCAGAGAGGGGAAGTCCCTTGGGCTTCCAGGGGCCCAAGCAAGACAAGGGCGCCCTGTTCGAGACCCTCCCAGCAGCAAGAAGCTTGGAGTGGAGAGCAGAGGGGGTTGGGGCATCCTTTTCTCCATGGATCTTGAAGAGCCAGGCCAGATCTCATAGTCATCCCAGCTGGAGGCAGGGGGCCATTCCAAGAGAGCTTCCTGGAGCCAAGCCTGTCAGAACAGCCCCTAGATCCTCTTCCCCCCACCCCCTTCCCTCAATCCCTGGCCAGGGACTTGTGGACTTGGGGTGGTCTTCCCAGACAGGCCTTGATTCTGGAAGGGGGCACTTGTTCTGGAAACATCCATCAGTAGCCTGACACATCACTGTTAGCTTTTCCTACGCTAAATTACACCAGGATAAACTTGGGGCTGGGAAGGAAACCTCTCTGCTGACTGTCAGCTTGGGACCCATAATGCCCCAGCCCCAGGGGCAGGGGAGGGATGGGGGGACTGGGGTCCCCCCTTTTCTTTCTCCCTCAATCCCCTCTGTGGAATGTTGGGCTCATAAAGGAGACTCATCACAATCGTGGCTAGGGAAATAGAAAATTGGGGGGCACTAAAGGCAGAGGAAACAATCCTTTGATGCATCAGCGGAAAATAAAATCAGAAATAGGAATTTCAATTGAACAAACTGAACTTCCCTCATTTGTTGGCATGCATTGGGGGAGGGGTGTGCACAGACATAGCAAAGTCATAACTTTTCCATCTAATGGGAAGGTTGCAGAACAGCCAAGATACCTCCTGCCATCCTCACTCATGGAGGAGCCTTGGAACATCTCCCTCAGGGGACCCTGTCTCCCAGACCCGAGGTCACTCCAGCTAGGGGTCTGTGCTCTGATTTCACTCACCCCATTGGATAGGGAGAAGACCTGCTCCCCTGGCTCAGGGCCAGATGCAGAAATTTATTTTTCTGAAGAAGAATGGTCACTTGAGCAAAGTCACCCAAATTCTGCCTGGGAAATGATCCTTGGGGACCTCCTTCAATGCCCTTGCTGCCCTCAGTCAGCAGGGTCAAACTCCAATACAAACAGAGCCCCGGCTGGTGGCATAGTAACTCAGAAAACCATGAATCACCATTCTTTGCATCAGTTTGGATCAATATTTCCCAATGACACTTGAATCTGATTGGTCCCACTCCAGTCTTTCGCAGGTTGGATGCAACCCTCTGGAGTCCAACACCTCTGCCTTGCACTCACCACTTTCAGGACTAGATTCAAAGTTCTACTGCCCAAGAGCAATCTTTGGAAGATAAGTTTGAATGCCTCCAGAAGCTAAGACATAGCCAGGAGCTCTCCTTAGAGGGTCTACTTTATTGCATACTATGGTCTAAGAGGGATCAGGTGGGGACTTGAGTGACAGTCCTTAGAAAATCTACTTCTGGGAGCAGTTCGGTGAGAGACAGCATAGAGCGGTGGAAGCCTGCTGATCTCTACTGGTTGAGTTTCCACACTAGGGCCTAGTGATAGGCTTGGGCCAAATGTAATTATGGATACAAGTTTTTAGAGGACCTGCTTTAATAACTTAAGAAGAAAACTTTTGCTTTTTTTCTTTTCTGGTAGCAGTCTTTAGAGGACCTACTTTAATAAATGGATAGAAATAATACTTGTCCTTCACTCTCAAAGAAGGAAGCGATGCCATGACAAGCACATGGATTGGATTTGAGTGGAGATGGGGGATTGTGCTGTCACCAGTCTCACTTTTCTCCTCCAAAGCCATCTAGGTCCAGTGGTCAGATAGGAATCAAGATGACTGGAGATGGCCCTGGAGGCGAGACAACCAGAGTGAAGTGACTTGCCCAAGATCATACAGCCAGGAAGGGTCAAATGTCTAACGTTAGATTCAAACTCCCATCCTCCTAAGTCCAAGGCCAGTGCTCTATCCACTGTGACAGTTAGCTGTCTATGGATAGGAAGGGTATTGCACAATAGCAGTCTGTAGAACATCATTTAATGACTGGAGAACATTTGGCAATTAGCCTCACCAGTTTTCACATATAATAATTGCTTTTAAAGTATTTGAAAACACAATTTGTTCTCTTGAGTGAAAAGATTTATTTAAAAAATGTTTTATTTATTTTATTAAACATTTCCTAATTAGATGTAAAATTTTGTCACATTCATTTTTTTCACATTTTTTGTTCTAAATTTTCTCCCTCCCACCCTTGAGAAATCAATTTCTAGCATTTATACATGTGGAGTGATACAAAACATTTCCATATTAATCATTAAAGAAAAGAAGACAGACAAAAATGAAATAAAAAATAACCTTTGAAAAGTATGATTGGATATGCATTCAGAGTTCATCAGTTTTCTCTGTGGAGGTGGATACCATTCTACATCAGGCCTTTGGATTTGTCTTGGATCGTTGTTCAGTCTCTAAGTCTTTCACAGTTTATCATCATATAGTATTGCTATTACTATATACAACACTCCTGGTTCTGCTCACTTCACTTTGCATCAGTGTATTTAAGCCTTTAAAATATTTTTGAAAGCATTATGCTCATAATTTCTTATATCGTAATAGTATTCCATTATAATCATATACCACAACTCGTTTCAGCCATTCTCCAATTGATGAGCATCCCCTCTATTTCCAATTCCTTGACACCACAAAAGAGCTGCCATAAATATTTTTGTACAAATCCAGTGGCCAGTGTCCTTTTTTCCTTTTCTTTGATTTCTTTTTTTCCCTTTTTTATTTTGGTTTATTTATTTTATATTATTACAATAATCTTATAATGAGAGTAAACATAAACCCCCCTCACCCCCCCCCCAAGAAGATGAGAAACCTCAAGAATAGAGAGAGAGAAAAAATGCACTTCACTCTGTGTTCAGATTCCAACGACTTTGTCTCTGGGGTGAGTTGCTTTCTTTATCCTAAGTCCACTAGAGAAGTTGCTTCAATATTTTTCCCACAGTTGCTGTATTTCCCTCCACTCTATTTCTCTCCAATCTCATTTATTCTAGTCTCTCTCTCCTTTCACCCTGTCCCTGTTCAGAAGTGTGTTGCATCTGAGTACCCTCTCCCATAATCTTCCTTCTCTTCTATCACCTATTCCCCCCTTTCCTCCCCCCCACTCCCCTTGTCCTGTCCCTTTCTTCTCATTTTTCTCTAGGTTAAGATAGATTTCCTCACCCTATTAAGTGTGTATGTTATTTCCTCTCTGAGCCATTTTTGATGAGAATGAAGGTTCACTCATTCCCCTTGCCTTCCCCCTTTCCACTCCATTGAAAAAGCTTATTCTTGACTCTTATGTGAAATTTCTTAGCTGCTTCTTCTCCTTTCCCTTCCTCCCAGTACTTTCCTTTATCACCCATTGACTCCATCTTTTTACTATATTATACCATTATATTCCACTCCTTCCTATGTCCTGTCTATATATGCTCCTTCTAACAGCTCTTATAAATGAGAAAGTTCATATGAGTCATCAATATCTTCTTCCCATGCAGGAATACAAACAGTTCAGTATCATAGTTAATCCCTCTCTTCCACTCCCTCAATGGTTCACCAGAGTCCTGTACTTGGAGATCAGACTTTCTGTGCAGCTCTGGTTGTTTCAGTAGGAAAGTTTGAAAGTCCCTGTTTCATTGAAAGTCTATCTTTTCCCCTGAAAGAGAATGTCCAGTTTTTCTGGGTAGTTGATTCTTGGTTGTAAACCAAGATCTTTTGCCTTCTGGAATATGATATTCCAAGCCCTATGAGCCCTTAATGTAGATGCTGCCAGATCCTGTGTAATCCTGACTATGGAGCTTCAGCAGTTGAATTGTTTGTTTCTGGCAACTTTTAGAATTTTCTCTTTGACTTGGGAATTTTGGAATTTGACTATAATATTTCTGGAAGTTTGTCTTTTGGGATCTCTTTCAGGAGGTGACTGGTGAATTCCCTCAATTTCTATTTTACCCTCTCCTTCTAGGATCTCAGGGCAATTTTGCTGTATTATTTCTTGAAAAATGAAGTCTAGGTTCTTTTCCTGATCATGACTTTCAAGTAACCCAATAATTTTAGTATTATCTGTCCTGGATCTGTTTTCAAGCTTGGCTGTTTTTCCAATGAGATACTTCACATTTTCTTCTAATTTTTGTTGTTTTTGGAATAGTTTTATTTCTTCCTGATTTCTCACAAAGTCATCGGCTTCCTTTAATTCCATTCCACATTTGAAGGAGTTATTTTCTTCAGAGAACTTTTTAAACTCCTTTTCCAGCTGGCCAATTCTGCTTTTTAAAGGCATTCTTCTCTTCAGTTATCATTTGTGTTGTTTTATCCATTAGGCTTAAACTGGTTTTTAACATTTATTTTCTTCAGTATTTTTTTGTATTTCTTTCACCAAGCTGCTGATTTGGTTTTCATGTTTTATCTACATCACTCTCATTTCTCCTCCCAATTTTTCCTCTACCTCCCTTAATTGCTTTTCAAAGTCTTTTTTGAGCTCATCCATAGCCTAAGCCCATTTTCTATTTTTCTTGGAAGTTTTGGGTATAGAACCTACAATTTTGTCATCTTCTGAATCTTCCATGGGACCAAAGTAATTTTCTTTGGTCAGATTCTTCTTTTTCTTTTGTTTGCTCATTTTCTAAGCTTATGCCTGATTTACCGCACTTCCAAGGCCTTGAGTGGGTTTTGGGACGTCCCACAGGGATCTTAATTCCTCCAAGGTCTTATGAGAGGCTCTGACTGCTCTTTTGCCTGTACTTTGGTATGTGGATGACCACAGACCCTCTTCTCTGCCCTAGAGCTGTGAGGAGAGTCCATGCTCAGCTATGGTGGTATGGGAACCCAAACTGCAACGTGGATTCGGGTGTGAGCAAACATCTGAGTCCTGCCCCAGGGAGAGCAGAGAGACCTCTGCAGTCTCCCCTGACCCCCTTACCATCTGTGGGCTATGCTCTGGAGGTACAAGCTGGCTTCCTCAATTCCTGCTGCAGGCTCTCACCACAGTGCTGCTCTGAGACCACAGGGCTGCTCTGAGACCATGGCTCTCTCTGCATTCACTCTGATGCGGCAGAGTTCTCTCATCACCCCTTTGAGCTGTTCCCGGTGATCCCTGGGTCAGGAGGTCTGGAAAGCACCCCCTCTGCCACAGACCCAGGTACCCCCAGGGATCTAGGCACCCAGCCTGGCTGTGCTGTGCTGTGGTTGCAGCTTTTTCCAACCTCTGGTCTAGATGAAACAGATCTTTCCTGAGGAACTTCTAGGTTGTTTTGGACTGGGAAATTGTATCACTCAGTCTTTCTGTTGGTTCTGCCCCTCTAAATTTTGGATATAGTCATAATTTAATGGCTTTTGGAGTTTTTGTGGGAAATGGGTTTCTGGGAATTCCTACCTTCCTCCCACCATCTTGGCTCCACCTCCTTTTCTTTGATTTCTTTGAGATATAGACCTTATAGTGGCATTACTAGATCAAAAGGCATATGCAGTTTTACAGCCCTTAGGTCATAGTTCTAAATTGCTCTCCAGAATGGTTGGATCAGTTAACAACTCCACCAACAATGCATTTGTGTGCCTATTTTTCTATATCCCCTCCAGCATTCATCATGATTCTTTTCTTTCATTTAAGCCAGTCCAATAAATGTAAGGTGTATCTCAGAGTTATTTTAATTTGGATTTTTCTAATCAGTAATGATTGGGAATGTTTTTTCCATGTTACTATTGATAACTTGGATTTTTTTCTGAAAACTATATTTTCATACCCTCTGACCATTTTTCAACTATGGGATGGCTCTTATTTTTATGAATTTGACCCAGTTCCCTAGAACTGTTATAGAACTATTATAGAAACTTGCTGTAAATTTTTTCAAGTTACCTGTTTTCCTTCTAATTTTTGCTACATTAGTTTTGTTTGTTTTAATTTGTGGCTAACTTCATGTAGTCAAATTTCTCCATTTTATTCTATGTCTTGCTTTGTCATCAACTCTTCTGTTATCCATATATCTGACAGATACATTTTTCCTCGCTTCCCTAAATTACTTATGATATCACCCCTATGTTTAAGTCCTGTACCCATTTTGACTTCTTCATATACGGTGGGAATGTTGGTCTACACCTGGTTTCTGCTAAACTGCTTTTCACTTTTTACAGTAATTTTTATCAGTAGCTTCTTGCCCCCAAAGCTTGGATTCTAGTTTTATTAAACACTTGATGGCTATTGTCATTTACTACTGTATATCATATATCTAATTAATTTCATTGATCCACCTAGAATGGAAAATCTTAAAATCACCAAAGCAGGGGGAGGGGACCCAAGGTTCATTTTGTAGTTGAGGGAAGTGGGTGTCCCCAGCGATGGTTCAATATCCTGCCCTAGGTGGGGTTCAATGATTTCCAATGGAAAGAGTCCTCAAGGAGAAATCAGAATGAGCAGCAGTCCTTAGGATTTAGGGCAGACACTTCTACCTGGTGTAGAAAGAGGTTTGACCCATCAGAGGCACATGATGATGATGTTTGGCCTTGATTCTCAATGAAGATCATGACATCAGGGAGCTGATGCCAGGACAAGTAAATTGAATTTGAGTAAGGGGATGCTATGCTATGTTATCAGTCTCACTTTCTGCTCTGGAGCCATCTGGGTCCAGTGGACAGATAGGATACAGGATGACTGGAGATGGCCCTGGATGTGAAGTAGTCAGGATGAAGTGACTTGCCCAGTATCACACAGCTAGTAAATGTCTGAGGATGGATTTGAACTCCATTCTCCTGACTCCAGGGACAGTACTCCATATACTGCAACTTAGCTGCACTCTAGGCACATGGCGGGGGATGTGGAATCTACTTGTGTGTGGATCTTTAAAACCATGACATGATTCCTCACCCATGTCAGGGTGGGGATATGAACAGGAGGATCTCTGGAAGCCAATGGAGCTTTGTGAATGCCAGTAGGGAGGTTCTGCTGTTACTGCCCCAACCCTGGTCCTTTTGTGCTCACAGCCATATTCCCCATTTCTACTTCCCCTTCCTCAGTATACTCTGACTTCAGAGGCTTCCCTCGAACCTTGGGGGAGGGTTCTACCATCGGGTGGGATGGAAACTGCAGCCCAGGCTTTGCCCAGATCCTCCAGCATCAGACTTTGAACCTGCATAAGCCTAGTTCAGGCTCCAGCAAAGCCTTGGAGACCTGACCATTTATTTCTTTGCTGCCTGCACTGAACTCTGAGAAGAGACCTGGTAACCAGGAACTTGATTGCCTGGGGCTCAACTCCCCAAAACTGACCCTCAAAAGTAGAGAGATGTTGCAATCTGATCTGGCAGAGGGAATACCCACACCAGGGAGAACCACAAATCATTTCAACACTATCATTTTGTTGAGGAGGGACCTGAAGTGCTGGTGCCCCCTGGGTCTATAGGTCCATGTTCCCAGAGTCTAGCATATGGGAAAATGACCCAGAGGGTCCCATTAGACTGGACCTGCCACTTCCCAGCCCCCCAACCCTTCAACCTGCATCAGGATTACCTGGGTTGCAAGCTTCAACCACCCCTTTGACTCTTGCCACTCACCAGAAGGACCTGTATGACCTTGGACAAGCCTCCTCATTTCTGTGGACCTCAGTTTCCTCATCTGTAAAATGAGGGAATTGGGATGAAGATCTAGAAGGAAGGTCCATCCTGGTTTTCCATTCTCTATCCCATGTTCCAAGGTTTATCTCTCCACCACCAAGGACTCTGAAGGCCATACCCCATTCATTTCCTTTAAGGAAACACAAGCCCAAGGAAATAATTAGTTTTTTGGCCTTCTCAATCCCATATTGTTTATCCAACACAAATTAAAACCCTCAGCTAGGCCCTGAGAACATGATGTATGTGGTGGTGGTGGTGGTGGTGGAAAATAAAGGGCCCTCCCTCTGCCTTGTTCTCCTTCCTCCTCCTCTTCCTCTCCTGTTCTCTTCTCCTTCCTCCTGTTCTCTTCTCCTTCCTCCTTGTTCCCTCCTCTTCTTCCTCATTTCCATTCCTTCTCTTCCTCCCCCCCTCTCCCTGTTCCTGCCTGCAGCTGGGTCTCATTCCTCAGCTTGGTCAGGCAAGGCCACTGGCTCATCTTCTTGGCTCCTTGACACTGGGACCCCAATTTAACAGCAACAACTGGGACCAGTTCACAGACTCTTTTCCTGGCCTTGGGTTGACTCTGCAATGTAGTCCTAGGGAAAGAGTGTAGGGAAGGTGGCCCATAGACCTCTCCATCTGCACCATCACCTAGTTCTTGTTCTTCCTCTTCTCCTTCCCAGGCCACTCCAACTTGGTTGGACGTTGACTCCTTACTCTTGAGTTTCTCTTTGGGAAAGGAATCTCATCTACCTCTACTACCACCACCTCCACCACCATCATGACCACCATATGACTGGGGAAAAAACTGAGGAAACTTGAGCAGGAAAGAGATCTAGGATAGGAGGACCCTGGTGTTGGTAGGGCTCTCCTGAAATGGATAAGGGGCCAGAGAAGTGATGTGATTTGCCCAAGGCCACCTTTGTAGAAAGTGACCCAGCTAGGCTCCCAAGAGCCAGGGTATCCAGTGCATTTCCTAGTAGGACATTCGAGGCTGTGATGCCATGACACTGAGGAGCCCAACCAGCTAGGAACAAATTGGGAGTTGAAGGTTGGTTGTGGCTGGTTCAGAAACTCAAGAGTGAGGGGTCAACTTCCAACCAAGTTGGAGTGTCCTGGGAAGGAGGAGGGGACTCATCATGGCAGATGAAGTGCTCTCCCCTCCCCCTCCCCGTCTGGCCTTGGTTCCTTCCTCCTCCCCACATTCCAAGGCTGGAAGTTCTATCCCAGCTGGGAAGTGGAGAGAAGGAGGAGGAGGGTGGGGGTCAGGGGTGAGGAGTGGCTAAGCAGAAGGCTGGGCTGTGGGCCAGCCCATCTTCCCGCTCTTCCTGCCTCCCCACCTGGTTTCCTGGATGCCAAAACCAAGCTTCTTGCAGGTGGGGCAATGAGCCGTGGACTGCGGCTGTGGCTGGGCTGGGGGTGGGGGCCTCCACACGTGTCCCCCAGCCTTCTCCCCTCCAGTCCCATCCTGAATGCTCTTCAGATGGAGACAGAGATCGGGGGAGGCCAGAGACAGGCAGAGCCAGGATCTAGGTCTGGGCAATGGCCCCATGCCCACCAGAGCTCGGGCCCAAGTTTCGGCCTGTCCCAACCCTTCAGCCCTCCCCTGCCCACAGAGAAGAGGGGCTGCAGAGAGGGCCCAGCTCCTCCAACTTCTGGAGGGTCTCCCAGCTGGGGGCACAGGCAGAGAGAGAGGCCACGGGGCTGAGTGGAGGGCAGGATTTGGAAGAGGAAGTCCTGAGAGCACATGGTCCTGTCCTCTGGGCAAGAAAAGCCCTGGGCGGTGCTGCCCTTGCTCTTCTTTCTTGGGTTTGTCTCTGACTTGGAGGAAACATGTGCTGGGCAGATTTTGATCCTCTCTCTGCCTCCCTGCCTCCCTCCCTCCTTCCTTCTCTCTCTCTCCCTCCCTTCCTTTCTCTCCCTCCCTCTTTTTGCTTGCTTGACAGAATTTAGATTAGACAAAACATGAACTCATTTTGCCTGAGAGGAAAAGCAAACCCCAAGTCCTCTCCTTGTCCCCCTGTCTCCCCTGTCCCCCCCATCCATGTCCCCCCTCTCTCTGTCTTCCCTCCCTTCCAGCCCCACCAGTTCAGGGAAGCAGCTGTCCTCTTGGTCTTGGGGCCCCTGCTGGCCCCAGCCCAGGACAGTTCATGTGGCCTGCTTCTTGTCTTGGGGTTCTGGGCCCTGGAAGTGCCAGGCAGCAGCAGTGGCAGTAGCAGTAGCAGTGGCAGTGGCAGTGGCAGTGGCAGTGGCAGTGGCAGTAGTGGCAGCAGGAGCAGCAATGGCAATAGTAGCAGCAGCAGCTGTTGCCACTTCCTGTGGCTTCTACTGAGCATGCAAGAGATAAAAGCCTCTGAGACCCCTATGGGGTGAGAGGACTTGAAGCAGCTTCTTGTTCTCTCTTGGGGGGCTTGTTGAGTGATGTTGGAATCACACATGTAGGAAGTAGAAGAGCTGGCCAAGAGAGTCAATGAAGCGATAACCACTTTTTAAGGACCTACTCTGTGCCGAGGAATTGTTCAAGGCACTGGAGATGAAGAAAGTCAAAATCCAGTCTCCACCTCCAAGAATCTTCCAGTCTAGTGGGGAGACAATCAGGTACTACAAGACACAGACTGGATAAGTGGGGACAGTCTCAGAGGAATGGCCCTGGTATTAAGGGGTATCAGGAAAGGCAATATGGCAATCAAAGACAGAGGTCACTTCCCCTAGATCCCGAACACTGGTCTCAACATTCCAAAGCCTTCTTCCCCCAACCCACCCCAGACAGAGGCCATCCTGAAGGCCTCCACCCCTGCCAAGGCACTAGCAGGGCCATCCCAAACTACCTCCCAAGACACTGGCATGGCTGTCCCTAAGTTCCTTGAAACCCCAGGTGCCCTCTAGGCAAACCAGGCAAGATGAGGGAAAGCCTCTGAGTTGATCCCCCGCTTCTTGTCTCAAAAGGACTTTTCCAAGATTAACAGACCTCGGCTTTATCCCTTGGCCCATATCTCCCTCCAATTTTCTTCTACCAACACGGCTTCTGAGCCTGCCCAAGGGCGTCCTGGACGCCAGAGGTCTTTGGAGCTCTCTCTTTCCAGGTTTTCAAGGGTGATTTGACCCACCATCCTCAAATCCCCTGATCTCCAGTGCCTCTCCATTGGCTTTGGGGCTAGAGAGAAACTTAGAAGTTGACTAGCCCCAGTGCCCTCATTTCATAGAGGAGGAAAATGAGACCCCCCAAAAGGGCAGATTGCCAGTCAATCACCTGGGTAATCGGTGGCAGAACAGGGATTCAATAGTAGAGGCCTTTCAAGAGCCCATGACCATCCCTTAAAATAAGTTTTCCAACTCTACCTCAGAAGAGGATCCTTGAATCCTTTCGGGGTGCCCTAGGCCCTTTCTCACTCCTGGTCCATTGAATATAAACCTTTCCACCTTTAGTGGAACTGAGAGAAAATCGGGCATTTGAACTGTTTTCAGGGTGAAAGGCAGGAAATCTTAGCAGGGTGAAAGGTAGGAAATCTTAGCTTGAGAAAAACCCAACTGATCCATAGGCTGGGCTCCAGGGGGTCCCCTAAGACCTTGGTCTCCTTCTTTCTCAGAACCAGA